>NC_083676.1:1372145-1715181 GCF_030384665.1 Lodderomyces elongisporus | reverse complement strand
CAAGAATAGATGTGGAAATTGCAAAGACATTTTCCGATCCAAATGTGCCAATATCTTTCAGAGAAAAGAGAAAGAGAGATAATGAAAGACTTAGGCGACAGGAAGAAGCATTAATTGAACAAAATGAAATGGCTAAAAATGTCAAGAGACAAAAACCAAAATCAGCAATTGAAGAAGAAATGGAGAATGATCCAAAATTTAGAGAGTATATGGAAGTGATGAAGCCATCGCACGAAGTGAAATCTTGGGCTAATGATGCAATCGCCGATGGATCAGGTGGTCGTTCGGCAAAAGAACTCGAGGATGCTTTGGCCGGAGATACTAAACCTATTGCTCAAAATTATGATGTTATAGAAGCAAAGGAGAGTGCGAGTGATGATGAATACGAAGATTTTAGTAAGATTGAAGCACGAAAGGGAGGAGAAGAAGGTGAAGAAGGGGAAGAAGATAAGGAGGAAGAGATGATGATGATGATGAGTTTGGATAATGTTGAGAATAATTTGGCAAAAGATGAAAATGTTTCGGATTTGGACTGGTTGAAATCCAGAAGTATTCGGATCAAGGAGAATGGCGAAGTTCCCGAATCTGCATTGGAGAATGATAGTTTGAAACAAAATGAAGGAATCAACCCACTGACAGTTTTGGAAACTACGGAAGTGCTGGTACCAGTCTCAAAATCTGTGCAAAAGACTGAAGAAGAGAAAACTCTTGAGAAACTACAAGACACTGGGCGTTTATTTATTCGAAATATCCTGTATGAAGCTACTGAAGATGATTTTAGAGAGCTCTTCCTGCCGTACGGTGCACTAGAAGAAGTGCATATAGCCATAGACACCAGAACCTCAAAGTCAAAAGGTTTTGTATATATTCAATTTGTTAATCCCCAAGATGCGGTTCGAGCATATAGCTCGTTGGATAAGGAGATTTTTCAAGGAAGGTTATTGCACATTCTTGCTGCAGATAGGAAAAAGAGTCATCGATTAGACGAGTTTGATTTGAAGAATTTACCTTTGAAGAAACAAAGAGAATTGAAAAGAAAAGAACAAGCTGTAAAGACCCAATTTAGTTGGAACTCGTTGTTTATGAATACTGATGCTGTAATGGAGTCGATGGCAGCTAAATTAGGAGTCACCAAGTCGCAATTAATTGACCCTGAAAACTCTAGCTCTGCAGTCAAACAAGCATTAGCAGAGGCGCACGTTATTGGAGACGTCAAGAAATTTTTTGAGGATAAAGGCGTTGATTTGACTTCTTTCAACAAAAAAGAAAGAGATGACAAGATCATATTGGTGAAAAACTTTACTTATGGGACCACCACAGAAGAGTTGGGCGAATTATTTTCTCAATATGGCCCAATTGCCAGAATCATTATGCCTCCTGCGGGAACTATTGCTATAGTAGAATTTAAAGATGCGCCAAGTGCTCGAGCGGCATTTACCAAGCTTGCTTACAAGAGATTCAATTCAAGTATCTTGTATTTGGAAAAAGGTCCAAAAGATTTGTTTACTAGAGCTCCAACTACGGCAGAAGAGGCAAGTCTTAATGTTGGTATTGGTGCTGACACTGCCGGCACTGCTGGCGTTGCTGGCGTTGCTGGCAATATATCACAACCAGTCAAGGCAGTCGAAGTAATCAGTGCAAACGATATTCTCGGTCAAGATATTGACGACACAGAGGATGGTGATATTCACGGTTCAACAGTTTCCATCTTTGTCAAAAACCTCAACTTCTCCACTACAGTGCAGCAACTTTCCGATTTGTTCAAGCCTTTATCTGGCTTTGTACTTGCTACTGTAAAGACCAAACCTGATCCTAAAAATACCGGTAAGACACTTAGTATGGGATTTGGGTTTGTTGAATTTAGGAGCAAGGCACAGGCTGATGCAGCAATTGCGGCTTTAGATGGACATGTTCTTGATGGTCACAAGTTGCAGCTCAAGATTTCTCATAAACAAAGTGGAGGAGCCAAGGATTCAAGGGCAACAGCTGTTGGTAGTGCTGCTGCCAAATCTGGCAAGTCTAATAAAATCATTATCAAGAATTTGCCATTCGAAGCAACAAGGAAGGATCTTTTGGAATTATTTGGTGCTTTTGGTTCGTTGAAATCGGTGAGAGTGCCCAAGAAATTCGATCAAAGTGCTAGAGGTTTTGCATTTATCGAGTTCAATTTATTGAAAGAGGCGGAGAATGCAATGACACAACTTGAAGGTGTGCATTTGTTGGGAAGAAGGTTGGTCATGCAGTATGCTGAGAGGGATGCTGATAATGCCGAAGCAGAAATTGAACGAATGACAAAGAAGGTGAAGAAGCAAGTGGGTACACAAAACATGGCAGCTGCTAGATTGGCGGGAAAGTCAAAGATTGAATTGGAAGAAAAACAAGATGAATTTGATGTTTAGATTAATAGTAAAGAAAGAAAAGTAGAGAATAAAAGACGAAAAAAAAAAAACTTTAAGGAATCAACATCAACAATAATAGTAATATCAATACTGATGATTTAGTAAGAAAAGATGATTACACTTTGAAATGAACGAATAACAGTGTAAAAACTAGAGTATGTATATATATATATGTGTGTGTGTGTGTGTGTGTGTACATATAGGTTTGACTTGAAGTGAGTGTTTAAGTGGTGTAGACACAAAAGTGAATCAAAGCCACATCACACAATAGAATTACGTCAGTTGATGAACCCAACATGACACAAAGTATGTACACGACTACCCAACGAAAAGAGGAAAGTCGTGAGCCATTGAGACAAATGACAAGTATAAATAGACATAAATGGAAACATATAAGATGTAGAATTAGATATATAGAAGTATCACTGATATAGATGAATTCATGAATAATAGATTATGTCATCAAGAGTAATTAGATTTCAACAGGTTATGAGCTCTCGTAGCGCTCTAGAAGTCTTCAATGGAGAAGTTCTTCGTGGTGATGACAATTATTACGAATGGTATCAAGATGTCACTAACAAATTCGAAAATTTTGCTGATGAGATTCTCACCTATTGCGAGACTGGGAAAGTGTTGCCCCTCGAAGGTGAGACGGAAAGTGACTGTCACTTGATAACTACTTCGGTTAATGAAATGGCGAAAGTGATCCTAAGGAATAGTATCTCAGCGGACGTACGCGCTGATGTTGTGTGTGACCAACGAAACGGTCACGAATTTTTTCAAGCAATCAAGGCCATGTTTGGCCAAGTGAGCCTCCAGACGGCCATTGATGTTGCTTATGACTATCATACCCTCTCTTGGGATACTGCTGGTGAATCCCGCTTAAGAGATCTTAAGGCGGCCCATAAAAAGTTTACGACAAGGGTCCACGCCTGTTTCCCTCCTGAAGTGTTTCTTGGTATTACGTTTATGGTTACTCTTAAACGTACTGGTGTTACTGATGAACAAATTGCGGCTATTTTAACTGCCTATGAAGTTAAATATCCGAGTGGACCAGAACATTTTACAGTTCCGATGGTTAACAGACTCCTTGCGCAGAAGGTAAAGAATTTCCCGACGCAAGGAACTCTTTATTCTCACACAAGTCTCTCAATCTTTCGAACTGGTTTCTTGGAAGGTTTTTAGTTAGCATGTCTGCTAGCTGTTCTTCTGTTCTAAGATATTGAACTTTTATCTCACCTTTGGATGTGTGGTCCCTTATGAAGTGGACCTTGAAATCTATGTGTTTAGACTTGTGATGTTGAGTTGGATGATTTGCCATATCAATGGCTCCCTTATTGTATTCATGTATCACTAGTCCTTTGACATTTACATTGAATTCTCCAAGGAGATTTATCAACCATAAGGCTTCTTTACAACTTTCACTGAGTGCTACATATTCAGCCTCAGACGAGCTTTGAGCAACTGTAGCTTGTTTCTTTGATTTCCACGTGATGGGGCCACCAGCATATCTGAAGATAAGTCCAGTTGTTGATTTCCGTGTGGACGTGTCACTACCCCAGTCAGCATCACTATAGCCTTCCACTGTTGACCCAGGAATGTGTCTATATTTTATACCAAAGTCTTTCGTGCCATGAAGGTAACGAAGTACACGTTTAGCAGCTTTCCAGTGAATTTCTTTAGGGGCTTGTAAGTATCTGGAGAGAACCCCAACTATATGAGATATATCATAACGAACAGTATTAGCTGCAAAGAGTAGTTTTCCAACCAAGCTTCTGTAATCCGATGGACGTCCAAAGTCACATGTCCTAGATTCTCTATCTGATACACTAGTGTTCTCATTGTCATCGTGAATGTGGTCAAGTGGAGTAAGATCAATCGTGGCAGACGCTGGCGTTGGTTCCAGTTTGCAGTCTTCCATTCCAAACTCACTTAACATCTTGTCAATATAGTCATGAAGTGAGAGCTTCACCTCCATCTACCCCATTTTGACAGATGTTAAGGCCCAAAAATCGGTCAACTTTGCCAAGGTCCTTCATCTTGAAGGAAGACATAAGATGGGCCTTGACCAGGTCAATAGCACGTCTGGGAGAACCGGCAATAAGAAGATCATCCACATAGAGCGCAACCATCACAGTGGAGGCGCTAGACCGTCTAATGTAAAGGCAATATTCGGCTTGATTGCGTTGAAAGCCGAGAGCTAAAAGAACATCATGTATCTGCAGGTTCCACGCTTGAGGAGCCTGCTTGAGGCCATAGAGAGACTTGTTGAGTTTAAAAACCTTGTCGGGAAAGGCAGGATCTTCATATCCTTCGATTTGCTTCATGTAAATTTCTTCCTCTAAGGGGGCATTAAGGAAAGCCGTAGTCACATCCATCTGGTGGATTTCCATTCTCGCATGGGCAGCAAGAGCTAGCATTATGCGCATCGATTCGTAGCGAATAACAGGAGCAAAGGTGGCAGTATAATCAATACCTTTGATCTGTTTAAAACCCTTTGCAACAACTCGTGCTTTAAGACGAGCATCAGGTTTGATCTGACAGACCCACCGACTAGGAATAGCTTGGCGACCAGGTGGAAGGGAAACCAATTCAAAAGTCTTATTGTCAATAAGAGCCTGAATTTCTGCATCAAAAGCCTCCTTCCAGCGTAGATGGTCCGGAGACGCCATAGCTTGCTTATAAGTATTAGGACAGGTAGGATCAGAGTCAACAGCCTGGACCCCTGCCATAAAGCAGGTTGACGTGTGATCAGCCAAGGGATATTCCAAATATCTCTGAGGGGCCTCGACCTCATCAGAAGCAGTGTCCGAATCGACCTCAATCACGGTAGGCTTAGCCTGGTCAGGACGGGGGGACGCGCCAGAAAAATTGGGCACGGAATCAATCATGGGAACAACATAGCTATCACGAGCAGAACCCATAGGCACAATTTGGGAGTAAGGGTCCAGGGAGGCAAGGCGTAAGGTTTTCTTCGCGGGGCGGAGATCACGAGTGGGGACCAGAGCAACATCAGAGTCAGAACTGGATGGTTCAGTTAGGTCAACAGCAGCAGACGAGGGACACGACGAGGCATCCGGAACAGGCAACAATTGCTTAGAATGCCGAGATCGCTTGAATTTGATGGGAGCAGGAATACTGACAAAAGGAACCAAGTCAGTGACGACAGAACCAGTAGCATCAAGGGCTAAAGGTACTGCAGTATCTGCAGGAAAATCAATAGCTAGGGAGTGTTCCTGAGGGGGAAATTGGTCAGGGTAAGACATTGGTCCATCCAAATGGGCATCACAGATCGCAAATGGTCTCTCAGTCGAAGGGTCAGCGGCCTCCTCAGCAGGAGGTAAAACGTCCATGGCATCATGGGAAGAGTCAGACGCATAGGCAAGAGATTCATCAGCACTGATTGTATCCAGGTGTTCACTATCGGCTTGTATACTAGAACTATCACAATCAGTATACTCAATCGTGTCATCATCTTGCTCATCTTGCTCATCTTGCGTAGGAGCAGAGAGCACATTGTCAAGATCCGCATGAGTAAGGAGAGGGCCACTCAGAACACCACCAGCAACCGCACCAGGAGCAGTGTTTACCGCGGGCACAGGTGGGGTGCTCTTCAAGGTCTGGTAATAAAAGTCCGTCTCATGGAATGTAACTTGACTAGAAACAATAATCTTGTTGGCTTCTGGATCAAACATGCGGTATGCGCGGTGATGGCGGTCATAACCAAGCATGACACACCTCTTGTTGGTAGGAGCAAGTTTGCTAGCACGTAAAGTTTTAGGAATGAGAACAAAGCCAACACAGCCAAAGGGCTTCAAGTGAGATGCCGAGGGCATGAGACGATACCATTTGAGATATGGTGTATCGCCATCAAGAGATGCTGTCGGGGTGCGATTAGTTAAATAAGCAGCCGTCTGAAGGGCCTCAGGCCAGAATTGAATAGGCATCGAGGCCTCAGTTAACATAGCACGCATTTTGGTCTGAAGAGTACGGTGCATGCGTTCTGCAACTCCATTTTGTTAGGAGAAATGGGGAACTGTAAGCTGATGGTGAATGCCCTTTTGTTGCATATAGTTATGAAGGGTGTTGTTCACAAATTCACCTCCATTGTCAGTCCGAAGTGCGCCAACCTTGTAGTTAAGACCACTGGACGCAAAGAAGGTTTCAGAGTACTGAATAAAGCTGATAATCGTATTGGGAACATCAGATTTGAATTGAAGAGGTACAGCATGAACAAATTTGCTATAACCATCAACAATCGTCAAAAAATATCTCGACTTATCAACCGCTCCATGGGAGAAAGGACCACAAACATCAGCATGTAACAACGCAAGTGGTTGAGTAGGGCTGGACGAACCGCGTTTCGGAGCCCGAACAACACCTTTGGTTTGCGCACATATATCACAGTCCTGAATGGGAGACTCGGTCTCCCCATTGGATGGAAGATTATAGTAGTCCATTAGCTTACGTTCAGCGGTAGCACCAGGATGACCAAACTTATCGTGCCACAGAGCCACGGGAGTTGGAGCGGTGGCCAGAAGGGCCTGAAAGGACACTGCCTTGTTTTGTTGATTAGTAACATAATACAACAGATTCATGTGAGGATCTTTTTTACCAATAACTGTCTGAGTCGCAGCGTCCAAGACAAAACCGTCTTTAAAAAGAAAGGAGGCACCCTTTTCAGTCGCTTTCGTGATGGAAATCAAATTCACACCAGCTTCAGGAACATAAAGAACATCTTCAAGGTTAATAGGTCTGTCTTTCAGAAGAAAAATAGTAGCACTACCTTTACCACAGACCTTTACCGAGTGACCACCAAGACCTTTGATAACATCGTCCACGGGTTCAAGGTGATCCATTAAGCGTTTATCACAAATAATATGTTGAGAAGCTCCACTGTCAAAGTATAATTTTTGATTAATGGATTGACTTCCAAAGAAGGCCCACCAAGAATTCTTGGAGGAACCCAGAGTCTCTTCCGCTTTAGTGGTCGGTTGCGGTTTACGTTTGGTGTTACATTGACGAGAAACGTGGCCAGCTCTGCCACAGTTGTAACAAGTAACAGGGCGACGAGCAACGAGTGCCTGAGAATCAGTAGTTCCTTGCGTCGGAAAATTCTTTACCTTCTGCGCAAGGAGTCTGTTAACCATCGGAACTGTAAAATGTTCTGGTCCACTCGGATATTTAACTTCATAGGCAGTTAAAATAGCCGCAATTTGTTCATCAGTAACACCAGTACGTTTAAGAGTAACCATAAACGTAATACCAAGAAACACTTCAGGAGGGAAACAGGCGTGGACCCTTGTCGTAAACTTTTTATGGGCCGCCTTAAGATCTCTTAAGCGGGATTCACCAGCAGTATCCCAAGAGAGGGTATGATAGTCATAAGCAACATCAATGGCCGTCTGGAGGCTCACTTGGCCAAACATGGCCTTGATTGCTTGAAAAAATTCGTGACCGTTTCGTTGGTCACACACAACATCAGCGCGTACGTCCGCTGAGATACTATTCCTTAGGATCACTTTCGCCATTTCATTAACCGAGGTGGTTATCGAGCGACAGTCACTTTCCGTCTCACCTTCGAGGGGCAACACTTTCCCAGTCTCGCAATAGGTGAGAATCTCATCAGCAAAATTTTCAAATTTGTTAGTGACATCTTGATACCATTCATAATAATTGTCATCACCACGAAGAACTTCTCCATTGAAGACTTCTAGAGCGTTACGAGAGCTCATAACCTGTTGAAATCTAATTACTCTTGATGACATAATCTCTGTATTCATGAATTCATCTGTATCAGTGATACTTCTATATATCTAATTCTACATCTTACATGTTTCCATTTATGTCTATTTATACTTGCCATTTGTCTTAATGGCTCACGACTTTCCTCTTTTTTGTTGGGTAGTCGTGTACATACTTTGTATCATGTTGGGTTCATCAACTGACGTAATTCAATTGTGTGATGTGACTTTGATCCACTTTTGTGTCTACACCACTTAAACACCCCTCTATGAATCTAAGTCACATCACTCTTTATTCTCACACAAGTCTCTCAATCTTTCGAACTGGTTTCTTGGAAGATTCTTAGTTAGCATGTCTGCTAGCTGATCTTCAGTTCTAAGGTATTGAACTTTGATCTCACCTTTGGATATGTGGTCCCTTTTGAAGTGGACCTTGAGATCTATGTGTTTAGACTTGTGATGTTGAGTTGGATGATTTGCCATATCAATGGCTCCCTTATTGTATTCATGTATCACTAGTCCTTTGACATTTACATTGAATTCTCCAAGGAGATTTATCAACCATAAGGCTTCTTTACAACTTTCACTGAGTGCTACATATTCAGCCTCAGACGAGCTTTGAGCAACTGTAGCTTGTTTCTTTGATTTCCACGTGATGGGGCCACCGGCATATCTGAAGATAAGTCCAGTTGTTGATTTCCGTGTGGACGTGTCACTACCCCAGTCAGCATCACTATAGCCTTCCACTGTTGACCCAGGAATGTGTCTATATTTTATACCAAAGTCTTTCGTGCCATGAAGGTAACGAAGTACACGTTTAGCAGCTTTCCAGTGAATTTCTTTAGGGGCTTGTAAGTATCTGGAGAGAACCCCAACTATATGAGATATATCATAACGAACAGTATTAGCTGCAAAGAGTAGTTTTCCAACCAAGCTTCTGTAATCCGATGGACGTCCAAAGTCACATGTCCTAGATTCTCTATCTGGTACACTAGTGTTCTCATTGTCATCGTGAATGTGGTCAAGTGGAGTAAGATCAATCGTGGCAGACGCTGGCGTTGGTTCCAGTTTGCAGTCTTCCATTCCAAACTCACTTAACATCTTGTCAATATAGTCATGAAGTGAGAGCTTCACCTCCATCTACCCCATTTTGACAGATGTTAAGGCCCAAAAATCGGTCAACTTTGCCAAGGTCCTTCATCTTGAAGGAAGACATAAGATGGGCCTTGACCAGGTCAATAGCACGTCTGGGAGAACCGGCAATAAGAAGATCATCCACATAGAGCGCAACCATCACAGTGGAGGCGCTAGACCGTCTAATGTAAAGGCAATATTCGGCTTGATTGCGTTGAAAGCCGAGAGCTAAAAGAACATCATGTATCTGCAGGTTCCACTTCATAAGGGACCACATATCCAAAGGTGAGATAAAAGTTCAATATCTTAGAACAGAAGAACAGCTAGCAGACATGCTAACTAAAAACCTTCCAAGAAACCAGTTCGAAAGATTGAGAGACTTGTGTGAGAATAAAGAGTTCCTTGCGTCGGGATATTCTTTACCTTCTGTGCAAGGAGTCTGTTAACCATCGGGACTGTAAAATGTTCTGGTCCACTCGGATATTTAACTTCATAGGCAGTTAAAATAGCCGCAATTTGTTCATCAGTAACACCAGTACGTTTAAGAGTGAACATAAACATAATCCCGAGAAACACTTGAGGGGGGAAACAGGCATGGACCCTTGTCGTAAACTAACACCCCTCTATGAATCAAAGTCACATCACACAATAGAATTACGTCAGCTGATGAAACCAACATGATACAAAGCATGTACACGACTACCCAACAAAAAGAGGAAAGTCGTGAGCCATTGAGACAAATGGCAAGTATAAATAGACATAAATGGAAACATATAAGATGTAGAATTAGATATATAGAAGTATCACTGATACAGATGAATTCATGAATAATAGATTATTTCATCAAAAGTACTTAAATTTCAACAGTGAGAACAAAATAAAAAAAATTAATCTTGAAATTTTGTGCGCAAATGAAAATCAAATCCAAAGATAATCATCTCCATCTATAGTTTCTTTTAGGTTCTAAACACAATATATTCACCAATCAACTGTATAAACTCTTCTTTCTTCATCTTCCTATCATTTCATACAGATACAAATACAAATACAAATACAAATACATACGCACGCGCACACGCACACTCTTAAATCTCACTGCTTCTCATCATTACCCAATACTTCACATGATGTTTTCCCCATTCAAACGACAGTTTTTCCAAAGCAATGTATTACAAACGGTGCGACAAACCCAGCTGTTGAAAATCAGCTCGCAATTCCATGCGTTAAGAGGGTTTAGACAAAGTGCTTTGAAGCTCAGAAGCGAAACATGGAAGAATTACAACAAATATTACAATAGAACTAGCTGGGATCGGTTGAAAAAGCCATTTATTTTTACAGTTGCTTTTTGTGTAGGAACAACAATTATTACCCCATTGGCCTTCCAGTATACACCACTATCAATTTTTAAGAGAAACCCACAAGCATTGCTTTGGACAATCGTTGGTATCAATGGTGCCGTGTTTCTTATGTGGAGAGTACCACAACTACAAAAATTTACCATGAAGTATTGTCTCTTACTCAAAGATAATGTACAATCATCTTGGACGTTGCTTGGTTCGTCATTTTCCCACCAAAATTTTGGCCACTTTTTAATCAATATGCTTTGTTTTCAATCGTTTGCATCTACTTTGATTCCTGTTTTGGGGGCCACAAGCTTTACAATTTTTTATTTGAACTCGGCTGTTATCTCGGCGTTTGCTTCATTGGCCATTCCTATAATCATGGGCACTTCCTTATCCGTGGCATCATTAGGTGCCTCGGGTGCAATTTTCAGTGTCTTTGGAGCCTTCTCTGTGCTTTTCCCTGCTGCGCCTGTGGGAATATTTTTTATTCCGATTCCTGGTGGCTCATTGGTTTTGTTTTTGGGAACTGTGCTTTGGAACGCAGCAGGCACAATGTTGAGATGGGGAACTTTTGACTATGCAGCACATTTGGGAGGCAGTTTGGTCGGTATCGCCTATGGTTACTGGTTTGCAAGAAAGAGAAAACAAGAGATTAGAAAAAAGAATATTTTCTTCTAACACTTTTTTGAGTTCTTTAAAAGCTTCAACTATTAGACCTTTGAGATTTCTAGAGTATACAATACATGTATATATATATATATATATAAACAAATAAATGTATATATTTAATATAAGGGAAATGAAAAGAACAAAAAAAAAAGAAAGTAAAAAAAAAATACAAATAGACAAAAAGTGAATATGATTAAGCAAAAGACACTTTTTTCTTCTTCGGTACTGTATTTTCTCCTTCGTCGACCTCGTCCGCCTTTCTGGCTTTAGCATTCTTTCTTCTAGCTGCTCTTGCAACTGAAGCTTTACTTCGTAACTCATCCTTTTTACCATCTAATTTATCCTTTTTCATTTGTTCCTTACGTTCCATCTCCTGTCTCTTCAACTCTCGAATCTCCTCCAACCTTCTGGATTTTTCAAGTTTACTCTCATTGACCTGGTCGTATTTGTCATTAATGCTCTTGACCAAACGATTTAGGGTTAACGAATCATTATCATCAACAAATTTCTTACCCTTTTTCCCGCGTTTGGCCTTCACACCAGGTACAATAGCTTTGTTTAAATCTGGTATACTAAGTTGTTCCTCTCGATACTCCTTTCCGTTCTTGGCTCCGTATAGCCTGATCTTGGCCTGTTGTTTCTTAACTTGCAATTTAGAAAGCTTTTTGACCTTGGACTTTGCTGCAAGTTTTGGTTGATTCTCTAACAAGTTTCTAGCTGCTGAGTCCAGAAATACTTCAGATTCATTCTCTCTTGTCTTGTTCTGAGTCTTGTTTCGCTTAGCTGTTTGTGATTGTCTAGGTGCCATCTTTTCTGGTGGTGTTGTCGAGTTTGGTAATCGAAGAGGTGATCAGCTAAAGGTTAATGAATGATAATGTTGTAGTTGTAGATGTCAAGTAAACTCCAAAAGTTATTGTGCGATGAGGGAAAAAATTATAGAGAGAGAAACACACACACACACAAACACGCAAAAACACTTACAAACCCTTACAAACATTGAGACACAAACAAAACAAATAAAGAAGAAAAACCTAGTTAACATCTCTCAAGGCTAATCATCAAAATATGAAGCGTCACACCGGAGATGATATTATCAAAAAGTCCACCTTTCGCTATTCATATTAAAAGTTAGTAAATTGATACGTAAAGAATAATGGATATTCATTCTTTTTCAATTATGAAGAGTAGAGCAACAAATAGTAGAGTTTGGATCAACTCTTTCCGCTAGTTAAGACTCGCAAGGCAGCCCATCATTGAAAGCACCAATTGATTTAACTACAACCTCTCCTCCATAATACGTGTATCTATATATTAAAGAAAAGAAGTGAGAAAGAAAGCATATTATAGCAATCAGCCATTCTCATTCTCGAGACCAAATTTAAGTGTTGATTTTTATGCTAATACAAAATATTACCAACATCGCCAACATCTTCAACATCATCAATGTCATTTATACCACGCATCGCTCACATGATAAAAAAATACTTAAAGACGTGCCAACTATGTTTCCAAATTGTATAATCTCAACAGTTGGTTAATTATCTTCCTCTCCCCCACCGCTTTTTTTCAATTTGTCTTGCCCTACATGTTGAAAATGTCGGTCAAAGGCTCGAAAAGGTCACAAGCTGAATAGACACATCTTCCTCTCTTTTAATCTTGACTTAAACTAACCTCCCTAAAAATCAAATAAATCTGTAAAGCTCATTCTACGGTTATATACTTTGTGTTCCACACATACCGAGGAGTGATTTACACCAAAAGAATAGGGGGTTGTTGAGAAAAAAAATGTATGTATATACATATATATAAAGTTTAAAAAAAAAAATATGAAAAAAGGAGTAAAAAGAGAAATAGTGGAAAAGAAGTAAAGGAAACACTTCTTTGAATAAAGTATTAGCTACATCCGACACTAGCACCGAGGCTACATATTACCAACCTTTTAACATCTGTTATTTCCCCCAACAACGAGTTTGTCACATGGCAAAGCTGCTAAACTAGAATTACTCTTTTATTCTTTTGCAAATGAGTGTAACTTTTGACCTATTTTCACTTGCAATATGCATAAGTGGTTTACGTGACACCACAAGACTCAAGCTTCCGCCATACCTCCAACGTGGTGGTCATTTGCAATTCCTCACCAATATTCTGCTTGTATTGACAATAGCATATCTTGTCACCAGTGTCACGCATCCCTCTTCCATTTTTTACACTATGGCGGTCAATTTGGAGTTTGCAGTGACTGCAAGTTATTGGACATTGCATTTGGTGCTTCCTCACTTGTTAAACACCGATACCATTGAGCGCAACTTTGCATTAGATTTCAAAATCCATTTGTGGCCATATGTTTCATTAATAATTAAGGATGAAAAGAGAAACGTGGGAGGTATAATTGGAAGTGGTGTAGTGCTCATATTGTATTGGATGTATATTGAGTTCATTGCAAGAGACCCATCACAGAAATTTGCATATCCATTTTTGAATAGAGGTGGTGTGGGAAGGAGGGCAGCGTGGATGCTTGGAATATGGTTACTAAGCTCGTTCAACTATATAATTTTAAAGTATGTGAAAAAGTTGTAAGATAGAGACAAATGATTATAAAGGTATAGATCAAATATACGCAGTAGTTTATTTATATACGTGCATAAATATATAAATATATATTTCTATTTTTTAGTTTTTTTTTTTTTCCCCCTCTACTTTGACAAAAGTGCTTCAACTTCCTTTGATCTCTCAAATCTTGCTCTCTCATCAATTGAGACTCTGTTCAACATTTGCTCGAGTGCCTCAGAGTATGGTGCCTTGTGGTTACGTGGGCTGTTTGTTATCTTAACTGCAGACAAGTAGTTGTTGTAGATATCACCGTCGTATTTACCAATCAATGAGTGGATAAAGTTGTCTGGTTGTTCAAAAGAATCGGTTAAGCCAATGACATATGGTCTCACTCTCAAGCACAATTCTTGTGGGTAAATCGAGGTGATGTACTGAGCAACCTTTGGCTGAATAACACCAAACCTGATAAATTCGGCAAGGAATGGGCCCAAGATGTTTGTGACATAGTACAATTTGAGCAAGTTCTCCAATTGTGGTCTAATTGGTGAGTTTGCCTTGACTTGATTCTCCAACCTTTCAATAAAAGTTTCCAACAAGTAGTAGTGGCATCTCAACTTGGACAATGTTACTCTTTGAGCACCAATTGCATCCCATGATTGGTGAGAAATTGGAATCAAGTCAACGGCAAACTTGGAGATTAAAGCAGCAATTGCTTTCAAGACACGTTGTGGCTCGTCAACGTGTTCCTTGATTCTAATTACCGCCTTTTTGGCCTTTGACAAGGTTGGTGCATCATTAAGGAACTCCAAGCTTGAGTTTTTCAATTTTTTACCATTCAAAATTTGTTGAACATTTTTGATAATGGTCTTACCAGCAGACATTGCCAAAACGTTATTGTCACCTTCCCAAGTGGTTTGCACAGACCAATCGTTCCATGTCTTACCAAATGCATTGTACGAGCTGTAACCGTGTCCACCGCATGATTGTCTACATTCGGCAATCAAGTCTGAAGCTTCCCAGGTCAAAGTAGATTTCAATGAACCAGAGTCAACAAACATGGACTTGGTAGAGTTAATGGTATTTTTCAACAACAACTTGTCGTTTGTGGCCAAGCCTTTGTCCAAGTTTGCCAATAATTCATTGTGTTCAACTTCCAATCTGTCGGTACCAACTGCTGCTGCATATGTCAATGCCAAGTATGGGAGCAATCTTCTTTGGTGCAAAGTATAATCGATAAGTTGGAGTTCTTGTTGTGCACCATTCTTGGCAAATTGTCTTCTACCAACGGCATATCTCAATGCAATGGTGGTGAATCTAGCGCCGATTCTATAAGAGTCTGCAGCCATACCAACTCTACCTTCGATAAGTGAGATGTAACTCAATTGCTCCAATGGTGGCAAGGTAACATTTCCTTGGCGACTAACTTTACACCATCTTTGCAACATAAAGAATCTAGGAATGCGAACCTCAGTAAATTGGATCCAACCATTATCGACACCTTGTCTGCCCATCTTTGCACCGATATCGCCAACAGCGATGCCAGGTAACAAATTGTGTTGTGAGTCTCTCAATGGCACAACAAATGTCTTGACGCCATAATCTACATCCTTAACAATCAATCTAGCATAGCAAACAGTGTGGGTAGCCGAGTGGGCAGCACCACCAATCCACCATTTGGTAGCACCAATGTGTGGGGTATCAATGATAAAAGTGTCAGATTCTTCGTCAAAGGTGGCTGTTGTTTCACAGCCAGCAACGTTGGAGCCGTGGCCCAATTCGGTCATACCAAAGCAACCGTACATTTGTTTTAAAGAGCCTGCTTCTTTCTTTTTTGCCCAAAAGTCGTATTGCTTTTGGGTACCGTTACCTTTGATGCAGTTCAAAAACAAGCCCAAATTGACCAAGATTCTGATTCCCATTGATGGGTCAATTACAGTCATCAATTGTAATCTTCTTCTAAATTTTGAGTAGGATTCAGTTTCAATGTATTTGGACATTTGGTCGATTCTTTCAGCAACAACTTGTCTCTCTTCCTTTTGTGTCAAGTCAAATTGTTCTGGTCTTGTTTGCAAGATTGGGTCACGTTCGATGGATTGGTAGAGACGAATAACCTCGGTTGATTTGGCCTCGCTGCCTTCCAAAAACTCGTGCATTTCCTTCAAGTCCCAGTTGGTGCGTGCTCTTTCATCGGCAATGTCCTTTGCTGGAGTTGGTGGTGGTCGTGAGGAAATGACATTTTCAACAATCTTGGGATTCTTTTCGGGGTCAACCTTGTTGTTTTTATGAAACAATTTACTGTTTGGTAATAAAGCCATTGTGTAATATATGTCCAAGTGGAAAGGAGGGCAAAGTGTCTACTTGTTTGTAAATGTATATATATATATATGTAAATGTATATATTTATTTGTGTGTGTTTGTCAGTATAAACAAGTGCTTATAAAGACTCTGTGTGTAGTGTTGAAGAGTAAAAAGGGGGAAAAAACGAAAAAAAACTACTAAATAGAATGAACTAAAACGTGGGAAGTGGAAAGGGAGGAAATGGATGTATATTTAAATTGTCTACATGGGGGAATCGTGGGGAGAGGAGGGGTGGAGAAGAAATGCGAATTGAGAAAAGGGTGAAAAAAATTAAATGGGAAAAAATAAAATAAAAAATTAAATAAAAAATAAAATGGGAAAAAAATAAAAATCTATTAAAAGAGAAAACCGATCCAGTACCACACAGTACAGCACAGTACAGCACTATACTATACTATACAATACAATACAATACAGTACAATACAGTACACACTATTATTATAAAAAAAGAGGGAGAGAATGGTGAATTGAATCCTTTTTCTTCCAACAAATAAAGGTAGTATATTTGAAATAATTCATGACAAATTAAGGAACATAAGAACAGGTGATTTGGAAAAAGAAAAAAAAAAAAGAAACCGACATAACTGTAAGCATTATGCACTGTAGACAATTGGCTTAATACTACTTCTGTATGTTTAAAGGATGTAGTACCCTTAACAGCATAATCAACAGAATCAACAGAATCAACATAACCACCACTTGTTTCCCCCATGGTAGCTCTTCCTGCTGAAATAAAAATAAAAATAAAAATAAAAAATAAAAAATAAAAATAAAAACGAGGAACAATACTGTGGGGTAAAAGACGCACGTACAAGTCCTTCTCACTCTCTTTCTCAATTTCTTTTACAAAAGAAGAACCATGGGGGAAAGAAAGGAGTTGGAAAAAAATGTATGTACTTTGATTGTAAAATCAGAGTTTTTTTTTGGTCTTTTTTTTTTATTTATGTTTGTTTAACTAGTTCAAGACATCATACGATTCTTCCTATTCTTTTTATCTCTCTCTTTTTTTTTCTTTCTTTCTTTCTTTCATTTTTTTTAAAATACTTTTACACTGTAATAATTGCAAAGATATCTAGCATGTATGTCCTCGGTTCCAAATTGATTGTGTTTCATTTTTTTTAATTCTCTCTTTTTTCTCTCTCTCCATTCTCTCTCTCTCCATTCTCTCTCTCTCTCTCTCTCTGTTTCCCGCTCCTCCGCTCCCATCCCGCTTAAAGCTCTTCAACGTCCTCGGTAAAATAAAATTAAAAAAAAAAAAGGAGAGAATTAGTGGGAAAAATATAAAATAAACAACGCAAAAATATAAAATAAAAAGGAGAGAAGGAGAGAAGGAGAGAAGGAAAAAAAAAACATTTTTTGATAAACCAAACTACTCTCAAATAACCAGGGGTATTCTACTTTACATCTGCAGAAAGTCTAGTCCATTCCTTTGTCACAAGATAGTGTGGAGGTTGTGAATGGACTCTTTGTAAGCGGCAACATCGTATAATTTTTTTTTTCTTTTTCTGATCTTTTCTTTTCTATTGTAATAAATGCTAATAATTTTGCACCAAAGCTGTTAAAAATAATAGAAAAAAGAAAAAAGAAAACAGAACCTTAACCGTATAGACTATGGTTTTTTATTTTTTTAAAAAAACATTTCTTTCCTCCCCCTAACTTATAGTTTACTTCATTAAAAACATAGAAAAGATTAACAGAATATGCTTGATCTTACTATACTTTTAATGATTTATCATATACTAATATCCATACCCCAAACACATTTAATAAAATAGACAAAAGTAAAAAAAAAGCGTGCAATATAATGTAGAAACATTTAGACACCATCAAACTTTGCAATTAAAAGTTAAAAAGAAAAAAAAAAAACAAATCAAACTCAAAAAGAGAGGGAAGAGAAAGAAAGGAAATAAAAAAGTAAAGAAGAGAATGCAAAATGTTTAAGCATGAGCAACAACAAGATAAAAGTGATATCAATGACTAGACAAATTACTGAACAGGTGAAATTAAAAAAAAAAATTTAAATTTTTATATTCTTGATTTTTAGCTTTTACATATTCCCCTTTGTAGTAGATTGATTTTACTCAGTATTCTACTGTTACAAAAGAGACAAGCCTCCCCTCTGGTAGCTCAGTTGGTTTAGAGCATGAGACTGTAATTAAGTTCCGCAATCTTGTGGTCGGGAGTTCAAATCTCCTCCGGAGGACATTTTTTTTCCAACTTTTTATTTTTTATTTTTTTAAATAGAACTTATGACTTTAATTTTTTTTTTCCTCTTTCTTTTTTATAATATACGACTCTGGGGTTATTGAAAATCAAAAGAAACAAAAACAAAAACGAAAATAAAAAAAACAAAACATTTACCTAGTAATAGAGAATGAAGATAAATTGTGATTGTTTGGAGTATACCCGCCACTTGCTAAAAAAAGCCTCATATATTGTATAGTCAAATACATGCAGTGTGGCCATCTAATCGTTATGTATCTCTTACACACATTTGGCCGTTTTTTTTCTACTACTACTACTACTTTTTATTTTTATTTTTATTTTTATACCCGTCGGCCGTAATAATAATAATAGAAAAAAAACAGTATAAAGGAATATAGTTGTTAGATGAAATATCGAGTTTATTACGGCACAGTACAATTGGTTTGAGCTAATTCCACCCTTTTCTCAAAGAGAGTAATTCAATGTAGATAGTCATGCCTCACTAAACCGGTTCATCCATCCATGACACCAAGAGCAAAAGTACATAATAACAATAACAAAAACATTTTGAACACACACACACACAAAAGAAAAGAAAGACAAATTGAAAGAATTGGAATAAAATCGGGAACTAATACGAATAGTATGTAATAATATGAATGGTAGCGTCCAGGATAAACTATTACTAATATTTTAAATTGTTTTTTCTTTTTTCTTTTTTCTTTCTTTTTTTTTAAATAGAGTTGACGAGTACCCAATTTCCGCACACACACAAAAGAAATAAATAAATAAAAAGAAAAAAGAAAAGAGAGCCAGAGAGTGACTAGCTAGTATAAACAACCAATCTATATCCTCATCAACAATCATTAGTAAAAAACAATAATCACCCTTGTTCACCTCCACTCACCGTCATCACGAATTAGAATAAAACAAACAAACAAACAAAAAGATGGACTCTGAGAAAATCATTGCAGTTATTGCCAGTATCTTTTTACCACCGCTTGCCGTGCTTATGAAAACAGGTACCCTCGGTGCCAGTTTCTGGATATGCTGTATCCTTTGTATCTTTGCTTGGTTCCCAGGTATTTTGTACGCCCTTTACGTCGTCCTTGCTGACTAAGTTCAGCAAAGCAAACAAAGTTAGAGGAGAAAATGATCTTGCTAAAAGAAAAGGATAATGATAAAGATGAAGTTGAATGTATGCTCCAGAATTGACTATCAAGATTGGAATTCAATAGTGATGTGAGTGACAGAGTTGGGTGGTTCTTTATAAATTGTCCTTTGAAGAAAAAACTACTGCAATAATAAAGAGAATAACAAAAGAAAAGAAAAGAAAAGAAAAGAAAAGAAGTCATATGAAAACTTCAAAAAACATTATATCGGTGGTATACTATAGTTCGTTCGTGTTTTTATGTACTAATAAAAAAAAAAAAAAAGAAAAAAAGAATCAAAGCTCTGCTTTACTTTTGTTAAATAGCCAATTACCAATTTCTATCAATTGTCTTTCCTTTCACGAAATCTTTCACCCAATTGACATTCAATCGATTGATTGATTTATCGAATACAGTACATTGGTCAACATCACCAATGACGACCAATGCACCCGTGTATATTGTTAATCTTGTAACTATGTGTTTTCCCATTTTTCTTAAAAAAAACTGCTCCACCACGTTTTGCCTACCTCTATACACCCACACCCACACCCACACCTTAACGCCAGTGCCAACACAATACTCTTCTTTTTACTTTTCCCCCCTCCTCTCTCCCTCAAGAAAAAAAATATACAAAACAACTTTTAGAGAATAATTTGCTGTTATGAACATCTCAATTCGAGCTTAAACAGTGCCCAATTATTGTACTTGGAACAAGTATATTGTGTACATTGAGTAACTGATATTTCCTATCAGTCTGCTACCCCAACAACACCAATTTATATATATATATATATATATGTACATGTATATATATATTTGTAGATGTTGGACAAGTAAAGCCGCACACCAACACGGAAACGGAGTTCAACAGACCAAATATTTTTTATTCTTTTTTCTATTAATTACACGTTACCCCCTAAATCCAAGAAATAATAATAGTAATAATATTGATAGTAATTATATAAAAAAAAGGGAATAGAAACGAAACGGAAAAGAATAAAGGAAAAAGCAAGAAGGAAAGAAAAGAACAAAATCTTTAAGGAAGAGTTGCCAATAGAGTATGTCTGATCATTTGACTGTCTTCTCTAGAATTCAATTCTAATTGATAGAATAACAAAACAAGATAAAACAAAACTAAACAAAACTAAACAAAAGAAAAAGGAGATGGATCTTCAAGACCTTTGCCATGCTAGGTAGACAACTAGCTATTTATATGTCACACTAATCTAAGTGCAAAGTAAATACCGCTTAAACTTTGAGTTTCAAGTGCAAACATTTGCAAGCAAACAAGTCTCATTACATTACTTAAACCAAATCCAAACCAAATTTTAACTGAATCCAAACTGAATTCAAACCAAATACAAAATGATATTTAGACAGATCTTAGAATAAGACTGGACAAACCAAGTTTAACGTCATACCAGCGTATATTTATATGCTTCTATCTAGGGTACAACATTAAAAACACACACACGCACACACACACGCACACACACAAAATTCCACAAAGTTTGTGTTCTATTACTTAGGTAAAGGGCTGTCATACGAACAGTTTGTGTTTCACGGAATTCCAGAACATCATACATGATTTGCATTTGGCATGTTGATTTGATTACACATTATTATCTTAAGAAAAGATGTTTTCGTTTGTTTTCTAGTTTTTTTTTTTTTTTGTTTTTGAATCTTTCTGGTTATTCAATAAGATACGAAATAATATCGTCAAACTTTGAGAATACCAAGGACTAATAAGAAATGTAGAGAGAAAATAAAAAGATTCACAGGAAAAAGGGAAAACAAGTGAAGGTTAGCTTTAGTTTTTTAGCAAGATATCAACTTGGTTGGTCCTTAATTAATTATTTAGGCAACATGCTCTTCTCCTTGCTCCTTGCCTCCCCATGCACATGTAGAAGTGCTAACAAAAACAGCAGGTCGTGTTTTAAAGACCAAAAGTTTTTCTCAATTTTTTATTCATTCGCCTCATAAATATAACCGATGTGCCTTATCTTTTTGTCTCGACGAAGAAGAAGGGAAATAAGAAGAAGACAAAGAAAAAATGGATATTCAAATTGAAGTAAGTAATAAATGATGCAAGAATAAATTGTTCGATATATTCAACAAGAAGTCGGGCTGTGGGAAATAGAAAGTGTAAGAGATAATGTGAGACATAGAGAATGGAGAGGCGGGTGGGGGATTCGAGCAACAGATGCTACCGCAACTATCAAATAATTGCGACAAGACATTAGAATATATATATATATATTTATGTACTTGAAGACATATCTTACATATACATATATATATATATATATACATATATACATATATCAATATAAATATGCGCTTTGGCCTATTCCTACATCAAAGGAAGTATGTCTTTCGACATTCATTTATGAGTAGCAGGAAGAAGCTGATAATCTTCCAATAAGAATCGTATAAGTAGATTCAAAATATTCTATTTTACTGTTCATTCTAAAATTCGCCTCTGATAACACTCATTAGTAATACAGTTGTATATATAAACACACACACACACAAACAAACATAAATATATATATATATATATATATATATATATATATATATATATATATAAACTACCAAAGTAGAAGGGGGAACACAAACACAGTTGCAACCACGGGGGTAGTTTAAGTTTGGGCATCGGTTTTAAAAAACAAACAAACAACAAAAACCAAGAGACTAATACAACAGAATATAAGCCCTTTATTCTTCTTATTTTTTACATAAATACATCTAGGCACCAGCATTAGTAACAAACTTGGTTCTGACCCGTGACAAAATATATATACAGATGACGACGGTTGAGGAATCAAAGACTATAGAAGATGCAATGGCGCTACCGCCATTTTCCTTTTCCAAGAAACCTATCGATAAGTCTGTGTCCATATCAACAGACCTGAACATTACAAGCAGTTTGTTTCGAGAGAGCCCTTCCAAAAGTTTGAATTTCAATACCAAACAGGGTTCTAAACAGGGCTCTAATCCAGGCTCAAATTCAGGACTGCATCATGGTGCAACTCAAAGCACAAGAACAAGTAATGGCACGGGTAATGGAATGGATATAGATGTGAATGATTTGCATAGCAGCTTTGGATACGATGAGCATATACGTTTCCCAAGAATGAATAGCACTTTCTACACTTATAATTCAAACACAAAGCGCAGTTCATATAGCTCAACCGAAGAAGATTCAAAGAGTCGCAAAAATGGTAAAGGTACCAAGAGTGCTGGGATTAGCAGATTAAACTCCTTTGAATTAGCTGAAACAAGTAATGAAGGCGGAGAAGAAAAGTACCAGCCAGCAGCCTTTGATCTTACCAAACCATTAAGGAGACTTTCCAAAAAGCAAGAGGAAGAGGAAGAGGAAGGAGGAGGAGTAGGAGGAGGGGAGAGAGGAAAGGAAAATAAAGAGGAAGACGATATTAAACTTATTTTGGAATATACCAAGAACAACAAGCTTTATAATTCCATTAGTCCCCAGGCCAAATTAAAGACTAGTTTGACTCGCATGAAAAAGCCATTGATGACACCTGCTGTGCTTCGACCACCAATGGAACGCAACTCGTCGTCTACAACAAATCTGCTAGTTGCTGCTTATACTACGTACACCATTTTGAATGTTGCAAACGACCAATTACGAATATCCGAGCCTACCCATGAGCATTGGAAACCAAATTCGAGTACCTGTATGGGTTGTAGAGCAAGACTATTTAGTTCCCTTGTGTCTATTATTTATGACGTTTCAAGTTGTCATCACTGCCGATTATGTGGACTGGTATTTTGCAACAATTGTTTAGAAGAAACAGTTGTGCTTGACCAATATGCAAATCTTATAGTTCCATTACCAAATAGGGTTCAAACACATACAATGAAAGAGTCAAGGGTATGCCAGAAATGTACAAGAATGAGTCAGGATGTCACTAAAGTAATTAGTCAACACGTTTCAAAGGACATTGATGAGTCATTTGTTATTGTTGAAAATCCGTATACTGCACAACTACCGAACTACCAATTTATCAAGAGATCGAGACAAATAAACACGTGCGAAAATGGAGAGTTGGTTAATGGCGATTACAATGAAAGTCGACGGCAAAGTGTTGTTGGTGAAGTACCTTCCGACTGGACGTGGAGTTCCTTTTAGGACCAAAATGGAACAAAAAAAAAAAGGAACAAGAAAAAAAGAAAAGAAAAGTAAGAAAAGCGCCAGCTGGGTAGGATATAATATTCGCCATGTTCTGTTTATCAAATTTGGAAGTAAAACGAAAAGAAAACCTAAGGTGGGAAATTTGAAAAACATCAGAAAAGGAGATACCATTGATTTTTTAAGCTATAGAGTAGGGCGAAGTTCATTCAATATATTCATCAAATTTATCAAATTCATCAAATTCATTAAATTCAGTAAACTCATTAAAGTATTTACCTTTACTTCATTGTGCAGATGGCTAAAAGAATGTTTTCCATTGCAGCATTCTGGAGAATCAAGTGGCGTCGTAGGAAAATCTGACCACAACACCTGAATGTGTAAGAGAGAGAGAGAGAGAGAGAGAGAGAGAGGAGGGGAAGGGAGAGGGGAAATTTAAAGGAAAAGACCATATTTTTCTATCTACTTCTTTTTTTTCTTCTTCTTTTTCTTCTATTTTCTTTTCTTTTTTTGAAAATGACGGTTCACTACAATGTGATTATAATAAGGAACTTCAAGTGCTACTAGTTGTTGGTTGTTAAGTTATTGGTTTCTGGGTTTTTAATATTTCGCCATATAACGTGGGCTCCATCTTCATCTTTTCCCGTTATCGTGTGGAATAAAAAATCACGCTCATAATTTTCTGATTTTAATTTTAATTTTTTTATTTTAATTTTTTATTATCGATGCGAATCGACGCGTGTCCTGAAATTGGCGTTACCTATTATATAATGGGGCTCTTACATAATCTAGCACATATATTATAGAGTAAGCATTATGTAACATAGTTGATAGAAATTACATAATACAGATGCATAATCTTACATAATAGGCCAAATTAGGAATAAATAATCAAAGTAAACTTATTGCTAAATCATTCTACATGCAGGACGTATTCCATAGAATTTGCAGTAAGGAAAGTAAAAAAAGAGACGAAAGAAGAAGAAGAAGAAGAAGAAGAAGAAGAGAAAAAAAAACCAAATAGGAGTAAGACACACACACCACCACCAGACCCAATTTTTCTCTTACAAGTATCAATTAGATCAAAGGACCCTCCTGGAGAGAAACAAAAACTTTCAACTTTTTTTCTTTTACAACCATAACAAAGACACCTTTTTATCTTATTTTCACTATCACTATTACTATCATTTTCTTTTTTTTTTATTCTCTTTTTACTACTTTCCTCTTTTTTCCAGTTCACTAGTGAAGAGTACTAGAGAAAGTATACAAGATCAAGTGTTCTTAACAGCTAAAGAATAGGAATTATAATAATAATAATTAAAAAAAAAAGAGAGTTTAATTAAAAGGAGAAACAACAAAATACTCAAGTATCAACGCTTTGCAATCCCATTCAACTACTTTTTCAATTTTTTTATTAAAAAAACAAGACAACAAGAGGTCCAATCACGGAAGAAAAGAAAAGAAAGAAAAAAAACAACAACAACAAATGTACCAACAATCGCCACATACGTACTCATCAGCTGATTCGTTCAAGCGATCTTCCAACAACCCATTTAGACAACTTCCTCCTACACCCGCACAGCACAGGACAACACACAACTATAGTCCACGGAAATCCTCGACTCTATCTACAAGCTCTAGTCAATTTGATAGTTGGGTTGCAAAAAACAAACAACTCCTCGACAGCTCGGATGAGGAGGATTTTTATGCAGAGGATGAGGATGGCGAGGGATCAGTTGTTAGCCCAAATAAAGTATTGTCGTATTACCAAAGCAATGGCTCTGCAGATAGCATTAAACAACCTACATCTTACTTTAACACTCCAAGCAAGAGACTGAGTCTCAACCCCCACATGCATGTACCACAACAACCTCAGTTCCAACAACCACCACGACCATCGGCTATGCCCAGACCCATTAGGGCAGGCAGTGATTCCAGTATCAACTACTCTAAAAGGTATGTACACATTCCAAATGGATTTTTCTTTTCTTTTTTACTGTTTCTTTTGTTTTCAAATCATTTGATTATTTCAATTGACTGATTATTGTTTATTTCTTTTACGTCTTTTACGTCTTTTCCTCCTTTTTACTCACATCTTTCTTGTCGTTGTCGTTGTCGTTGTTGTTGTTGTTGTTGTTGCAGTTGTTGTTCAATTTTGTCTAGAACTTCAATTAGAGAATGTTTAGAGGCTGCGTTGGAAACAACGGAAGTAAGGAGAACAACAATACGAGCAGTAACAACGCCATAACCCATTACCTCAGGTACACGCAAGAAAAAAAAATAATACACACATACACATTCACATATACATTCACACACGGAACAATAGAAAAAAAGAGAACATACAAAACAATGCGTTTTAATTTTTCCTCTCACTCACTCTTACTCTCTTATTGTTTTAAGGGAAGAATGAGAGAGAGAGAGAGAGAGGGAGGGAGAAAGAAAGACGCATTGGGAAGATTGAGTGAAAGCGAGAATGAAATGTTGGCTGTGTGAAGTTTAATTGCTCTTTTGCAAATTCAACAAAGCAGATAAAAAGTGGACAATCAGCACTAGAAAAAAAAAAGGAGGCGCGGGGAGGGGAGGGAGAGAGAGAAAGAGTGAAGGAGAGAAAACAAAACAACAATTAAAGTTAAGCGATAACAAACATACAACAACAAGAAAAAAAAATATAGATACTCATATCACCACACCACACCACACTACACTACACTACACCACATCCATCTTTCTTCTAATCATACTTGAGTAAGTTACTAACAAATTGTACAGACCCATGAAATCAAACAACCCATTTGCTTCCGCTTTGAATGAGGAGCAGGATAGAACTGAACGTAGATCTCCGGAGCGCCACAGACTGAATGTCCCACCAGCTCGTCCACCAAAACCACCTCAGTCTGAATTTGCCCCACCTTCTTATGAAGAAGCAGCAGGCCCTGAAGCTAGTAAAAGGGAGTACAGAAGAGAAAAAGAACCATCATCGTCGTCTTCATCAAACTCACACTCACACTCACAATCACAATCACAATCACAATCACGTTCACGTTCACACCCACATTCATCGTCAAGAGAGCACCGTAGAGGTTCTGGGTCTGGCTCTACATCTGACCCAGACTCCAAGAGTCATAGACACCACCATCACTCGTCTAGTAGTCGCCACAAGTCTTCCAAAAAATCCTCTAAGAAGAAGGAAGCTGTGCCAGCAAAGAATTTGGACACCATTGATAAGCTCGACGTTACAGGTTTCTTTGGTGGCGGGTTCCATCACGACGGTCCATTTGATGCTTGCACTCCTCACAGAAACAAGAATGTCAAGAAAGCACCAGTGATGGCATTCCCCATAGATGGCCCCAATAACTCGATTGCCGGTGCAGCAAATGTTGATAAAGATGCTCAGATGAAACTCGCTTTTGGAAACTATGATGCACGCGATGAGTACACCGATTCCGAAATTAAGGAAAACCCACCAGTGATTAAAACGAACAGAGTCACCAACGATCCTTCAACAAGCATATACACACCAAAGCAAAACCCTTCAGTGATCAACTTTGACTCCCAGGGCAAAGCAGAACCTATACACGGAGAATCTACTGCTGGATTAGGATCTACAACTTTTCTTAATGGCGCACCAGCACCCAAGGCTGCAGACGACCATTTAAATGTGAACAATGGTGGTCTTGCTAGAAAAAAATCATTGGCTCAAAGGTTAAGAAAGAATAGCGGCTCTGAAGGCAACTCCAGGAGATCCTCCAATGATGGTCTCTATGCTGCAGTATCTGACGGTGCAAATGGTAGGCGCGGGTCCTTCAACACTTTAGACACTGATAACTCAGATGACTTGAAACCTCCTGGAAACTCCTTCATACGAAGGGTAAAAAGTTTGAAAGTGAGAAGGTAGCACTACATACATTAGTCAATATATATTTTACTGTATTTCCGTGTTTCGTGTTTTGTAATTCGTATGTCGTATTTCGTTATTGTATTTTGTATATCTTTATTTATATTCTGTATATCTTTATGTATGTTTTGTATCTTTAGTATTTACTTTTATGCCTTGCTGTGATTAAAAAAGAACTACGCCTAACTCTTAAATTTTGTTAGCTCACACTTACAAAGTTGGTTGCTTATTTATGAGAAACAGGCACCTAGAACGAGAATACAACAAGAACGCACATTTTGGGGAGAACTGTCGCATAGCACTGTCACAAGTAACAAGTGTACGACTGCTGAGCATCGGTTTGAGCTGGTAGCTCACCGATACCAGCGGTTTGAGTTCGTGACTTGATAGGCTATATTCCAACTAAGTGTAATTGTCAATGATCGCACCTATAAAGGTCTCAATGCTCATAAGTTAAGAGAGTAAATTGTCTCATACAAAGTCACTAGTAAGGAGAATCGTGAGAGTATACACTCTGCACGTTCACCTAGTGATTTGTGTTCAATGTAGTTGACCGTATAAAATCTATATTTTACCGATATTTCTATATAATAGTGATAAGTTAATTTTACCACTTCTCGTTCCTATTTATATAAACTCATCTTGTTTGAAGTTTCAAGTTTCCTATGTCGTGCAATATTCTCCAAATATTCACTTAGCGGAAACGAGGGCACAGAGCGTCCAATGTGTGTCGCACTGTGACATCCTCCCCCCCTTCAGAGTCTGAATGAGCGATACGGCCTTATTTTCATTGCATTTCGGAAAAAATTGATTTGAGGTAAAATAACTGTACAAATTGATGATAACCGTTGTGGCCTCCCCCCCTGCAAAGTAGAAAATCATTTTGTAGTACTAAGCGGAGCGGCAACAAACGGTTTCAACATCTCCCTAGTATACTGACGTTTCATGGGAATGCCTTGGAGGTTACTAAGATAGTAAATCCTCGACAGCACCTTCCGGACAACGAAAGGACCCGACCAATTCAAGCCCATCTTGTTGGTAGCAGCATCGTAAACTAAGACTAAGTCTCCTTTCTTGATCGGTACATTAGTGTCATAACGTTTGTCAAAAACTTCCTTCTGATGATCCCGATCGCGGCGTTGAGTTTCCTTAGCAGAGTCTTCCTGTTGTTTACGGAAATAAAACTGACCAACGCGGAACTTGAATAGTTCGTCCTCCGTGTATTGTTGTATATCAGATGGTGTTTGCATCAATGATTGGAGCAGATTATTACCTTCAAATCCAAAAACCAAGTATTGTGGTGTGAATCCCGTACGTTTACGAACCGTAGTACGATCCACCCACAATGCAGCATTCAAAACTTTGCTCAAATTCTTATTCTCTGGAACCAGTTTGATGAATCTGATAAGTCGTTTGTGCGACGCTTCGATCATCCCATTCCCCTGCGGATGGTACGGTACAGAATAAGATGGAGAAATGCCATAATTTGAGAGCAATTGCTGGAGGACCTCATTGTGAAATTCACGACCATTGTCGGTTTTCAAAACACTAAAGGTTCCTACACGAGCAATAAAGTTTGAATAAATAAAGTCGGCTACTGCCTCTGCAGTAACCTTTGGTAAAACCTGAGCTTCGGGCCATCCCAGAAATTCGTCACGTGCAACGACAACAGTAGCGTCACGGAGCTTAACGCAGTCACAGACGATTGTATGAAACATACCAGCCGGGTAGTTCAAGTACAATGGATCCCGCTGCCTAGTTGCAGGTTGGTCCTTTTGACAATAAACACACCGTTTGATATAGTCGGCAAGTCTGCGATAGAGGTTCGGAATGTAGAATCCAGTATTTATTAGATTGAACGTAGTCTCAACTCCTGGGTGACCACGATCTCTATGAGCAAGATTGAATATGTGTTCAACCTGATTGTTCTCATAAACGACGCGTCGAGTGTATGAACCGGTCCGACCTAACTTGTAAAGGATTCCATCATGTAAATAGAACTCTAGTGCGCGGTTGATGAAACGTCTGGCGTCAGCAGGTGCGTTGTGCGAAACGGGAATGGTACGTGCCTCAAGGTACTTTCTAAGCGCTTGAAGTGGGATCTTCTTATAACTGTTATTAGGCTCAGCTTCAATGGTAACAACATTAACTTCTGCTAGTACTTTAGGATCCAACTTCGCCCTAAACTCGGCAATAGCTTCTCTGACCTCATAATGATCAGTCTGCGGAGTAGACGTGTGGCATCGGCTAAGAGCATCGGCAATGATGTTTTTCAGTCCATCAATGTGATGGATCTGATAGTTGAAGGTCCTGATGAAGTTCAACCATTTGTAAACCCGATTTACAAAGTGTGAATTATCGAGTGGTTTATTCATCACAAGGACAAGAGCTTTGTTGTCACAGTACAAATGAATGACCCCAGTAAATCCAAACAAGAGTGGATGGATTGCATCAAACGTCTTATAAATACTGAAAAGTTCCTTTTCGTAAATAGTATAGTTCTTTTCAGAACCATGGAACTTTCCAGAATAGCACAGGACTAGTTTCGATTCTCCAGCCGCATTGGTGTTTTGCAACACACCACCCCAAGAGTCTGTCGAAGCATCAGTGTGGACAGTAATGAGGTCCTTAAAATTAAGGGGTTGGAGAATCGGTTGGTTGGTTAGTACTGTGATGATTTGGTGGAAAAACCGCTTAGTTGTAGGATCCCAATGAATCTGATGCTTGGGTTCCTTCCTTGCTTGATTGACTAAGTTGTAGAGGGGAGCAGTCAACTCAGCATGCCCTACAATCAACTGTCGGTAATAATTGACCAAGCCAAGGAAACTTTCTAGCTGTTTGACCGTGTTAGGGAGTGGGTAATTCAATAATGCATCCACTTGACCCCTAATTAACGTTTTCCCTGCAGGTGAAATATGGTATCCAAGAAAATCACATTCAGGTACAGCGATCTTTAACTTCGCAGGGTTAATCTTCAAGCCAGCATTGGTTAGAAGACGGAACACTTCGACAATCTTATCTAGGTGTTCTCGAACCAGTGAGTCGGTAAGTTCATCTACTTTGGGACCCACGATGGCAATGTCGTCAATAAAACACATCACATCCTTCGCAACTGGGCTCAAAATCTTTTGTAAGATAGAACTAAACTCACTTACTGAATTGATATATCCTTGAGGAAGGACAGCATACTTCAACAAACCTAACGGGCTGTTAAAACTGGTAACATCGCTAGTAGCAGCATCCAATGGTATTTGAAAATACGCATTCTGCACATCAATAGTACTTATAAACCAACAACCACTAATCTCTGTAGTGAGATCATCCACGGAGAGTGGGTGACCCCCTTCCAACTCCACATTTTTGTTGAGTTCCCGAAGGTCAATCAACAATCGATGCCTTCCATCCTTCTTACTTATGAGAAACCATGGGTTCCGATAAGTCGCATCACTATAGACCAATTGCCCCTGTCGTATCATTTCTTGGAGAATCTCTACTGCAGCGGTACGTTTAGATCCTAATGGGATCGATTTCATCCGCCAGTGAACATTCGGATCTCGCAAGTTGATACGAACGGGAGGGTGTATTTCAGGCTTAAGTCTGCCAGGGTCTCCACCTTTAATGTAGAAGACATCAGACACCTCAGCACATTGGTCCACGAAATACCGAATATCATCTTCGCTCGCCCTAGACCCGGTAAATGCAGGTCGAAGCATCTCTGAAAGGGGAGGAATGACGACGGTTTGACTCACTTGGACAGTTGGAAATGAATCGATGTGGTAGTTAGAATCCCCATCGTAACGAATAGGGAATTTATGAATGTTGCCATTCGCGCGGAAACGTAACTCTCGTTTATCACCATCATCAGTAAACCCAATGGAGAGTTTGTGCGCATCTTGGAATGGCAACCCGAGTAGTACCTGACCAACAGGAATTTGCTCGTGCAAATAGAGGATTGCAGGTAAGGAGATGAAATGGACAGTAACATCTAAAAACACTCCCTGAGTAATTGCTTTGGTGTCATTATTAACACCTTGAACAAATACTGGCTGGCTCAAGGGAAAAGGCTTAATTGGTAACCCTTTTAGTGTTTGCGGGTTGATCAAACTCAACTGGGCCGCGGTGTCGTATTTCATTTCTATCCTACGGCCATGTATGGATGCGGGGAAACAGAGTAGTTCTTGAGTGACCCCTGGTTGGTGGTAGCCTGTCGAAGTGGTCGTCAGATTTACTTCAGTAACAACTGGTTTCTTCTTGAACTTGGCAATACCATCCTTAAGGGCTTTCTGCAAAACATCTCTGTCAACCAACATAGCTTTAGTACTTTCTCTCATCATGGCTCGAGCATCATCGTGCATTCCCAAATACTTCGAAAGATCCATAAACACGAAGAAGTTATGTTTCATGGCATCTTTGAATGCAGCCTGTTTGTCTAGTATGGTCAATTTACTAGTACGTACTCGGCGCTGACTTTTCCGCTGTGGATCAGTGGAATCGTCAGCAAGGTGGTGTGGTTGGTCGGACGTTGCACTTAATTTGGCAAGCTCATCTAGCTGATTCTCTCTCAAGATGTCTTCGACACTAAAGAGTTTAATTGAATCGTCAGCCACTGGGGAGTCAACTCCATCATCAGCGGTAGCATTTGCCTGTTCCTCATTAAGTGGTTCATTAACAACAACGTCAGATTTCACCTTAGGCACTTCTTCTTGAGGGTGACTCATCATGTTTCCATTCTCCGGTGGCGTAGAAGTCTGTTCAATTCCTTTTCCTTCGGATAGGAATAACTTTAACTCTTCATCAGGATCTACGGTGTCCTCCATGGCTAGGTTTTCTAATTCCCTATCCATTGTCAGTGCGGAGGGTTCGAACCGAATACCAGCCGAGCTAGGTTCTTCATACTCGTAGTCTGGGTCTACGTCTATGTTTTCATCTGGAAACTGGAGTTCCAGGAATGGTAAATGTGAGTCATAGGGTGGAGACTGCTCTCCGATCGGCGGGGACTCAGTGTCTAATTCCCGTCGGGACTCCTGCATAGATTGCTCTGTTACAGGGCTAGGTGCGCTTTCACGCTCCACTCTCTCCATCTCCTGCCGTTGTCTAACTGCTGCATTGAGTTGCTGTTTCACCTTATCAGCCTTCAACTTATTGTGAGCATCTTTTCGCGAGCTAGGGAGATGGGCTTTCTTCGCAGTCCAATCCTTCACTACCTTCTTAGCAGATTGAGCATTGGCTGCGTGCACCAAGTAAACCGGGACGTCATCAATCATGATGGGTCCGGGTTTAATCACTTCATCTATTGAATCAGACATTATATGAGAATTAGATTGCATCACTTCTGTCGGTAATCGTTCGTGGTGGGTATTTTCTCTAGAGTTACTAGTGACTGTACTCTTAGGAATAACCTCTACCTCCATAACTTGTGCTGCCTTGGACTTACTTTGTTGGGGGCGTGCGATGCCTCGCATTAGAACTTAGAGATTTCAAGCTCAGGTGTTTTAAAAGGGGACACTTATAGAAACCCATGACCAACGGTTCACCGTTTGCTAAGTAATACTTCCCATCGACTTTCTTTACCAACTTTTCATCCAAAGCAGTCACCAATAAGTGGCAACTATCAACAGTGTGTCTGTACTTTCCACAAAAATTACATTTAGTAGTCTTTTGTGATTTGTCACCTTTAGACACCAGTGTAGTACCGGCATCTTTTTCTTCGTCATCTGAGATAAGATGCATCCTCGTTTGAAATGTTGCATTAACAGCATCCCAGATCCTCTCAAATGTCAAATCGTATGATTTGACACCTTGAATGATTTTATCGTTAGGTTTATTCTTGAGGAGTCCAAGGCCAATCTTTATGATCGACGCATCTTCAAACGTGACTATTGGTCCAGTCCTTCCCGGCTTTTCGATTTTAACTTCCGGGGTCATATACATGATTATTTGATCCATGACACTACCCATCCTTTCGAAAAGGGTCTTAAAGATTGAGATCCATGTTTCCTGTGCTAGGTGAGATGTATTGGTGATCCTCAAATACTTTTTGACAGCAATACCAATAATGGTCATTTTCACTCTAGGATTATGTTTCTTTTTCAAAGCATCATGGATAGCAGTCATAACATCAGTAACTTGGTTCGTTTCTGGAGGAGTGCCCCCATTGCCCAAGATAGGTAAGTAATCAACCACCGGTTGTTCAAAGGGGCCCTCACTCTTACATGACATCTCAATCATGTCCTTCAACGACTCTGACTTCGTCAAATTAGCTCCGTTCCTTAACTCATTAATGATGAGCTTATCAGGAACACCGTAGGTGTGTTTGTGCCACAAAACCGACTTTAACCAGAACATGAAACCTTCCTCATCGGAGAACTTCAAAGGGACACGTTTTGCAATGTCATACTGACCGAGTGCCATATTGTCATTTTGAGTTCTCCCTTGTTTGGCAAGGAGTTTGTCGTAGTACGCCATGAATGCCTTTTCGACAGCTATGTCTGGGACTCGAATGTATGGAATTACCCTGACGTCTTCCCCATGAGGGTACCTCTGTCTTGCCTCGTTTATGATTTGACAAGCTTCTTCATGGCCTTCAACCCAGAATCCGCTATGGACTACTTCTCCATGGTAAAGGATACCATCGTAAGATGCAACAGATCTATCAGATCCATAAGCACTAGGAGTACCACTTTGACGGGATTGGTGAGTCAAGGGTGAAGCGAGTGAGTGTGGCCTCGAGATAGGGAAGTTACGTCCTGGTGAAAATGTGTGTTCTTCCGGATGAACTTTCATTTGCACGTCAGTTGGCAGGGTTATGCTGTTGTTATCATCCGAAATCTGGGCCTTGTTAGCCTCATCGTTCCTAGCTGGTACAGGAGTGCTAAGTTGCGGGACTGTTTGAATCATAGCGGCTTTAAACATAGCAGTCATTTGTTTCATCTGCTCTTGCATCATCATCATCTCAGATTTCAAGTCTAAGATCTCGTTAATCTCAACCTGATTTATTTGAGGAGCTTCTGTCCTTTTCAAACCAGGAGATTCATCTTCACCTTCGCTCATATCGGCTCTTCCCGAGGTAGAAATAGACTGCCCGGAAATTGAAGATGAGTCGACACCAGCAAGGTCTGGTTTACTTGGACCAGGGTTGATACTCCTTGGAGTAGGATTAGAGGTCTTAGAATCTTTTGTTGAAGATGACATTTGTAGTAGAAGTTTTTCAAGTTTTTGGAATAATATTTTGCTTGAATGTAATATGTGATATACTTGGTGTTAAACTTTTTGGTGATATGTTTTTATGGTAGATAAACCCTTTGTTCCAAATTATCAAGGGTTTCGTTCAATCAATCTCGGGAATACTTATAGTTCTCGTCACGCGAGTAAGAGGTCGTGGACAACAATTTTTGTTGAGTAGGGTGAAAATTTTTCACCAGCGCATAGTCGTGTATCCTGGCCTCATCTTAAAAATTTTGTCGACAATAAATGAGTGCCTCGGATTTGACTCCTCCTATATAGCAGGCGCTAAGTCAGTATCTCTAATAAAGTGATGATTGAACGACCTATTGAAACACTGTAGTTTCATAATAATAATTGGTTGCTTCTTTCGGGATGCAATTCTGTCTTTCTCTCAAGATGCTATATAGTCTTTCTTGCGAGATGCAATTTAGTCTTTCCCTCGGTAGTTACCATCTCCGCCGTTTTTATCTGGTGTAATTCTACCTCACCGATAACCCGTGTAGTTTGTTTAGTCTGCTACCATCATACTCAGATGAGTCCGTAGACAGTAATGATGATTTCTTAAACGCTGCTTTAACGGTGCTTATTTACCTTCTAGAATGTAATAAGTCTTTTTTAAAAAAATGATATAAACCCAAATTAGGGATGTGGTCATTATCCTAAAAATACTTTCCTCGATCTTTGCACCAATTGAGGGTAGCCACCTATACCCGTGCAATCTTCGGTACTCGTTTCAACGCCATGCCTATCACACGTACAGCCTTCAAACTATAGCCAAGTCAGCAGACACGACTCTATTCGGTCTATAGTTGCACTCTGTCTAACGTCTACAACCTTCGCCCTTTGTCAACTGATGGGTGAATATTCCATCATAAAGTGTTGACAGTATACGCTATTTGATATTTTCTGGTGTAGTCTCGGATACGTCCCGATGACTACGATGCATTATGTTCCATTGGACTAAACTCGCATAGTTCTCCAATGAGGAGTAGCTCCTCCTTTAAACTGTAGTTCACAATAGTGAAGCTATTAATTCGTGGATAGGAGATTTACTCTTCCACAGGTCCTTCTCATAAATGATATTGACCAAATGTTGAAATGCCAAGGTATTGAAATGTCATGATCATTCAATATCCTGGTCGACAATACTGCTTAACAGTAGCCTCAACCAATGTATCAATTACTTGAAATATTAGGTAACCATATCAAATCATTCAAACAACATGATTTGCAAGGATTTGAGGTCCTCACTCTGGTCGCCATTCTGTCGCATAGCACTGTCACAAGTAACAAGTGTACGACTGCTGAGCATCGGTTTGAGCTGGTAGCTCACCGATACCAGCGGTTTGAGTTCGTGACTTGATAGGCTATATTCCAACTAAGTGTAATTGTCAATGATCGCACCTATAAAGGTCTCAATGCTCATAAGTTAAGAGAGTAAATTGTCTCATACAAAGTCACTAGTAAGGAGAATCGTGAGAGTATACACTCTGCACGTTCACCTAGTGATTTGTGTTCAATGTAGTTGACCGTATAAAATCTATATTTTACCGATATTTCTATATAATAGTGATAAGTTAATTTTACCACTTCTCGTTCCTATTTATATAAACTCATCTTGTTTGAAGTTTCAAGTTTCCTATGTCGTGCAATATTCTCCAAATATTCACTTAGCGGAAACGAGGGCACAGAGCGTCCAATGTGTGTCGCACTGTGACAAGAACAAAAGAAAAAAATGTAGAACCAAAAATCAAATTTCTTCTTCCCTTTTTTTTTTTTTTTTTTTTTTTTTTTTTCTAAAGAACAGAAGGAAGACGAAGCTAAAGAGAAAGAGCGAAAGGTCTTGAAAAAATTCCTAAACTCACAAATATTCTAGACATCAGACAAAGGACATTTTTAAACTTGATCTAGACTCGTGTACATACAAAACACACACACACACACATATATATACACAAATTGCATACATAGATGATATACAGAACTGGTCTCTCCGGTCTTGCCGGTCGTCTCACCTTTTGTCGAAGTATATCGGGGACCCATTCGCTTCCCGTTAATCAGACATTGGAAATTTTACGTGCAACTAATGCTGATTTCGAAGGTCTCTTTACCCACAAGGCATTGAATGAACTTTGGTTCAAACAAGGTGAACAATTGATTCAGAACCTCAATCAGCACATTGCACAGTCAGCAGGACTATTGGAACATTCAGCTGACCACGAACCAACTGTGGAAGAACTTCTTGCCATCACTACAAACAAACCACATTTACACAATGTTCATAAAGCTGCTGGAAGATTATATGCACTCACTTCATTTTTTGAAAACTTGCGTCCCATGCAAACTCCTTTATCCCCAGTGAAAATAGAAAGACCATCCCAAGAAGCTCTTTTCCAAACACCTACTGACGACTTTATAAATCAACCAACAGACCCAAACCTTGTTGCGTGGATCTCAAGTTCCTTTGGCTCTGTGAAGGAGTTTAGAAACCTTCTCATCAACACTGCAAAAGCAGTAAAGGGAGACGGAACAGTATGGTTGGTTGCTCAAAGCAAATTTTCCCATTCGAATAGACCAGGAGCCAGCCAACAAGATTACCACCACCACCCAAACCACCCAAACCACCACGCCTCACCTTCATTTTCTGAGTTGGCCTTGGTTGTCACATATAATGGTGGTGTTGTACATGACGTTGAAAGAGCAGGCCAGTTGAGTCGTATGAGGGAGATTTTCAAGGACAAGGAAAGAATGGCGAAAGACGAAGAAGAGGTTGGTGAGTCGAAAAGTGAGAAAACCACGGAAGCACTCAAATCAAAGAAAGAGGTTAACGAATTGCAATTGGGATCAGTCCAAGAGGCAGAAGATAGAGTTGCATTTAGTAACAGAAAGTTAATCCCAGCATTGGCAATCGACGCCTCACCAAGAACATACCTTGTTGATTATGGTGTTTACGGTAAGCAAAAGTATTTGGAAAATTGCTGGGAGTGCATCGACTGGGATGTGGTGATGAGAAGATTACCCGAAAGAATGCACCAAAAGTTTGTAATGTAAATATATGTATATACCAAAAAAAAAAAAGCAATACAAGAGGAAACAATAATAATGAAAAAAAAAAGTAAACACTTTAACCGATTAAATTCGCTATTCTAAATCGTGCTAATCTTCTATGTCATTTTCTTTTCCTTAATAACTCTAGTGACGATTTTTTCCACTTCGTCCCAGTCATCAGTTGGCACCACCGTCATTTGGTCTTCTATGCCGAAATACTCTGCAATATATTTCAAAGTTTGGTAATCTTTTTCGTTGGCAACAAATGACACAGAAACACCAACTCTACCGAATCTACCGGTTCTTCCGATTCTATGCAAATAAGTCGAAGGGTCTGGACGTCCCTCTTTGGTACGTGGTAAATCGTAGTTGACCACCATTGAGACAGTGGCGATATCTATACCTCTTGCCAAAACATTCGTCGTAATCAATACTTTCGATCTACCTTCCCTAAAGTCATCAATCAATCGGTCTCTATCGGCAACTTCCAAGCCACCATGCAAAATCGAAACAGTATGGCCCTCTTCTTTCATCCTAAGATACAAGCTATCAGCAGTGGCTTTTTGCTCAACAAATATGATCGATGAGCCAATAGTCAATAACCCATACAATTCACACAAGACCTCAAACTTGTGTTCTTGATTCTTGCAATCCATGTACAATTGCTTAATACCTTTTACATTCAACTCCTCTTGTTTCAAGGCCAACGAGTTAGCATTAGGAACAAATTTTTCAGCATACTTCCTCACCTCAGTAGGGAATGTTGCACTAAACAATACCAATTGGCAATCTCTTGGTAATCTTTTCTTCACACGAAGACACGTGTCGGCTAAACCTTGGGCATCCAACATATTGTCAGCCTCGTCCAAAACAAAAACTTTCACTTTCGCCACATTGATTGCTTTTCGATTAATAAGGTCATGTACTATACCTGGCGTACCAACAAGGACTTGTGCACTGATGGCCTGCCCTCTTGGCACAGAGTCTGGCACCACCAATTGGTAAGTAATGTTGGAATACTTTCCCATGGTCTCAACAACTTCTAATGTTTGTCTAGCCAATTCTCTTGTTGGAGCTAAACAAATACATTGCGGTGCTTTGATTGATTCATCAACACGTGAAAGCATCGTCAATGAGAAAGCAGCAGTTTTACCAGTACCCGACTGCGATTGGCCAATCATGTTTTTTGGCGGATTCGAAATAAGTAAAGGTAATGCTCTCTCTTGAATCTTTGATGGCTTATTGAATTTCATGGCATAAAGACCTTTAAGGAGCTCCGGCTTTAAACCTAATTCTTCAAACGACTTAACAGAGTAAAGCGGGGAATTGGGGTCGGCTTGAATATCATCCAATTTCACCTCGACTTCGTACCTGTTCTCAATAAGATTAGTCTCACGCTTGGAATCATCCTTGGCCTCGGACTGAGACTTGTCCTTGTTTTCATCTTTCTCGACTTTCTCGACCTTTCCATTTCCTTTTTGCTTATCTGATTCTGTATCTTTCACGCCACTACCCTCCTTCTTATTAGATTCGTCTCCATTAAGTGATAGTCCGGCCAATATGTTGCTAGTATCTTCTTTCTTTTCCTTCGACACCGAAAGGCTTGCTAATAAGTTTGACGCATCAGCATCAACATCCTTTGTATTGCTCATCTTTGATCAATTGCGTACGAATATGTAAATATGCAAATTTATCAATATATATATATATGTATATATATTGATATATGGATACAATTGTTTATAGCCTACACAATCTCTCTTCTGAGTGTGCACTTTACGCGGAAAAAATCTCAAATCTTCCCTGATTCAACTACCACGAAACAACAAAGCTAGAAATGAGCAAACCAAAACCAAAGCCAAAGCCAAAAGCAAAAAAAAAAATAAAAAAAAAAAGAAAAAAAAGAAAGAGACAGAGAGAAATGGAAATAGAGGAAGTAAAAACAAAAATGGTGAAAGGACGGAATACAACAGAATTGTAATTAAACACCATATAAGTTAAGTTTCAATAACGGCAAAGACATCATCTTAAACGACGTAGTTGAATAAACCATCAACATTTCTACAAGAAAACCTACAAACAATTATTTTTACTCAAAATTTTTGTATTAAACCCCGTAAAAAACTATAAAATTACAGAGTCAAAAATGGACCTTCCCAGTCCAGGGATGGAAGATAAAGCTTGGAATGTAGGGTGGATAAATAAGTTTGGAATTTAAATTTCCTTCATATTTATCTCAATGGCATGAATCTTGAAGAGGCGTTACCGGCTCTACCGTGTCTAACTGGTGTGTATGTGATTGAGAATTCACCCAAGTAGTGGCCAACCATTTCTGGTTTGATTTCAACAGTGTTGAAAACCTTACCGTTGTAAACACCAACAACTGATCCAATCATTTCTGGGACAACAATCATGTTTCTCAAATGGGTCTTGACAATAGCTGGTCTTTCATTTGGCTCGGTAGCAGCTCTGGCAGCTCTCAATTTCTTGATGAGACCCATTGGCTTTGCGTCCAAACCTCTAGAGAATCTTCTTCTGACTCTAGCTCCACACAACTTGGTGAATTCCTCAGTTGGCATTTCAACCAAGTCTTTTAAATCAACACCCTTGAAGGAGAATTGTTTGAATGTTCTCTTTTTCTTTTCAGCTAAAGAATCATTTCAGTTAGTAATTTGGAACTTGAAAAATATCTATCAATATTTTTGGTTTATACAAAAGTAATGGAAGGCATTTCAAAAAGTCAAAGGCAGAGTTCCTTGAGGAATAAAAAATGGTCAACTAGTTTTGATATTATATCCTATTAGAAGGAAAGCCAGCAAAAATTAATATTGTAGGTCTTCTGGCTTGATTTGCCATTCCCAATCGATATCTTCGAGGACATGTTTTTGGTAAATCGCCATAGTTGTTCGTTTGGTATGGTTTATTTTGGTTTATTTTTGTGAACTTTGGTTTATTTTGGTTTGGTTTGGTTTGGTTTGGTTTGGTACTACTTTGACTTTCATTTTGGTCAGGTTCAATAGATAACTCCAATATAGTTGAAAGCTTGGGTCCTCGTGTCTCTAATTTTCAACATTTTCAACATTTTATTCCAACTTGTAAAGATTCAATAACAGTTGATCAACTATGATTCCTTGACCCTCTCCATTACATTCTAGATATGCCTTCCTTTCGTTTAATATGTCACATACTTGCGTCAACCATGATTGTCTCTATATGCTGTTGTTGATGATATTCCTGAAAAATCAAACAGTCTCTTGGTTTCAAAAATCTTTTTCAGTATATCAGAGTTCTCTGAAGCGCACTCAATGGAGAGAAAGAGAGAGAGAGAGAGAGAGAAAAAAAAACTCGGTAAACACACTACCACACTACATCGCTGCCTCACTAGTCTGATTTTTATTATTTTAAATTTTCACCTTTTTTTTTTCTCTCTGTCTGTCTCTGTCTCTGTCTCTCTCTCACTAATCGGCCGCAAAACTTTAAAACCACAATACGTATACTACGTAGTAGAAGCCACTAATTGGTAGCTTTCCACTCTAATAAAGCACAAAAAGAGAAGAAGAGCTAGAAAGGGAGAGCGAAAAAAAAAACTTATGCTGAAGTACGGTACACAGTAATACTTTTTCTCAGTAAACCCTAGCCCTAACTACAATCTCGTGACTATATTATCCATATTGCAGCACACAAAGAATACGCGGTGAGTCCATCACCTTAGCCGCGAGAGTGTAGTCGAAAAATTCACCTTAGCGAACGGCACCGGTGCCATTTTTTTGATGAAAGTACTTACGTACCTTGTTATATTCTAGTATATTCAACCAAGGAATAGTCTGCCGTTTGTTTGCTTAAAAGTGATTATTCTACAACAACAACTACTACTTCTACTAAAACTAAAACAACAATGAAATACTTAGCTGCTTACTTGTTATTGGTCCAAGGTGGTAATGCCTCACCATCTGCCAAGGACATCACTTCCATCTTGGAATCCGTCGGTGTTGAAGTTGAAGAGTCAAGATTGACCGCTTTGTTGAAAGAGTTGGAAGGTAAGGACATCAACGAATTGGTTGCCGAAGGTAACACCAAGTTGGCTTCAGTCCCAACTGGTGGTGCTTCAGTTGGTTCAGGTGCTAGTGCCTCAGCTGCTGCTGGTGGTGCTGCTGAAGAAGCTGCTGAAGAGGCCAAGGAAGAAGAGAAGGAAGAATCCGACGACGACATGGGATTCGGTTTATTCGATTAAACAGTTTATTCTCTGTTGAATGGATTTATTATGTTAATGGTCATTAGGAGGACGTGATATAAGTTTGAAAGAAAATGAAAGGTAGAAGTTACAAATATAAGTAAGATGTGGCTATGTATTGTTGAGGAAGCAAATAGGCTGCTTACTGGTTCATACAAGCCTTTGTCTTTTTGTATAATGTTTTTTTTTATAGGAAACAATTTTCGTTTACTATTTCGTTACCATCTTTTTTTTATTTTTTTATTTGCCCTTTTTTTTTATTGCATGGTGTTGTACTTGATTATTTTCATGGTTTTGTTATTTCTTAATTTCTTTATTTATTGATTTATTTGTCTAAGTATTGGCTTTTGTTACATGTTGAATACTGGAGTTTAAGACACTTTAAAGTGGAAAGTGTATGTTTTATAATGATTATTATAGAGCCGCAGTTGATTTTTTTTCAAATTTGACTTGCCATATCTAGACTCATCACCCGCTTCCCATCCTAAGATATCTTTCTTTCGGTGTATAAATTTAAGAGTGGTATGAGAATTTGTTTGTTTTTTAACAATTGTGATAATCAATTGGAGAGCCTAGTTTGTTATATTCTTAGAAAAAAAGGTTCCTTGTTGCAACACAAGCTAGTGTCATTTTCTCCAACATTAACAAGCCTGAACAGAGCAAGAGAAACTTCTTTTTCAGCTACTTTTTCAGTGTTTCATTAAATAAGTAGATGAATTTTTTTTCTCTTTTAATACACATTTACTTATCTATACATATCTATATATATATGTGTGTACATGTATAGATGAGGCGAGTTTGTGATTAGCGTAGAATAGAGGATAGTTGGGTTAACAATGGTGGAATACTCTCAGTTGAGGAGAGATGAATGGTTTGTAGTGGATGGAAATTTTTTTGTGGTAAATGTTGCGGCATCTTGTTTTCTGCGTGTTTTTGCAACCTTCTCTTCCTCAAAATATCACAGTTGAATAACAATTACCAGAAGACAAAAGACAATGTAAAAAAAAACGGAAAGGAAAAGAAGACGCAATTAAGTAAATGTTATACTATCATCGACCACTCGATGTAAAACAAAATTGACTGGTATCTTGGAAACTATACAAAGCAAGATGAGATCGGGGCGTAAGTATTTCGATGCTAGCTTTTGTTGGATGGCCAAAATACTCTTATTTTTTTTTAATTTTTAATTTTTAATTTTTATTATTTTCAATTTCTCTTAATTTTATATGATGGATAGTTTTCAACATTTTCTTTTACTAATTTGGATGCAAAAATCAGTCAGCTCCGATAAAAGAATATGATTGCAAACTGCATAAAAGCGTCAATACAATCTCTATTTAGCAATGGTGATGTATTTAATCAATATATTGAATATGTTAATCACATATATCAGCTGGTGCTTCGAGATCAGTCCCATTATCCAAAGCACTTGATACCGTCTCCCTTTTTTTTTCCAAAAACACGAAAAAAAAAGAGTATGAAATCAAACAATGAAACAAAGAAGTAAAATGAAGAAGTAAATTCAAAATGTAGAATAGTAAAATAAAAAAAAGAAACACTATAAACAACCAAGCGAGATTTGGTTGCACACATGAGTTGTAGACTAAGTTGGTAAAAAAGTGAGAGTATCAAGATGTTGAAATAAGTTTTGTGAGTTTTTGTTACAAGGTTCTTTTGTTTTTGCCGGCTAATACCGGCAAAACATTTCTTGACACGCAGTGCCGTTTTTATTCTAACTTGCAATTATTAAAGAAAAGTAAATGTTTGAGATCAGTTAAAGATTGAAAGGTACAGGCTACAAAGGTATGCACAGCTTCTCCCTTCCTTTGATCCTCCCCACAACCAACCTTTGCAAAAGAGTGTATTTAATTCCCTCTTTGACACATATAGACACTTATACTCTCACACACACCTACACAACTACACACTCTTTCACACACACACACACAGACACACACACACTCTCTCTTTCTTGAATCGGTTTGGCCTTGAAACCTTTCCACCGTCATGTTTCTACCCCTTTTTCTTTTATTAAATAGTTTTATATCGAATTTTGTTTTTCATTTTAATTTTGCAGCTACACAAAAGGTTTATATCCGAAACATACACCATTTCTTCACCCCCTCCCTATTTGTTAATTTAAGATAAAATGATCGCAATTTAAACCCGCACAATCAACATTTATAAGGCATTCTTCGACAGGACCACATGGACATCACCATATATTCCAATCACTTATCAAATGATATGCCAGGAACCAACCATGTACTTCTCAGTTCAATTAAACCAGGAGGTCATTTTTTTTTAATTCTTTTTTCTTTTTCTGATTCACATAACTAAACTGTTTTTTTTTCTTTCTAAAGCCCTTAGCGGAAAACTTAGAACCCGCTAACCTTTTTAAGTAAAAATCGTTCGGGTTTCGGTAGACTGTACTGTAGAAATTTGGGGTCACGAGGATTACAAATCATTGTGCATCTCTTTGTCTCAGTCTCTCTCAGTCTCTCTCAGTCTTCCTGTCTGTCACACACTTTTTCTCGGTCCAGGCGTTTTTCTTTTTTCTCACCCACAATTAGCCCCTTGTGCATCCTTCTAATACCGATCCGTTGAAATTACAAAAAAAAAAAAAAAAAGAAATTTTTTAATAAATTTATGAATAAAATTATAAATAAAATTATAAATAAAATTATAAATAAGAATGAATAAAAAAAAAAGACCAAGAGAAGAACATGCATTTATTTGTTTCCCATACTAATGATCTTCCAATTGTATTCTCGAATCATCTAGAACAGGAGTTGACTTTTTCTTTTTTTTTTTTTATAAATTTCCCCCGCTTTTTATCTTTCTTTCTGCTTTATTTTTGTTTTTTGTTTCTAGTTTTTTTGAGTTTTTATCAAAAAAAGAGTTATGATCATATAAAACATCAATTGTTTTCTTTACATTTTGTTTTCTTGTTTCGTTTTGCTTTGCTTTGCTTTGCTTGACTTGTTCCTAGTTTTGTGGAGAATTGTATGCTATTGTTCCCCTCAATGTAATGAGTGATGAGCCAATCTCCGCTGCATCTACCTCCAGCAGCAGACCCCACTTTCAGTTTACATATGAATCCGATACGGTGTTGCTAGACTCAATTCTCGAGAACTTGGAAGGGTTGTTCACTAGAGGATCGAAATTAAGGACTTGGGAGACGGTCTTGTTACATTTCAACCTGGCGTTTGGGTCAAACATTGTTCAGAGCAGAACTATAAAACAACGGTTTCAAGCATTAAAGAAAAGCTTAGAAACTCGTTTTGAGCAAGAAGAAAGAAATTCATCTGAGAGTTTTGTATTAAATGAGAATGAGACAAAAATGAAGGAGATTCTTGATTTTTTACTTAGTATGAAACAGCAGCGACGGCAAAAAATACAAGAGGAATCTAATAACAATTCAATTAAGTTAAATGAGCTAGGTTCGAGCCGACAGGATAAACGAGTTGATTTGCAACAACAACAACAGCACCAACAGCAGCACCATCAGCACCAACACCAACACCAACTGGTGAACACATTTATTTCGGCTCAACTGAGTAAAGAGCAAATATCTTTTCCGACATCTGCAACCGAGTCTTTTGAAAGTTTTCAAAGTTTAGAATCATTACAAGCCAACGAACTCGGCCAAGCACTGAAGAGGTACCAGATAAGTAATGCAGATATGCAGTTATCTCATGCATCTAATACGTTGCCTCAAACTTTTTTTGACCAATTCCCAACTCTTTATCGGGCACATCAACCACTACATCAACAACCTACACACATCCAACAATTCCACTCATCAAATGCAGAGCTGAGAAGGTACAAGTCCGAAGTGGAATTGGACTATGCTCATCATGCAAATATTCATGAAAACCTTCGACGGCACAATCTGGATCCTTTGCCACGAATGCAACACGAACATTTAGCCCACCATCTTACCGCGCAATCGCTTTTAAATCAAATTCTAGTTCTTCAAAATCAAGCTGAAAAACAGCTTGAAGAGGTGAGATTTGAATTGGCACGAAGACAAGAAGAGTCTTCCTCACAGCTCCAATACTTTACCGAATTGGTTAATTCAATTGTGGAGCAAATACCGGAAAGTGAGGATGAAAACCCATTACTGAATACGACTTGACACATTTCTTTTTTTTTCCTCTTTTTCTTGTCGTTTTCTTTATCGCGCTAATCAAGTTATATACATATACTGTTATACATCTTGTTTATTATTACTGGTTTCTTTTTTTTATCAATTCAATTCATTTAATTTTTCTTCTTTTGATTCTATTGTATTCTTAATTTGTTGATGTTATTTTCGTACCGCCCCCCCTTTTTTCCCCTAGCAGGATTTGGTGCAACATGTATTTTATTCTTTAGAGTTGAAAACATCATTATCTTTCTTCCTCCTTATTCTTTGCACATCTCTATATGCACAAACACACATATACATATATACACACCTACACAACGCTCTTTATTTTTTTTCGTACATCGATCTTGTTTCGTAAGTTACACAAAACTGAAAATATAATAAAATAAATTCAAAGAAAACGGTGTGCAACGTTTCTTTTTTGTTTTCATTTTATAGTTTTTGACAGAAGTAAGAGAAATCAAACATCAAATAATAAAAAAAAAGAAGAACTTGAATACATGGAGTCCACAATTCTATCAGCGGATAGAACTAAAAATGTAAAAAGCTTTTTAGTTTTCATGTATTCTGCCTCAGAAACTATTCAAGGTTTTTTTCATACTTCAACTTTTTTTGTTTTTTTGAGAATTTGTTTTCATTATTCGTTTCACATATTTTACGTTCACTTATCATTATTGCTATTTCTTTATTTTCTTTTCTTTTATTTTATATTATATTATTTTCTCTGTTCAAAGAGTTTTTCAAGAGCCAGCGTTCAAGCTAGATCCCCTTGCATAATCTCGGTTATAAGAAGTTTGCAACATCTGTTTGACTATACATGCCGAGAGAATAGATTTTTTAAAAAAGGACACATTCTATTTATTCTATATAGAACAAATGGAACAAAAAAAATAAGTGAGAAAAAAAAAATGGAACAAAAAGAAACACTTGATTGCAAAAGAGAAAATTCAATTACAGTTCTTGTAATCATTACAATTGAGATAGGGGAAACGCGATATGTCAAGACTATTACCACAGCGGCACTAAAACCGTGTATTTTCCATGCTGTGATTGCAATGTCTTTTGCGACCAGCTAAATTCTTTCTTTCTTTGTTTCTTTTTTTTTTTAAAAAAAATTTACACAGTTGGAGCAAAAATATTATGCATGCAACGCAAAGGGGAATACGGTGTTTTTTATTTTGTTTTGCTTAGCGGCTGTCTCTTAAATTTCATTAAAATCACGAATAATTTCAATGGATGCTTCCATAGACAAAAATTTAATATTCCAATATAGGAGAGAGGCGCAAGCAAGATAGGAGAACTGAGAACTGAGAACTGAGAACTGAGAAGAGCTAAAGAAACGGTAATAAAAAAGAAGGAAAGAGAATTTCTTTTCCTCCTCTTTATTCCCACCCGCCCAAGAAACAACAAGAAACATTAAAGAAAACAACAAAAAGAACAATTGTCTTCCAGTTTAGCTGTATCTTTAAAAAAAACCCGCGGCAATTGCTCTTTCCACAGTGTTTAATATTGGGTTAATAGCGCTAAAGTTCCACTGATGTATTCATTTATTGCAAATGGTTAGGGGCCCCGCGAAAGGAGACCTTTTCCACACGAAAAAAGAAAAGAAAAGAAAAAAAAGGAGTAAAACGATCTTCACGCAAGAGAAGATTCCAGAGCATTCTTATGAAATTCTTTTGAGTCTTAATTGGAATTGTGTGGAGAATGTGAAATCATCATCAGAACTTTCCCCACCTTCACACTGTAAGTGAAAATTTTATTTCTTCTTCTTCTTCTTCCTCTTATTTTTATACATCTCGGCTAATGCACGTCACACATTACATTTTGCTTTCAAACGGCTATGGTTTGGTTCATCAGTATCTCATCTTTGGCTCTACTTTGCAATTCTTAATTTTTTTTGTGCATATTACGTAGAATGTTTTTTTTTTGGGCCTTTTACTGATTGACTAACACCACATTACATACTCACCTATTCGTACAGAATTTAGGAATCTATTTACTCTATGTCATTTTCTTCATTTTTTTTTCTCAACTCAACTTCATCTACTTACAGAAAAGAAAGTATGAGAATAAATATATAAACACCTTATACGCGTTAAATTTAAACATCCTAAAACAAAGATGCTTGTTGGTTGTCATTTACTTTTATTCTTTCAGAGATACGCATAATAAATCCATGCTATCGTAAATTGTCGCGGATGTTGCAGCAGTAAAATAAATGGCGCGCCTTCTCAAAAAAAAGAAAAAAAAAAAAGAAATAAGGGACCAGTCCAATAGAGGTTTAGACGCATTGCATATGTATATATTCCGAGGTAATTTTTTTCCAACTCCTTTTTCAACCACTTCACACTTTGATTCACCAGTTTCTTTCTCTTTCTTTCTTTCTTTCTTTCGTTCATTCATCAATTATTTTATTTGTTTTTTTTTGGCTCTTGCTCTAATATATGTCTCAAATGTAATGGATTTCCATGGAAGAGTGAACTTTAAATTATCAAAGATATAAAACGATGTAGAAATACCTACAAATAGCAAAACAAACTTTTGCAGGAAGAAAAAGCATATAACGGGGAAACCACCACTGTAGGAACATCGAGAACTTATAATGAGCAACAACACGTCTGGTCCATTACCACGAAGAAGCAACTTTCAATTCACATTTGAATACGATAATCATCTTCTTAGTCTTATAGATAAATTCAAATCAGATATATTCACGCAAGGGAACAAAATCAGGACCTGGGAAAGAGTCTTGCTTGAGTTTAATGAATTAACCAATGCAAACATTGTGCAGACTAGGACAATTAATCAACGATTTCAGCTATTGAAAAAAAATTTTGAGAGCCGGCTTAAACATGATGGAAATAATGAAGATACTTTTAACGAAAATGAAACAATTTTGAAAAGGATTATGGAATTTATGTATGAAAGTGGACTCCTTAGTGAATCATTGTTTCACAAAATATCAGATGAAGACAAGGCAAACAACACTCTTCCTCTACAACAACAACAGCCAAACAAGAAAACAAAAGAAAATGAAAAGAATGAAAAGAGCGGGAAGGGAAGGGAGAAACAAGGGACAGCAAAGATGAGTCCTTTAACAGTTACTGCAAACAAAACTTCTTTTCTTGACGAACCAGCTACAAACACATCAGCAAACCATGCTGTTTCACCGCCACTTGTAGGACAGTCAGCTCATAGTGGTAAAATGGATGAGTATACGCGCTCTTCTGTAGCTACTGGAAATACTCTGCAACATATACAACCAAATGCATTTGGTGGCTCTAGTAGTGATACAATATCATACTTTACTGAACTTCAAGAACAGAATCCTGCACCACGAGGCTCAAATCTCAATAGGTTTTGGAATTCAGATTTGGAAACCTCAGGTAAGAGCATTGCTCATGGTGAATTTTGCCCTTTAGCCATAGATTTGTCCAATTGCAAGTCAGTACCAAGCATGGCCACATCACAAAGATATGATCGGAACTTGTGGCCGCATTATCTGGAACCTATAATTTCGACATACACACAACCGCAATCACAATCACAATCAGAACCGCAATCACAACCGCAATTGCAATCGCAACCAGAACCACATAAGTCCAACGCAGCCCAGCCTAGAGACTTGCCAATTACTGTTGAGAATTTGCTTCAACAGATAGTTAAACTTCAGGAGCAATGCGAGAACCAATTTAACATTATCAATGGTGAAATCAGCCGATTAGCAGAAAGAAATACCCAACAATTTGGAGAGCTTACAGAACTTGTGAATTTGATTATTAGTCAGATCCCTTCAATTTATGAACCACCAGCTCCACAAAGTTCAAGTCAGACAAAATATGGTGATGGTGCATATGAGAATCGTTCATAACAATTCTTCATTCTTTTATTAGAATAAAGACCAACATTACTCTCAATTAATACTCATCCATCCTTTTATAAAAATTTATATATACATATACATGTACTTATATATACATACATCATTCATCAGTCATTTTCAGAATGCCTTGATTTAATATACCTCCATCTTTTTTTTCTTTTCCCCTCTCAGCATACTTTCTTCCAAATAATAGAACCAAGAGCTTTTCATACAATTTAAATAAATATCCCGCAGCAACAAGTAAACCTCCGCATATGGTACCTAATCTGGCTACGAATTGGAAAAACGGAATTCGTTTTTCTCTAATCGTCAATTTTATAGGCTCAAACTCGTACCTGAAATAAATCCCAGGAACGCCTTGGGGTCGGTTGCTAATCTCGTCTAGTTTGATTACATGATGGTTTTCAGTTAAAGAGTATTGATTTGTATCCACTTCCAAACCCAATTTTTCATACAATGTTGGCACCACTTGGGCATTGTAAATATAAGCCTGTAACTTTTCTTCAGTAACTTTTCCTGTGGCATCGAGTGGATTATTCAAAAATGGGAAAAATTCTCCATAAGAAAACTCTTGAATAACATGTGTAAAGTTCAATGCTGCAAGCGGAACGTGCAGTCTATCACTATAACCAAACCCTTTGCCAGTAATTCTGAAATCGCCTTTAACTTGATTTACTGGAATTGAGCCAAAAATATGACATGCCGGTGCTCCCTCATTGATTCTTTGTCCACCTTGCCTAAACTCAGCTCTCAAACTTTCCTGCATCACTTCGTCCAAATCAGGAGTCTCGTGGAAATCATTTGGGTTGTTGATCTTGAAATTTTGCGGAATAAAAAAATGGATCCCTTCAAAGTTTAACGTTTCTCCAGCTAAGAATCGATCTCGAGTAATGTCTTCGACATTGGTATGGATAAATTCACAAGGCATTGCAACAATCATATCCACGTTGATTGATAAATCAGATCGCACAACCCTATCAACCTCAAATTGTCTATCGACATATCCTCCAATAAAGCCACCAACCTCAACCCAGAGAATAAGCAAACCGAAAAAGTAAGTTAAAAGTGTTGAAAGCCCACCTCTTTCAGACCTTACTTGGTGCTGGGGATCAACTTTGGGGAATGCATCAAACGTCTTGACCCGTTTCGAAAGGGAACTCATTTGATTGTTTTAATTTTGTTCTCTTTGTTGTGGTTGTGGTTGCTGTTGTGATTGCTTTTGTCGTTGTGGTTGCCGTTGTGGTTGCCGTTGTGGTTGCTGTTGTTGTTGTGGTTTGTAACTATTTATGACTGTCTCGAACAGGATGAATGCATATAATCAGAACAACACAATTAAAGCTTAGAGTTTTGTTGTCCCTAGCTCGCTTTTATCATACACGCATTCTCTCTCTATTTCATTTCATATTAATGATATTTTTTATTTATTTCTTTTTTTTTTCCTTTTCTTTTTTTTTTTTTGAATCTTGAAATTCTTTTACTTTGTAGAACATAAATCCGTGCGCTGCGGAACTATGCATATTACAAGATAACACACATCAATGTTTCAACTCGCCACTGTCTCGAGATGACTTTTATAAGCACCTTTGAGTATGGCCCTATCTACCAAATGATCATTACTTCTCATGACACCATCCAAAGAGTATTTTGAAGACTTTAGGATCCAGGAATTGGAATCCTGTGCAGCGATATATGATAACTTTGTCGTTGACGCTTGTAAATTTCAAGGCTCAATAAGCATCCCCATCGAAACTACTTCAACAGTTTTAAATCTTGTGAGTCGCACTAATGGAAAAGAGACTATAGTGTCTTCACGAAATGTTCATTATCTACACCCTATAGAGTTGAAAGTTTCATTAGTTGATGGTTACCCAGAACAGAATCCGCCACTTCTTGAGCTCCATTGGCCTGACTTGAGTGATAAAGAAGATGATATTTGCCGAGACCTTTTACAGATATGGCAAGACTACAAGGACCAAGTTGTGTTTAGTATGCTTGACCACATTTTTCATAGTTTGGAAAACTATATCCCCAATAGTATTAATGTTACTGAACTTGACGAATATCTTGCATTGGTTGACAATGACCGAAAGTGTTTACAAGCAAAGTTTGACTGCACAACTTTTACTTGTGAGATATGCCAGTCGGATTTAAAGGGTGCACATTGCACAAGATTAGAAGATTGCCAACATGTGTTTTGCAATGAGTGCTTAAGAGACTATTTCGCATCTCACATCACTGAGGGAAGTATTGATAAAGTACACTGTCCAAACTTTGAGTGTACTAAAAAATACATAAAGACGAAAGAAGAGGTGCTCAAGCTCGAGACTTGGATGATGAATAATGAAAACGAAAAAGTGAGTGATATTGTAAAGACTTTACTAATACCACCCATTCCACCAACAGTATTGGAAAGTTTGTTAAGTAAAGATCTTGTTGAACGATATCTGACACTATTCAAAAATGCACAATATGAATTAATAGGCCGACTTCTTCCAAACAGATTAGTAAAGTGTCCCAGAATTGGTTGCGAAGAATCTATATTCAGAGAAGAATTGAATGAACGGCTTGTTGTCTGTGCAAAGTGTCGGTATGCGTTTTGCAACGATTGTCGTATGTCATACCATGCTAGATTCAAGCCATGTAAAAAAACGGCTGAAAATGCACCATATGGTGGTATACCAGTAGAAGATTTAGAAACATACAATTCTTTGCCTCAAGGCTCAAACGAGAGGAAGATTCTCAATGCTAAGTTTGGTATGAAAAGGATCCTTAAGGCAGTCGAGGAGTTTGAAATGGATCAGCTCTTTGAGAGTTTGATCAAGCAGGGAGGTGATATTAGGAAATGTCCCAGTTGTGAAGCGGTTATAGAAAAGACCGAAGGATGCAACAGGATGAAATGCAGCGAATGTCTAACGTGCTTTTGTTTCCATTGCGGGAGCCAAATTGAAAACCATTATGGCCATTTTACTGATCCCACATCTCCTTGTTATAAGCTCTTGTTCTTTGGAATGCCTGGTACAGAGGATTGAATAGTCAGAGACAAAGAAAAACTAGATGAAAACTCAAATAATAAAAATAGTAAAATAAACCAAAAAAAAAAAATAACAATAATAATTATTTAAAACCTATGAGACCCCAAGTACACATTTCTTGAACATAATACTATCTCTCAAGCTCAAAAATAATATAAAGTAGGCTTGATGCGGCAGCCATCATTCTTTTTTCCTATTTTTCTTTTCCAATAAAATTTTCAAATTATCCGTTTATTGAGGGACCCTCTTTTTTAATCCAACAACAACAACAATAAGAATAATTATATGAATAATAATAAGAATAATAAGAACAATTATATGAATAATAATAAGAATAATAAGAATAATAAAGATAAGGGTATATAATAGCTTTGAATTCCTTTCGCGCGTCATGTATTTGCACCATTTGACACAAAAATGATAATTATTTTTTTACTTTTTTTCTTTTGTTTTCCTTCCATCAAAAGACTGGGAAATATTGCACTTGATCACAAAACTATCAGTTCCTCCTCCCTTTCCCTCCCCCGGCACGTCCCCCACATATTGTAGATCTTCATAGATATCAAAGTTATAAAACTTTCAACCTTTCAAGCCATAAAGCTCCACACCTCACATTGCTCATCAGAGGTAATACATAATACATATTGCTCTATACAGATACATCAGCGGTTGGGACAATAAAATAGTAAAAGGCAATAGAAAGTGATAGAATTTCCAATAGATGGATACCCAGAGAAAAGAAAGATTTAAACGGAGCCGTAATGGTTGCCAGCTTTGCAAGAAAATGAAAATTAAATGCAGCGAGACAAAGCCGCGATGTCAGTATTGCGTAAAACGCAATGTCGAGTGTGATTACTCTTTGAAGTTAGTATGGGGAGGACGACCATACAAGAGTAGGAGAAAAATCCGAGCGGTTGAAGAAAATAATTCGGAATCATCGTTGAACTTTGGTAGAGCTCAAATAGGAGAAACACAAGAGCCTATTTGGAATATTGATACACCTATAAGCACATACTCACTGAGCGATACAACCGCAACACCTTCATTATTGGTGCAAAAACAGGGACAAGGTAATGAATATCAAAACATGATAACAAAGAAAAGTCCACAACTAGGGATGTCTAGGTTGGAAAAGACATTTGATAGGTTGACAGCGGGAGAAATGAGCTTGCAGCTAGGTAATGTTAATATCTTGCAAGAGTATATACTGAATACGGATCTAGCTTCCGTGAAATCAGAAGTGGAGAAAAGCCTGGATTCGTATTCTGAGGATTTAGCCACGACCGAAGCATACTTGGCCCGACCTCAATCCAACTTTATCTCGGATCCCATATCTATGATCCGCTCTCGCCGACCTTATATTCTAGATGTGAATGCAAGCGATGATGATCACGAAGAAGAAGAAGAAGAAGATGATGATGAAGACGAAAAAAAAGAATACGAAAACGGTGGTCAACACCAATTATCAGTACATGGACAGCAAAGCTTGCACCTGAACTTGCACCTGAACCTGCCACTGCATTTACTGCTGCATCAATCAAAAATGTTTATAAATATCCCCCGCTCACTTCAGCCATTGCCATCCTTGCTACTTGAAGTGCCGTATTATAGAAACTTGATGCATTTTTGGGTCAATCATGCGTCAGAGCATCTCGTTCCAGCACCTCCTAAAATGTATGGCGAAAACCCATTCAAGGTATTGTTGTCGCAAATGGCTATGGTATACCCTTCAGTTTTAACTACATTGTTGGCATTTGCAGCAAAAATGAGATCGCTGCTAATAGGAGTAGAGTATCTACCAGTGGACGTGATTGATTTATTACTAGCGCGGTCATGCTCGGAATTAATCAATTTGCTCGAAAACGAGTCTACCTCCACGTCAGATGAAGCATTAGCTACGGCATTGTTGTTATCTTGTTACGAGATATTCGATTCCAAAGATTTCAGTAGGCACCGTATTCACACCATGGGTGCCAGGCAAATTGTAATGGCAAGATCCTTAAAACCTCTTGGAAAGAGTCCGCTCACGGGAAGTGACAAAAATGTTCCATTTTTCTTGCTAAGATGGTTTGTTTACATGGATGTCATTGGCGCTTTGTCCGCAACACAAAAATCGGAAGCCTACTTGCCAGCACAAGGTGATATTGAGATATATGAACCAGTTAGCACTTTGTCAAATGTGTCGCGCTCGTACCAAGAAAGCAGTTCCTTCAAGATTGACCCGTTGATGGGCTTCGAACTCAAGTTGTTAACATCTTTTGCTCAAATAACCGTGCTTGCTCGCAAAGCTGAAGCTTTTATCAGTCAATTCCGTTCCCAAACAACCGATAAAATAGCTCTTCCGGCTGATCTTGTTTCTGAGGCTTTGAGCCTCAAGGATGTTTTGCACAACCTGTGTTTAGAAGAGAACAATCTTATAATTGAGTCTCAGAACGAGTCAAACTCAGCGGAATATCAATCGATGGAAATACTAAAGTGTACAAATACTTTATTTTCCATCACGGGCATTATTCACCTATATAGAAGAGTACTTCAGGTTCCTAGAGACTCGCCGCTTGTGCAGAATCTAGCTTACACAATAGGTAAGTTGGGAATGGATATGGTCCCTCCCACTTCGACTACAGGTACATGTTGTATTTTCTGTTTTTTTACAGCTGCTTGTGAAACCCTAGACCCTAGCTTGCAAATTCATTTTGAGTATCGGTTCCGTGCAATGAGCGAGAAAGGAAACATAAATGCGAAAAAGGGTCTCACAATTATGAGACAATGTTGGGCAAGTGGTGATGATTGGATCGAGGCAGCAAGGAGATATAATATAGACTTTGCTCTATTCTAGTGAATACCAACTGAGCAAAGAAATTAAAATGAAAAAAAAAAAGGATAATAAGAATAAAAAAAAATGTTTCATTGAATTCCGGGTCATTTCATACAGAGTGTTTTAATTTGATGCAATTGTTTTCTCAAAACGTTTTCCTTTTTTTCTTTAACCTTTAACCTTTCTCTTTTCTCCTTCTTCTTTTATTCTTTTATCCCTTTTTTTCCCCTTTCCAATTCATTTATTTGTTCAATTTGACTAATTTGATTTGCTTTTATGTAACTTCACATTTTTCGTGTCGCGAGGGAAAAACTCGCTTCGCGTCTGTAGTTTTTCGAAACAGATCATCACCTTTTTCTCTGAGTCCTTTAGTACCTCACAATTACAATTATATATACATTTGCATTTAAATTCAGCTTAGAAAAAGGAAAAGAAAAAGAAAAAGAAAAAGAAAACAAAAACAATAGCACACATATGGCATATCAACATGAGCAACAGTGGACAGCCACCTTTTGATGAAAAGGAATACAATAGTTTAATCTCCTTGATTAATCGCTCTTTAGATGGTGGAAGCGAGAGCGGCATCCATGAGTTAGCCTTGCAGAAATGCCACGAGTATCTCTTACGGTACACCAATGATATCCACTGGTTTTGTAATGAAAAGCTCTATCCTATCTCGATCTATTCGTTGATTCTATTTTCTTTTCCAAATAATGCATTGAGTCCTAGCTTGCGACCGTATATGGCCAAAAGCTTGACTGCATGCAACAAATGTTTGCTAAATTACAATACAGGAAAGGCCGAATTAAGGCTAAATTTTGCCACTATAAAGAAAATACCTATTGCAAATGTTCAGCAGTTTATGGAAGTTATCAATAACTGGGAATTAGAGATTTTGGTACCAATTTTGGAGGAAGTATACAATAAAGTTCAAAGCGGTGGAAGCAACGAGCTAAATGCAAAACAAGTACAAGTATGCATTAATTGGTGTCTCGGTAATCCTCAAATTGTGAGATCACATTCTTCAGTAAAGGAAAAGTTTGGCGTGCTTATCACTCTGCTATTGAGAGTCGGCTCAACAAATTTATTTCCCAAAGAACTTTTACCTGGGTTGTGGTATCTCTTACTTGAGGGTAACAGTGACGCAGATCATAAATTGTGGGCGCAAAAATGGCTCCAACAACTTCAACAGGATCAAGTGGTTTATAGCGAAACATCATTAAGTGAAGCTTTTATTTTGGAGTTTTCTGTCCATTTGTACCGGATTGAGGACCCTACATTTTATAGCGACCATAATGCTGTAAAGTTCTGGGAAGCATTCAACACTGTGATTGATTTCATCGACAATGAAGCGTTGGAGAAACGATTGAATGCCCCAAGTGATATCGAAGTCATGAGCCAATACAAAAATTTGCGATTTTACCCCGTAATGAGAACATTGGCCAACAGTTTGATGTCTGAGATTAATGGCCCTCTCCCCATTATGCTCAAAACATTTGCAAAAATTTTACAACGATTAAAGAATACTTTTTGGAAGGTAAATTTCAAGAATGACCCAATAGAGTTGTCTCAAAGAATACTCCAGAATCCATTTTTTTTCTCACATATAGAGAAATGTACTATTGAAAATGACACTACTCCTACTACCAACATAACCAATATAGTCAACGAAAAATTTGATCAAGGTCAATGGCTTTTAAATGATTTGGTTTCTTGGATTCCACAAATGATTGCGTCTGTTGACATCATTCAAAGACAACCACTTTCTAAAAAATTTAGCTCTTTTCTTTTGAGATTTTCAAGCTCAAATAAATTAGACTATATTGAACGTGATTCTTATCTCCAGAACATGGGGTTTAAACTTTTGAACAATCAGTTCAGTTTCAAAGACAACGAGGACAATAACAGCGAGAATAGCGTCGAGTTGCTCAAATTCAGATCTATCCGTGCTGATATCGATGAAGAAAGCGAGAAATTACTACTGTTAGCCATGAGGAACTTTTCGCATGAAAACAACTATGCTACATTACTTGTGTCAAAGTGTATTCGATATGACCTTTCCATCTTGGTGCAAAATACTTTACTTTTGACTGATGACAAAAAGCCCATGTTATTCGATACATTTCCCATACTTTGGAACCATCTTCATCGACTGAAGTTGAGTTCAAATCTCGCTTTGTCACAAGAGATTATAAAATGCTTCAAAAACATTAGACTGATCATTCTGTTTCGTCCTGTAAAAGATACTGTTGAAAAGCCGGATATTACAAAAGTCAAAGTGCATCATAATGATTCTGTCACTGCTGTGATTAAATATGTTAACCTGATCCTTGGTAATATTAGTTTAACATCACCACAAAACCTTAAACTTATCTTGTCTGATCAAAATTGTTTAAACTCGTTGTGGTCATGTGTGTTTGCCCCACTTTCAAGTCAGCCTGCTTTAGATTTTATGAATGAAGTTTACGACGGTACTGGCCGGTTGGAACTAATACAGGAAGGTTTAAAACATAATCCAAAGGGGTTTTTGACAGCTATCAATGTTAACTTAAAGGAGCTCACTACTCTCAAGATCTACGAGCCGAGCCCGAAAACTGTAAGGATTCTCATGGATGTAATAAAGGCAATTGCCGATCCATTAAATCCAGTTCTACTATCGCCGGGTATGGCATCGGCACACGACGAAGTGAAACAATTTTGGAGTCAAGCGCTTCTCTTTTTGGTGATGATTTACGAACAAGCCATTATTTGGGCTGGAAGATATCATATGCACGAGCTTGTTGAATTCACTAGGGACACTTTGGACTTGAGTCATTTAATGTTGGAGTCATTTCGACTTTTTGCAGATGGACTCAGTGTGTATGAGGGCAAAGACTGCGCACGACAGTTATTTCTGGACTTTATGGGTGCTTTTGGCTCCATGACTTTGTGGTTGCGTCTTGGTGATGTTGCATTACTCAATTCCTGTGTCGAATTAGTCATGAAGGTCCTAGATCTAGCTGGTGAGCAACAATTCGGAATCGAAGATGCAATAATTGAAAAGTTAACGAAATTTGGAGTCAAGTTTAAAAGATTCAATAACAAGTTGTCAGAGTCTCAACGAACACAAATTTTGTCAAAAGTAAGAGAGTGTAACCCGCATTTGGTTGATCAGATTGTGGATGAGGCAAATCGTGCTAAGGAAAAGAAATCTTTTGAGAAGGATGGCGAAAGAGCCACTTCAAAAAGAATTGGTTCCCCACAAGGTAACATAATTGATTTAACAAAGGAAGAAAATTCTTTGCAATCAAACAGACATTTGATCAAATTTGCCGAAGGAGATATTGGCTCCAAGAACTTCAAGCAACCCACTAGTCAATATAACTATGGTTCCGATCCTGATAGCACAACTGTAAAAAGAGTTGGTAAACAGCAAACTTTGGGTAGATTTGCTCGAATTCTTAGTGAGCCTCCTGCTGCACCCCCATCATCTCTTCCTGCAAAAGGTACGAATAGCTTAGACATGATTCGAAAAGATTTGAAGTTGGCCAGGACAGCTCCTACCAAACCAGACAAGACCCCCGCACCACCTCGTCCGGCAGGATTTAATACTAAAAAAGCTCCACCTGTGATTGGTCGTTCACTCAACACAATAAGACATGCAAGAAAAGTAGAATCAGATTCTTCTGATGAGGATGAAGATAATGTTGATGTAAGCGATCTTTTTGTGGACAAGAAGAAGAAAGTCAAAGTTACCGAGGTTGATCTCCATGGAAGAGTTGTGTCTTCTTCTTCTTCTTCTTCTGCTTCTTCTTCTCATAAAAGATCTGCTGCAGATGAGGAGAAATTGGAAAAAGAAAGAATGGCTAAGCGATTAAATGTCAACTTGAAACCGTTATACCTCAATGTTTTGAAATGGAACTATAATTCGAAGAGCGAATTCCCTAGTGAGGATAGGTCAATGTATGAGAAGGTAAAAAACTCGTATGATAAAGTCAAGGATTACGTCAAAGCTATGGAACCTTTGCTTATGCTAGAGTGCTGGCAAGCAATTCAATCGGCTAAAGATACAATTAAAGAGACTCCCTTTGAGTTGGTGGTTGGAAGCAGAACTAGTATTGATGGCTTTTTTGATGTATTTACCTCGATGAGTAAAAAGACAATTGAAGATAGAAAACTTATTGCTTCAGATCTTATTGTTTTGGGATGCACTAATGATGCAACGATTTTGCGTCCTGAAGAACAGAGAAATTACCTAAAAGCACCAAACACGTTAACCTGTTTGGCAAAAGTTACTCTGATAAAGTCTGCTGGTCCTGAGCTTGCTGATGTTACCGTGCGGGTATACCCTAGTGGCCCATTGATTGGTGCACTTACTCCAAAAACATCCATTATTGGAATGAAAGTGATGCAAATGGTAACCGTTGAAAGAGAATTTTCTTCTTTGCGAGGCTTGGAATACTATGATTTGTCGGATGCGATTATTGCCGCGAAGCCAAATCCACCAATTGAGGTGAATGATGCGGAAATCGAACAAATGTATAAAATTTATGATGTGAACAAATCTCAGGCACGAGCAATTAAGGGAACTTACGAAAGTGATGGCTTTTTCTTGATCCAAGGACCACCAGGAACAGGAAAAACAAAAACCATTTTGGGTATAGTTGGCTACGCACTTTCACATAAAGAGAGTGATAAGATTATTGAATTGCCCCAAAAACCGGCGGCAAAGCCTTCCAAAGGTGGTAAAATATTAATTTGTGCGCCAAGTAATGCTGCTGTTGATGAGTTGGTTCTTCGTCTTCGAAATGGAGTAAAGAACTCGAAAGGCGAGCATATGGATCTTAAAGTAGTTAGACTTGGACGAAGTGATGCCATAAATGCAGCTGTACGAGATTTGACTTTAGAAGAATTAGTGGACAAAGAGTTGCAAAGCAAGCAACAAGAAGATGTTATTATTGATCCCGGCATCCGAGCTGAACATACAAAGAAGGTCAAAGAAAGAGATCAGATCAAGACTCGACTTAGCACGGAGAGCCTTAGTTCTAAAGAGATTGACAAGCTTGAGACTAGGTTACGAGAAGTGAATAAAGAGCGAAGCGATTTGGCCAAAAAATTGGATGAACAAAGAGAGCGTGCATCAATTGCTTATAGAAGCAGAGAAATAGGTAGACGTACAATTCAAACCAAAATCTTGGATGACGCTCAAGTTCTTTGTGCGACTTTATCTGGGTCAGCGCATGAATTGATTTCAAGCTTATCGGTCAAATTTGATCAGGTCATTATCGATGAAGCATGTCAGTGTCTAGAACTTTCGGCAATCATTCCTCTCAGGTATGGGTGTCGCAAGTGTATTATGGTGGGAGATCCAAATCAATTGCCACCAACTGTTTTGTCACAAGCCGCTAGTTCGTTCAACTATGAGCAAAGTCTTTTTGTGCGTATGCAAACAAACTACCCTGATTCAGTTTATCTTTTGAACGTGCAGTACCGTATGCATCCCCAAATATCCCAATTTCCAAGTGCTGAATTTTACCAGTCAAAGTTGAAGGACGGGCCCAACATGGAGGAAAAGAACAAGAGACCCTGGCATAGTATCAAGCCATTGTCGCCGTACCGATTCTTTGACATTGCTAGTAGGCATACAAAGAATGAATTGACAAGGTCTCTTTTCAATTTAGAGGAGGCTCGAATTTGTCTTCAATTGGTTCAGAAACTCATTACTTTAATTCCTCAACAGGCCTTTGCTGGTAAGGTTGGTATTATTTCACCATATAAAGAGCAAATACGGACTATTAAAGATGTGTTTGTTAGGGAGTACGGAAAAATAATTCTCAATGAGATTGACTTCAACACTGTTGATGGATTTCAAGGCCAAGAGAAAGAAATAATTATCATGTCGTGTGTCAGAGCAAGTGCCGACGGAAATGTGGGTTTTTTGAGTGATGTCCGACGTATGAATGTGGCTCTTACGCGTGCTCGAACTACCTTGTGGATTTTGGGTAATCGTGAATCTTTACTGAGAAATAAAGTCTGGAACAGGTTGCTAAAAGATGCAGAGCAAAGAAATGCTGTTACTAACGCATCTCCAGGGTTTTTGAGCAGCAAGAACGAAATAACCAGTATTGCCACTAGCACTGGAGCTGGAACTACCTCCACAAAAACAATTCCGCCAAAGCTGGAAGGTGCACCAAGCAAAAGACTATCGAACGATTCCCTGGTTGACAAATTTGATTTAAAGAGACAAAGAAAACTGGCTGAAACTTTTAATACGGTTCACGAGCAAAATTCTAGTTCTGCTTATTCCGGGAAGAGAAAGTTGGATAAGTCAGTTGAAAAGAATATTTTGAAACAAGATTCACTCCCACTCTCCACAACCAATGCAACTACGCATCCTAGTAGGCTTCCCTTTCATGTAAACAATGGTACTGTTCAACAAGCCAAGAATACTCAGGGTCTTCCTGCAAAACCCACAAAAATGAGTAAACCTATGCAGGAACAACCACCATCAAAATCTACGACCGAGCCAAAAAAGGCTGATATACCAAGACCAACATCATCTGGTACATTACCAAAGAGACCAGTGGGTCCTACTTCCTCTGGTGTTATCAGACCACCAAAACCAAAGCCAACTAGTAGTATCTTTATACCAAGAAATAAGCGAAAGTAAACATGTTTGAAGTATAATTCAGGAGAAAAATATAAATAAAAGTAATGAAAAAAAATAGAGGAAAAAATGTGGGTAAGCATGTAATACTATAAACTAAACAAATATATTAGCATCAAGGATTTTTTGTGTTTATTATGCTTCAAAGTTGTTATTGATATTTTTCGCATCTTTCGCATCTTTCGCATCATTGTTGTTTTCTACATTTTTGTGGATTAATTGTAACGCTTTCCTCACTGCTTGAACTTCGTTTTCTAGTAGATCGTTCACAACCATTTTTGCAAAACGATAATCATGGAGCTGTCTTTGTTGTTGTTGTTGTTGTTGTTGCAGATGCAACGGTAGAATATCTGGATTTGCGAGATCTCTCTGTCGGGTTGTCAAGGTTTCAAGCGTCCTTTTCAAACTCCCTTGAATTTTTCTCGTAAGAGAAGTGGTATATGTCTTACTGGTTTCGTTTTCGTATGGTAATGCAATCAGTTTCTCCAAGTCTTCTTCCAGTCGTAAAATATGACGCAGGAGCTCCTCCCATGCGAGTGCATTTTCATGGAAAGCTGCAGCTGCGCGAGAAGATTCCAAAATTTGCGAGTCAAGAGCTTGCGCTTGTCGATGTAGGAACTCCAAAACTCGGTTCAAATCCGTCTGTTCAATTGTCATTCCATCTTCTACATGTATAGAAGTTTGCATGCTAGCCGGTAGGGTAGAGGGTGTCGTATTTCTGTGGCTGATAAGCTTTTGTAATTGGGTCTTGATAGCAGATGAGCTATTAACTCCTTTAGCATAACCACGTTCGTATGCGTCTTTGGAAGCAATATCATAATGGGAAGATTGGGCTCTGTTTTGCTTTGTCGCTAAATCTAGATCGGAACCTGTCTCTGTTTTGTTTGCATCCTCTAAATTATTTGGGTTACGTGGTACTAACATATTACCTTGAGAAGTACTTTCCTGTGACATTGTTGATTTTACATCAATTTTTCTAAATTTCTGTAATCCAAACTCAATCGGTACCACTTTTGTATTCATTAAATGTATTATACCTTCCTTTGTATACCCCATGCTTGCTAGATAATCGAAAAGTGCACGCTTACCTTTGCCCTCAATATCCTGGAGCTGATCAACAAGCACTGATGTTCGACTTTGAATAACGCTCAGTGTATAGTCTATCTCCTTCGATATGATGGCTTTTTTCTCTTTTAGTCTTGCAATCCTTAATTCTAGATCTTCTATCTCATTGTCAATCTTGTTAGATTCGTTCACCAAAGAAGCTAGCTTAGCACCTTGCTTGGTTTTATCGCTCAGGGTTCTGTTGATTTTGTTCAAGAGTTTTTCTCTAGCCATGCTCCAACACTTGAATGTAGATTCACTATTGATGACATCGGAATGCTGTTTTTCATAAATCTCGTTAAGTGATAAGAAACATTGAGAGACCTCCAATAAATATTTACGAGCAGATTCCCTCAACAGAGGAACATCACCACGTCCAGAGCTCAAGTATTCGCCATGCAAACTGACAGTTTTCCTTATGTTATCTTTTAAAAAAGCAATTTTTCTAGAAAGATGCTCTATCAGATCCGTGTTAGCGCGTGTCCATTCCAAGCTTGCTAACATGTTCAAAACGTCTGACGGTGGCAATTGACCTTCAAAACTTGTGATGGAATCCGCTTCCAAGAATTCATTATCAAATGATCCAGAAATCAGTTTTTCGATCGCATTTTGAGAAGAGCTGGTCAATTTAGATTTGACTATACCTTCATTGCTCGAAATAAACTCTTCGGGGTTATAATCATCGGCATCTTCATCTATATCCTCCATTTTAGTCACAGTTTCATTTGACTGCATCGGTTGTTCATTGCCATCTTTATTCAAAGTCTGGATACTTTTACCACTCAGTGTTGACGCCAAATCAATTGAATCATAAAGACTGCTCTTGATCATACTCAGGGGAGCGGTCCGTTCAATTTGTAAATAGCCTTATCAATTGTGTTCTTTTTAGAATTTTGTGTTTATTCCTTTTCTATAAATAAATAAAATAAAATAAAATAATAAAACAATAAAACAAAATAAAATAAAATTAAAATTAAAAAAGAGTATGGGCTTAAACCGAGGAAATACACAATTCTTATCATATAATTGCCTAAATAATTAGCATGGGATTCCTTGTTTGAAAAAAAGAGTGTCAATTAGTGAGTACGTGATTGTATTATATACGGTGTTACAAGTTCCGTAATCACTACTACGATACAATCAAGATAATAGTGGGTTTGTGTGAAGGATCAAAAAAGAATATAAATTTGCCAGTATCAAACTTACTTATCAGTCAGTTTATAGAGAAAAATGTAGTATTTGTGAGATATAGACAAACTCATAAATAGACGTGCTAGACACCAAAAAAATGAAACATGTATATATATATATATATATAATTGAGGAGGTGTATCCGATTAATTAATCAAGCAAAAGAAGTGCAACTAATCGTTCAAACGAACAACCAAATGCATATGCCTTAGCCCTTATAGTTCAGAAGCAACAGAGTATTGTTAATAGCTTCGTCTTGCTTTTCTTTAATAAGATTGTTTGCAAAAGAAAAACAAAAAAAGGAAAAAAAAGGTTTACTTTGTCATTTCGGTCACTATGTCTTAAGCACCTCTTTGATCACGTGCAATAAAAAAGCAATAGCAAACGCGGCAGTTATGATTAATGATACTCAGACGCGTGAAGAAATATATACATATATATATATATATAGATCTATATGTGTAGATGTGTGTGCGTGTATGTATGTATGTATGAATATATATATCTACATATATTTATAAACATTTGCCCTCATCACTTATTGATAGAAAACAACAAAGACTCTCATTCGAAACACTTCTCACAACCGGTCATATGAAAGTATTATGCGTGGCCGAAAAACCGTCAATTGCAAAAGAAGTGGCATCAATTTTAGGAGGCGGTAGGGTCGAAGTGAGAAATTCGAAAAATAAATATATCAAAAACTATGATTTCAAATTTTTATTCCCGCAATCGGGCCAATGTGATGTGACAATGACCTCGGTCGTTGGTCATATCACAAACCTTGACTTTCCACCTGAGTACCTGTGGGGTAAATGTGCCGCTAGTCGGCTCTTTACTGCTGAGATTGTCACAAAAATTACTAAGCAAGACGTGTTTGATAACATTTCAAAAGAAGCAAGAAACTCTGACCAATTAATGATTTGGACAGATTGTGATAGAGAGGGTGAATTTATTGGTAAGGAGATATTTGATGCAGCTAGGAAAGGTAACCCACGACTAACGTTGCGCAATGTTTGGAGAGCACGATTCTCGCATCTTGATAAAAGCCATGTACTTCGAGCGGCAAGATCTCCTTCAGAATTGGATATGAAATCGGCTGCAGCTGTTGCATGCAGAATGGAAGTGGATTTTCGAGTTGGCTTGAGCTTTACACGATTGTTAACGGACTCTTTAAAGGCAAGTAGGACAATCGATACAAAAGATGTCGTCTCTTATGGAACATGTCAATTCCCCACATTAGGTTTCGTCGTTGACAGGTATAAAAGAGTACAAAGTTTCAAGCCTGAACCGTTTTGGTTTATAGAGCCAACGGTTTGGAAAGAGAAAAAAAAGACAACTTTTAATTGGTGTCGAGGACACGTCTTTGATCGTTTCTATGTAGCTTTACAATACGAATCGTGTTTACAACATGAATTTGGTACAATCACTAAATTGGAAACAAAGAGAACTACAAATTGGCGCCCGCTCCCATTGACCACGGTGGAGTTGCAGAAGGATTGCTCTCGATATTTTAAGATGTCAGCAAAGGCGGCACTTGAAGCTGCCGAAAGTTTATATAATAGAGGTTTCCTTTCATATCCAAGAACAGAGACTGATAAGTACCCATCATCAATGGACTTTAGTGGTATCTTGGAAAAACAAAAACAGGACAGTAGATGGGGTCAATACACTCTGGAATTACTTCAACGCGGTTTAGAAGCGCCAAGGAATGGTTCACATGATGATCATGCGCATCCGGCAATACATCCAGTTAATTATGTTTCTCTTGATACCTTGACCAATGCCAATGAAAAAAAAGTTTATGAGTATGTTGTTCGTCGTTTCTTAGCATGCTGCAGTAAAGATGCGGTAGGTAGCATGACGCTGGCGACTTTAAAATGGGGTGATGAGTTCTTCACTACAAGTGGTTTAATGGTACTTGAAAGGAACTATTTAGACATCTTTATCTACAAGAAATGGGAAAGCTCAAAGCAGTTGCCCACCTTCCAAGAAGGAGAACAAGTGAAAATATCGAATGGAGTTATGAAAGAGGGCAAGACTAGTCCTCCGTCACTAATGACTGAGCCAGAACTCATTGCGCTTATGGATGTTAATGGAATCGGCACTGATGCGACGATTGCAGAACACATTGACAAGATATTGTCGCGAAAATATGTCATAAAGCAGAAAAAGGGCAAAACAGACTTTATCATTCCTTCGGGTCTTGGAATTGGGCTCATTGAAGGCTTTGACAAGATGGAATTTAATGGTATTTCACTTTCGAAGCCATTTTTGAGAAAGTCATTGGAAAGTTCATTACAGGAGATATGCGGAGGACTGAAGACGAAAGTAGAAGTTGTAGAAGACATGAAGAGTTTGTATCTTGATGCATTCAACACTTGTAGCCAAAGGATCTCCATCTTGACCAGTCATTGTCGAGCAAACTTGAATCAAAATGTAAGTGTTCGGTGAGTTAATTAACATTGTATAGCTAGTAGAGGTAGTCTGTAATCCAAGTCCCATTGTTTGTTAATGTCTTACGAAATCTACAAGTGCCACGCTTTTTCTACTTTCTCTCTTCCAGTTAATACCCTCTCTCATTGTCACCTCCTCGATGATACTGGTTAGTGTATTTATTTCTTTCGTTGCCATGTTGCCTCATCAAATTATATACATTTCTGTACATTTATGTACATGTGTATTTTTATATATATATATATATATATATATATAATTTTTTGCTAGTAGCCGCGCAATTATAAAGATGGTTTCTCACTGAAAAACATGACATAAAAACACACATCACAAGCAAGCTTCTTTGTATGAATAAACATGTTTGGAACACTGGGGTTCGGATCATCATCAGCACAATCAAATCCATTTGCAACAGGTAATTCTGCCAAAGCGAATCCATTTGGTACAAACAGTACGAATCAATCGGCATTTGGCTCCTCGGGGTTTGGGTCTTCTGGATTTGGCAAAGCTAATGCTGATACGAAGAACTCAGGCTTTGGCAGTTCAGGCTTTGGAAACTCAACCTTTGGCAATTCAGCTTTTGGCAGTTCAGGTTTCGGCAACAGTGGTGGAGCAACTTCTACAACAACGCCTAATAATACGGCTGCAGGCAGCTCAGGTTTTGGCAGCTCCGGATTTGGAGGCACTGGGTTCGGACAATCATCTTTTGGTACAGGAGGCGCAAAGACAAGTAGCAACTTTGGTGCATTTGGTGGAGCTGCATTTGGTAAACCTCTGAATGGAGCTTCGCAACAAAGCACACAACTGCCGTTTGCATCTCTAAACCAGAATTCTAGCCAGTCTCTGTCAATATTTCAGAACCAACCAGCAAATAATACAACTACTAGTAGTAGTAATAGTGCTGCTACCGCTCCTTTGACAACTCAATCTGTATTTGGAAACAGTGGGTTTTCCAGCAGTCTGGGGGCTTTTGGTGCATTTGGTCAGCCATCTACATCGACTCTGTCTCAAAACCAACCCACCAATACTAGTTCTCCATTTGGTGCGTTGAGTGGTACCAATTCTTCTCAACCAGCTGGATTTGGAAATACAAACACAGCTACAGCGTTTCAGAATAATCAAAATGGCCAAAGTGGGCAAAATAGCTTTGGGGCATCTTCTACTGTTCCTTCTGCGTTTAGTGCAAGCAACCAGCAAAGCACAAAATTATCACTGGGAGCTTTTGGTCAGCTGAATACATCAGCAGTGCCTTTTTTCTCATTCACTCTGAATCAAAATCCGAACGTGCTGTTGCTGCAACAGCAACAGCCACAACAACAACAACCATTCGGCGCATCGCAAAATACAACAAACGTGGAGAACCCTTTCGCTTCTTCAACTAAAAACAACATTGAAGGTGTCTCACTTGTGCAAGATTCAACCAAAAGCAGTTCAGATCCAAGAAGTGCGAGATTCGACAAATTATCAGATAGTCTAAAGCAAGTGTACCAAGCTGCTTTTCAAGCCAACGTTTTTGAACTTGGAAAAGTCCCCGATATGGCTCCACCAGCAGCTTGGTGCTAAAAAACGAGTGTAGAGTAAGTGACTACAAAGTAAATAGTTGAGACGTGAATGAATAGTAATGTAACAAACAAACAATTTCGCCAAAATCGTGAAAAACCTTGATTAAACTAGGTGTTTCATACATTTTTTCTTTTTTTTAGTTTCAGTTATCTTTGAACTAAATGTATTGTTAAATTATTTTTATATATATTTATATAAATATTTTTTTTTTAATTTTTTTTGTTTCGTCTCTGTTTCTGTATGTAATCTTACTTTTGGTTTTGCGCTTTTCAGATGCATTTTTTTAACAGAAATCTATACTAACCAATCAACACCCCAATGATATGTGTAGAGTGTGGACAAAAGGGAATCACTAAACTATATTCTATCTATAAAAGCGACTACATCAAGCTTACGCCGTGCCCACGATGTTTTAAAATATGCGACAAATACGTTGAGTACGACTCTGTGATACTCTTTCTTGATTTGCTATTATTGAAAAAGGGGGCATATAGACACTTGGCCTATAACATCACGGAAAGCGAGATCGATGCTAATCCGGAAAGTGGATTTTTTGCCAAACACCGCTATTTGCTCAAATTGGCAAGTTTGATCACATTGCTTGAGGTTTATTTGTCCTGGGCCACATACGAGAAAGAGTTTAAGCATTCCCAAGTTATACTGCGGGTGCTTTCACAACCATTGATTATACAATATTTGTTTTTTATACTAGAAATCACTGTCAAAAACATTATTTTTAATGGAACAATTTATCTAATATCTAGGTATGTGTTTCAATTGGGATTGAAGCTGGATAGCCGAATTGAGAATATGAAAGATGTACGACGGACTATTAAATCAGAAGACGGAACACAACATTACGTGTCGGTGCTTTTTATAACTACTTTAGTTGCTGGCGCAATAAAATTATTTCGAATTTTAACCATGATTTGGCCATTCGATGCTTCTACGATGAGACAAGTGCTTGATTTGATTAGTATACTATACATCATTGAAGCGTTGCAAATTGTTACTCAGGAAAGCTACACGTCTGTGATTGCTACCGTGATTATCGCTAAAAGTGTAGCTAGCATATTTGTTCAAAAGTTTGATGATTTTGCCGTATCCTATATTTCGCTGTGAATTAATAACAAAATTTAATTGCTGCATCATGCAAACAATTTGTTTTTTAAACATTTTCAATTCTTTTCAATTCTTTTCTTCTCTTCTCTTTTTTTTTTCGTTTATTTGAATCCACCAGCGACAATCTATTCGTATTGCAGCTTATATCGTGCCTCTCCACTTCCTCATTGAGTTCTAGAAAACTTTAAATACAATGTTATGCTTTTTCTGAAAAAAAAAAAAATCATGCTCAAGCCTCTCTATTGCAATTTCTCTATCTTTATCTCTATTTCTATTTCTGTCTCAATCTCTATCTCTGTCTCAATCTCTACCACTATTTCTGTCTCTGTCTCTGTCGCTGTCTCTATCTTCACCTTTGTCTATTTTATAGCGGGCTTTCGATGGGATTTTCCATACCGGAAGCACTCTCTATAAAGCCTTCTTCTTCTGAATTCGTAAACAATTTCCAGATTCACTACATTCTTCATGTTATCGTAAATCCAACCTTCATTTTCATCATCTTTAATGACAAATAAGCTTGCATCCAAAGTTCTTTGTTTTATAAAATCCATCGGGTTTGTATCCAACACCCATTTGTTTACAAACTCGGCGTCGAATTTCCAGTCAGTAGGTGGGAAAACTTTTGAAAGGTGGTCTACTCCTGGTGGTCGCTTGCCAGACAATCTATTTTTGTTCAGACGATCATAGATGGTATTTGAATAACGGTAAAATTTCCAATCATTTTGCAAAATACTTTTGATTTCAAGCTCGTAAACTTCAACAAGTCTAACTTCGGGAGAGTCATCAACAATGATATCATTTCTGTCAAGCTGAGTCAAAAGTTGTTTCAACCCTTTATTTGAAGTTGTTTCAGCCGTTGGATCAGCTTTTTGAGCTGCTTCTGCATTCCTTTGAATAACCTTGCTTCTTCTCTTTTTAGCTGCACCAAAGTCAACCAAGAACTTCTTCACTTTTGGATGGCACAAAGTCAAACCAATCCATCCACTCTGGATAAAAATAAGTCTCCAAGGGATAAATTGACCAAAGAAAATAGCACCAAATGTAGCTACCAAAACCCCATAGAATATAAACGTTGATAATCGCTCATCTTTGAAACCTGCAGTTTCGTAGTAAAATGTTTCACCCTCTTCAATCAATTTAAGTAAATCAGTCATTGAGTTTTGCATATCTCTCAAGTTAACTAATAAGTCAAGGTTACGTTTCCGTCTTTTAGAAACTTCCTTCTTTTTATCCAGTTTCTCTGAACTCTCGGTACCTCCTTGACTAGAAACTGATACTGCTGTGGATGCCTTAGTATTATCTGATTCGGCTTCGGACATTGTGTACGAAGTAGAATTAACGTCGGCAATGTCTGCATCTTCTTTCAAGTACTCCGTGTCGACTAAATCTTCAACAATGCTTGTTTCTTCAGTAGCATTCAAAAATTTAAAGAGAGACTGACCTCTGCTTTTCACTTTGATCAAGTCAGGCCTACGAGGAGGGTGACGATGTGTGTATCCTGGAAGCAACATGCCAAATAAGACAAAGAGTAATGGATAAACGAGTATCAAGTGTGGCCACATACAAGCTGCAGTGTAAAGAACCAACACACTCAATGTCTTGTTTGGTTTTCTCCAAGCAACAATGTTGATTATTTCGTATTGCAAAGCAAACAAGTTGGTCATCTTTGAGCCCAATTGCTTCAAATTAGAAATCAATATGGGAAAGGACAACCCAGGCCTTTTCACGCGGTCGGGGTTATTCAATCGTTCTTCAAATAGTTCTTTTTCGGGTACTTCGTCAGGTAAGCTAGAGCGTAAGAGTTTTTCAATCAATTTATCTGCAAAATGTTGTGTGTTACTTTGCTTTGGACTCTTTGCTTCATCTGCAGATTCAGCCATTGAGGCTATATGATTAATCTGTTCTTCTGTTAGATCAACCGATCCATGACGACCCATCGATGATGGTAGTGACCTTGATGAATCATCTACCAAATTACCGTAACGATCAATACCCATCTCCAATATGGTGGATGCAGTACCAGCTGCAATTGCCCGTTTACTTCCCGGATTTTTTTGAATGATGTTGTTACCTTTTGTCACTGCGGTGTTTGCCAAATTGACTGCCAAATTGCGATAGAAGGACCGTTTCCCGCCAGATCTCAGAGTCTGGCTCAGGCTCAGACTTTGACTCGGTGGTCTGCTCTGGTCAAAGTTTGACTCATTCTCCATTGATAAATAGTTTCACTGTGTGGTGGTCCAATATAAAATAAAGAAAAAAAAAAGATTAAAAAAGAAGAAGGAGGTGAAGGAAAAAGTAATAAAAATAAAAGACTGGTGTTTTTATGGAATGATGTTGCCAATTCTATGGTATATATATATATGTATGTATGTATATATATATAGTCAAAAGTTGTACATACGTTGCTGTGTATGTTGGAATTCATTGCTTAGCCAAGAATGCGGGGGGAGCAAAGGGGATTCCAAAGGAAATCGCTACCTTCCTCATTTTTTTTTCCCCCCCTCCTTCACTTTCTCAGCCCATCTTGAATCTGCATATGACAAAACAGACGCTAATCACTGGCTTCTACTTCTTTGGGAATTTCAACTGAGTCTCCCTTGCCACAATTAAGAAAAGAAAAACACTAGAAGAATATATGAAAAGCTTTAGGTATAATGAGTAGAGCGAAAGGAAATAGAGATTTATTGTTTATTTCTTCATGTCTACACTAAACTTCATTACAAGAGTCCATGAAGTTTGGCTCTGCAATAGTAACTGTAATGTTATCTATATCGTTCAAAACATTTCACTTTCTTCGAAACCCTCTTGTATTACGATACATAAATGTACTTATATACTTATATATGTATATATATATATATATATATACTTGTATGTATATGTATACAGAGAATACAGATTTCGTGTTAAACATTCATTAAACAACTGCTGAAGTTATACGCAATGATTAGCATATACATATACGTATACATATACACATACATATATATACACCGCACGCAAGACTCAAAAAGTGTTAATGGAAAAGCGGTGGAAAGGGGTATGGATCACATTGCTCAGGGCTAGACTGTTTACAAAGATGGGAAGTTCTCCTCGTTGAAAGCAGCCTTGGTAGCTTTAGCTTTAGCTTCACCTTGACCACCTCTAGCACCACCTCTGGCACCACCTCTCTTGACACCACCTCTAGCGCCACCTCTAGCACCGCCTCTTGGGCCACCTCTAGAGTTGTTGTTTCTGAATTGTTGTTGCTCATCGGAGAAAGAAGCTTCAATTTCCAAAAACACCTTTTCTTTTGGTTGTTTGGCCTTAACCTTCTTTTGGTGGGTAGATGCAAAGTAAGCTTCTTGTTGCTTTTCAATTCTTTGCTCGGCGGTCCATTTTTGTTCGGCACCTTCGTTGGCTTGTCTCAATTTCTTAGCACCATCCAACTCTTTTTGCTTTTGTTCTTGCTCGGCAAGGTATTCTTGCAAAGACTTCTTTGGAGTGTTGTCAACTGGTTCAGTTTCTTCAACAGACTCATCTTCCAATTCAGCAATAGCATCTCTGGTACCTTCAACTTCTCCGTCCAATTCTCTTCTATCGCTCTCACCCCATCCTTGCTTCAATTTCTTTTCAGAGTCGGTCTTACCTGATCTGGAGTGACGGTCGAATGGCTTCTTTTGGTGCTTGGTGGCAGTGGATTGAGGAACTGGAGCATCTTTGTTGGTGTTCTTGGTCTTCAAAGCACCTTCGTTACCAGTTGGCTTAGACTTTTTCTTGGCCTTTGCTGGGTCAGCTGATGGTGGAGGAACGTCAGCCTTCTTGGATGAAGTGTTTTTTCTCACAACTTCCTTGATTGGAAGGGATGGAGCAGCACTGTCGTCCTCAACGTCGTTACCCAATAAGTCGTACAAGTTCTATGGCAAAGTTAGTATCGCGTATTTAAAGTAGTCGATGGAAATCGATGGTAACTGCTGAAAATTAATAACACCGGAGTCAAATCAAACAATGATAATTGGGAGATGCAGCAGGACATTAAATGTAAAATAAAAAATAGAAAATAGAAAGAAAAAAAAACAACGAATCTCAAGGACTCAAGTTCTAAAACATAAATTTTTTTTTGGAAAAACTTTTTCATTCTTTTCAAATCTTTTCTAGTCTCCGTGATATTTCATTCTCCTTTCTAAGAATATATTGTTTGTCAAGCAAGATTTGAACCCTGCAAAAGTTATTCCACCACCATTTTCAAATGTTTTAACAATACTATTCTGCTTCATGTTCCCTCGTGCTATTTTCCTCCCATTTTTTTCTTTTCTCAAAATTTGATTTTAAACTCCAACTCCCTACCCAAGTATTTAAATTGATACCCCCCTCACCAATTGATATAAACACCTCGTATCAGCCACCATTATTTTTATTTTCTTTTCATCTTGAAACATACTTTGTTTTGAAATGACATCCTGAGCTTTGTATCTTTCAATTCGCTTCTAATATTTCTTAGCTAAAGAGTATCGAAATGTTGATGAAAAATTCCGATAGAGATTTTTTTTTTTTTTTGCTTCCTCAACTTCGTCCGTCGTTGAATGTGCGAAAAGACAAAAAAAAAAAAAAAAAAAGAGAAAAGAAAAAAAATAGTAGTCAGCAAAATTTTAGATGGTAAATGGTGGTGGGAGAGGCTTATATGCAGGCGGGGTGTGGGCCAAAACGTAAAGAGAGTTTGCTCTGGTAGTTCACACGAGACTTGGAAGAAGAAGAAGTGAAAGTTTGTAAAGCCACTTGTTCTGAAACCATTGCTGCAGACTGGGGAATAAACAAATTAAGAAAAAAAAAAAACAAATAATACAAGACACCTATTTATCGTATCATTGTAATAGCATAAGTGATGCCACAGAACGATATAATCAGGATTGAAAAACGATAATCTTCTTGTTTTTCTCTGTTGTTTGTTTTTTTATAAATTGAACTGCAGCAAAGCAAGTAAAGACAAAATGAAACAAACTTATATCATGACTTTTTATTCCAATTTCAATTTCAAATTACAACTACATTTTATAATTACATATATATATATGTGTGTGTTTACCTCTATTTTCCAACTGTTCCGATTCTCTTTTGATCCACTCATGATCTCTAGTCTAAAATTAAAACCTCACACAACACACTACGCACCGTAAACAAACTCTTCTCCAACTCTCGATAAGAAACTGCGTATTGCGCCTTTCATTTCTTCCGACATGCTTTTTGTCAAAAGCTTCACCACCAATTTATACAACTCGGGGCCATGTTTTTTGAAATCGTCGTCATCCAACTCAACGTAGCCTTCAAAGATTTCAGAAATTACTGGTTTCCATGTACTAATATTCTTCTGTTGATTCGATTCATCAAACTCACAGTATCTGTTGGTGATGAGAGTACATAATGGTGTCAACTGCTCCATTATGGAGTTTTTATACTCCTGTGAGGTCTTGTCATCGTCGCAATACATCCTGAACATGATATTAATGTACACTGCTGCGGCAGAAGACTCCTGCTTTAACAAGTTGGGCAATCTTTCTATGATTCCTGAGTTCCATAGACGCACTCTCAAGTCATAATTGTCGTTAAAATCCTTGGCAAACTTGTACGACAGCAAGAGTAAACCTGCAAGTTTCATCAACTGATCACAAGGTATACTATCGTAAAACTCATCCTTTTCAAGCAATTCTGAAAGCGTTTGAATCATGAGCAATTGCAAAACACTTTTGACAACAATTGATGATTTACTTTTTCTAATGCTGGGTCTTGATGATTTTGTTTTGTCGTGGCCAAGCAGAATTGATGCATTTCCAATACCATCATGACCCTCTTCTCCCGCCTCGTCCCTCTCCTCGTTATCTGCCTCACTCCAATTCCCTTGTCCTTCTGATCCATCTTCAATATTGTTTCGAAGTGGATCGAGTTCGAAAAGCTCAACTGCAGTGGTGAGATCAAATAATTTGCCCAATGCAATGGTAACTTCGTCCCAGTTTTTTTCTTTAAATCTTTTTGAGTTATCAAGTAACAATATGGTTAAGCATTCGCGTCCAATTCTGGCAATAGTATCATTTTCCTGGCAAATACAAGATGTGACAAGCTCAAGGTACTCTCCAAGCAAGTGGTTCAAATCATCAAAGTAAAATGTAAACAAATCAACCATACTCTTTAATGCCTGGATCAACGTTGTGGATAACCACACTGACAACTTATCATTCAACACTTCCAAATTGAGTTCCCAATGGTTACGCAATACATCAAAAATCGGAAACAAAAGCTCGTGAAAAATAGTGTTCCAAAAGTTTTGATCAAAGAATTTTCCATACTTCATTAACAAGTCGAAAAGACTACTCAATGCTTTGGACCTGACTTCCAATTCCTCACCAGTCATAATGATATCGTGGAAAGCAAACAAGACTGGGAACCATAATTTTCGCAACTGCTGCGCTCTAAAAGTTAATTCAGCACTTTCATCATTTTCATCATTTTCATCATTTTCACCATTTTCACCATTTTCACCATTTTCCAAACTTTTTGTACTTTCCGAATCTTTTACATCCTCTATGTCACCCTTGGTATTTGTCTTGGTAATATTGAAAAAACTAAGCTGAGCAATTTCATAAATGAGTCTTGATAGCACATCCAATGACAAAAGACTAATTCTTTGGAATTTCTCATTCTTGGCGAGAGTTGTAAAGCAAATAACCAAATCAGCAAATGAGTCCTGCTTGTGTACCTCTTCGATGTACTCTTTGTTAATCCAAATAGCCATCTTATAAGATTTTGTCACCAAAGATTCTCGAGTCTCTCTAGCAGCAGCAGTACAAACATTGAAAATAGTTTTCCATCCAGATTTGATTTGACCTGCACGAGCCAAAATCATATTATTAGCACACTCCAAAACCAAATCCTTAACCTCGGCTGACCTATTATGCGTCATTGCATACTCAAATGGCCTCAAAAATTCTTTTTGAAACTTGAAATGCGACAACTCTTCAATCTCCAAGAATCTCATTGAGAGCTGTCTCAATGAGTCTAATGCAAAGAACAGGATGGACTTGTTTGGATGACAGCCCAAAACATTAAATGTCTCGCCCATAATGGCCCAAAGCTGAGACCATTCCAATCTGATTCGATCCATGTTGTAGTAACAGATGTCAACAAACTTCTGTAACGAATAAGTTCTTGGATTGGAGCTATCTCCCGATGAATCAATTTCCTCCTTTGCCACTGTAGATAAGGCCTTGACAAATTCAGTTATACTGCGGCCAAGAAGCGACGCACTATTGGTGAACACCTTGTCAACAGCCACTTCTAAATCAGTTTTGAGAAGGAGCTTCGCAACTTCAGATGAAAGATGTTGATTATGGAATTTGCTCGATGCAAATTGAGCTGGAGTTTGCGATGAAAAAGAGCTAAAGAAACTAGTGCTGGTTCGCAGACTTTCAACTGAGCTGCGTGTGACTAGTTTTGTGGTTGTCAAGTCAGGTATAGTATCTCGATCCACGCCTTGAGCAATCAACTGTAATCGCTCAACTTGTGATATAGAAGTTAAGATTTGTGTCCACGCATTGCCAAGATTGTTGCCTTCGGTTACTGCTAACTCAAGCATAATGTATATGGCATCAACACTTTTACGTTTCATCTCTTCGTAATTGTTCAAATTCTGAAACTGAACTAAAGCTCCAATAAAAGATGCACGTGCATATTCCAAGTCAAACATGCAGGCAATGCGTATCGATAATTTAATACCTTCCAAACATGCTTTTGCTACATAGTCCTCATCATATTCCTTGAATGGAGGTGTGAGTCCTGCTAATATTGACATCCACAATGTATCAAATATTGACTTGACGTGCAATACACTTGATGCGGCGTGGAACTTTATATCTGAGGCATCAACACCACTTCTAGAGCCTAGTTGCTTAGTGAGTTTTTCTGCTTTCGTTGACATCTCTTTTGATGCATAAATGTATGCTTCACGAGCCAAGTTCCTACTGCCAAAAAAACCCAATGGTTGTGCGGAATTAGACGCAATTGTAATATCACCGGCAAGCAATGCAGCGTGCTGTTCTGATTGCAACTTGATTTCATTATTAAGAATCTCCTTGTAAATACTTTCCAATAACTCTTTTGGCAAGTCTTTGCCATCATCGATACCCGAGTTATTCATAACAAAGCTTTCAAATGACATCCGATTTTTAACTTGAGGCGAGTGTAAGTCAGTATTTAACATAATCACAGAGTAGCCTAGAATATAAGCGGTATCAGCATTGGCAAATAGTCCAGGATTGCCCATCACATATCGCTCAGCAAATTTTAATAAAAACCTATCAATCTTTTGAGCTTCACCAGGTAATCTAAAAGCTTGCAAAAAACGTCTCATTGCGTCAACAAATGCAGAGTTATCAAATTCCATCTGATCGACAAATGCATGCATAATTGCAATATTCTTTTCGTCTCCTTCGCCAAGGTATTCCCCAATGACGGCCTTGTCCAACCCTTCAGTTTCAAGAAGAAATTTGGCAATTTCGCTTGGAGAATCGTTTCTAATGAAACCATGGGTTATGAAATAGTTGATACCTTTTTTCGCTTTTTGATTGAATTGTTTGATACCCTCTAATAGAGCTTTTTTTCTTTGCTTTTGACTTTCAAATTGTTCGATTTCATTGATGGCAGTATTTTCTGCATCAGTACCACTGTTAATAAATGATTGGTTTCGACTTATATTTGCAGATGTATTATTTGAATCTGATCGATCCCTGCTCAAGGATAGGAATGAAGCATTGTTGCTATCCATGGCTGGCAGCTTTGAAGTACCATTTATAATACCTCTTTGCGCCCAAGAGTACATTGAACGCAAAAATGCCACCAAGCTACTAAGAGCTGTCATTTTTAGTGCATGCTCAACTGGGAACAATTCATAAATCTCAGGTTCTGGTGGTTTGGAAGACATTGTACTGCTAGTCAAGTTGGATATCTTGCCCACGTCGTATACAGATATTCCCTTACGTCTGTTTTCTATAAACGCTTGCTTCTGTAACTGGGTAACGTCTACTTTCAGTAATGAAAGTTTGGTCAAGTAGTCAATAAGGCTTTCGCAAATGTTTGGCATATTACTGTCGCAATCATAATTGAGATAAAACTCAATAATACATCGCGAATCATTACAAAGGCGTTCGATTATGGAAAGGAGGTACCTTTTCTGGTGTGGACTAGATGATTTCATCTCTGCCACGGGAAAGTATATCTCATCCCAAAAAACAGGAATTTCTCTTTTAAACTCCGACCTCAAGTTCGAAATAATGATCCAAAATATTTCCAATGAAAGTTCAAAAACTGGTGCCAATACTGAAGCCGCATTTTTGGAAAGTGCCAAGTTGATGTACTGACGCACAGCATCTACCAATCTCACTTTTTCATTCGCGCTTCCTGATCTAATCACAACATCGTGGCTTAAGAATACGTCAATATGATCTTTAAGAATTGTATGGATGGTGTGCAAGGATAACAACTTAGACCTCACTGAATGTGACTTCATGTCAATGGTGCTGCTGTCCAATGACTTGATAGATAATTTGCACATTGCCCTGAATATCAAAAATGCATCCTTGACTGCAACATCAGCGTCATTATCGTCTGGAGCAATTTGGTCGTAATCAATTTCAGAAGTGTTGTTGATATTCTCCAAATTCGTTAAGGTCAATTTTTCTTGCTCTTGCTCTTGCTCTTGCTCTCGCTCTTGTTTTTGCTCTTCTTTTGTCGTTCCATTTCCATTCAAATTCGTTTGCAGTGCTGACCCAAGTTTCAAGTCCAATGAGCTTTCGTTTTTTGTGCGCTTTACCGTCAAGTCCTGTACACGTGAGAAAATTGCACTGATTACTTGGGTTAAAGTTCCTTGAGCAACTGCTTGGTTCCTTGCCGTTAACGAAAAGATAAAAATGTTGTATATTTGTCGCACGGCTTGCAACAAAGCGGCTCCGTGGCAAGGCATAAGTAAGATTGAATGCATTAATGCCCTCACAACTTGCAACTCAAGTTCAGGGTCGGTACCTTCGCCTTCAAAGCAAGTTGCAATAACGGCGACTGAATTATTTGTGAGGGTTGTCTTTTCAGAGTTATCGTCAAATTGCGAATAATCAAACAATTTTGCAAACAAGTCAACAGCTTTCAATTTGAGGTCCACAGAAGAGTGTTCACAGCATGCCTTAAGTGCTTTAAAAATAACAAGTGGACTGCGTTCATTAGATGTCTCGAGGGATTTAAGAGCAATCTCTATAGATTTCTTTAACAGCTCATCCTTTTTCGCTTCCTTTCCTGTGAGAATTTGTTCAAAAACCTTTTTGAAGATTTGATAATTTTCCACTCTTGCCGTAGAGGTTAATGACGTTGATGATGGTTGACGATGATGGTTGTGAGCAGTGGCTGCTTGTGTGCTTTCGTCGTTATTATCACCAATAACAACAGTTGGTGTTTCGACTGGCTCGTTGGTAATTGCATTTGTACTTGCATCTGGATTTATAATTTTACTAGCAGAAGAATCTGCCTCTGATGATTCATTTTGTTGTTGGTCTTCTTGATTCAGTTCCTCTATGGCCGTACCGTTCGTCTTGGCCACTGTTTCAGAAACATCACCCTTGTTTTCATCATTCTCTTTAGTTCCTGTCTCAATAACATTTTCGTTTCCACTTCCATTCACATTTCGATGCTGGGATTGAAGTTGATCTTTTACATCATTGTTTGTTGGTGATTCCAGGGTTTGAGTCGAGGTGGCAGTGTCGATATCTCGAGAGTTTTCTTGGACGTCGTCTTGTAATTCTACACTCTTAACATCAGTCGGTGATGAGGAGACCTCGTTTGAGTCTACCAATTGATTGTCTAGCGACATGTGTTGGGTGGAAAAGTATAATGCTGTTGGCTTTGTAAAATAACTGATAACAACAACAACAACAATAACTACAATTTAAATTTAAATTTAAATTTCCCTCACTAAATTATCGTCGTTGATGCTGATTTCAAACTAACGCGAAATTGGGTTTTTTCTTTGTCCCTCAATTTCACACTCACTTTTCGCTTTCTACCTCTCTCTCTCTCTCTCTCTCTCTCTCTCTCCTTTCCCCCCCCCCCCCCTCTTTCTTTGATTTTCCGTCATGTTGTCCCTGTCGTTGTCGCGCTTTACCAATCTACGAAAGATTTTAATTCTTTCAAAACCAAAAATTAGATAAAACAAAAGGGAGATTAGAAAACAAAAAACAAATATAAATCAAAGAAAATTAAAGATTTCTGAATTATTTTAAACTAAATGAAATATCTCTTATTGTTGTGCAAATTTTATACTCAAACTACGAAAGGAAACAAATAGTATTAAACAAAAGAAAACAAATATTTGATAAGAAAGAAAATAAAATTAAAAATCAACTAGTTATCTAAAACTCACTCAATGCAATAGCAGTGGCTTGAAAATCATCGTGTGAGATGGAAATGCTAATGTTTTTGACACCGGCTTTGGTAGCGGCTTCTTTAGCTGCTCCTTCCAAAACTACTTTAGGAACACCATTTGCATCTCTCAAGATTTGAATATCAATCAAACTTGCACCGCCTCCTTGAGACTTGACACCCAATGCTTTGAAAGCCGCTTCCTTTGCTGACCAAGTTCCAGTGAATGAAGCTTGAGGGTTGCTGGATTTTTGACAGTAAGCAATTTCTTCTGGGGAGTAGTTTCTTTCCAAAAATGTCTCATTTTCAATGTTAATGGAAGATAATAATTCTACATCAACACCAACACCCTTGGAGGACTTGTTCAATGAAGATAATGCTTTTGCAGTTTTATCGGCAACTTCAGTGACGTACGATGATTTGGATTGGATGTTCTTGTTGGAGAACACCAATTGATTCTTCTTGTCTTCAACTCTGGCCAATGGATCCAAGTAAACTGGCTGCTCCAAGTCGTCAGAGTATGGAGCCTTGTCCTTGGCAACAAACATTGTGTTTCTGGTTATAGCATTGTGCATGTAACGGTAAGTCTTTTTGTTTCTTGCATTAACCTTTGCAGCATAGCCTTCATAAGTTGATCTGTCCAACACCGCATACAAATAGTCTGGGTGAACAACAATTGCTTGGGCACCTTTTTGACCAAAACCAAATGATGTTACTGAGACCGCCTTAATTCCATCGGTTTGGATTGATCTTGATGGGTACAAGACGTATTCGTATTGCTCCAACAACTTATCAACATTGTCGGCATTTCTGTTACCAGGAATGATACCAGACTCCAAAATTTGAATAGCACCATTCAACATCCAAGCACCAGCAGCACCCTTTGGATGACCAGTCAAGTATTTCTGGAAAACACCAAACACGGGGTTACCTTCAGATCTACCCAAATGCTTCATCATACTGTTGATAGTGGCAGACTCGTTCTTATCGTTGGCAACGGTTGAGGTACCATGGAATGATGCAACGCCAATATCATCAATGGTCAAGTCAAACACAGCCAATGCTCCTCTCAATGGAGCAATACGAGGATCAGACTTGTAGAAAGAGTTACCCCATTGTTTCTTAGCATCTGAAACTTGTCTCTTGGATTCGCGGTAAATCTCTTCGGTTCTTTCTCTAAGGAAATCGGATTCCGAAAATTCTTCACCATATTGGTCCTTGACCAATTCGCATTCTTCTTGCAAGTAACCCAACTCTGACTCTTCCCAAGATTGAATCTGTTCTAATCTCTTTTGCAATTGTCTCTTTCTGTACTTGATGTTCAAGCTTGGTGATGGGTACTTCAAATTGCCGTGATGCTCACGTGCAGTGGTCAAAATACCTTTACCTGGAGCAGGAACTGATCTACCAATCTTATCGGTAGCGGTAGCAGTCATGGCCAAAACAGCATGGATTGGAACACCCATCTTGATGGCCAAGTCAGCAGTCATGATGACTTGGATACCAGAACCTTGAGCTTCCATGAAACCGTTTCTTGTAGTAGTCGTTGGTCTAGACATTTCCTTTGGAGTTCTTCCATGTTTAAACTCTTCAATCGAGTTTGAAGTAGCATTCATATTGGCAAACTCATAAGATCCTTCTTCTTGGAAATCATCGTAACCACCAACCATAACAACCTTGGCCTTACCAGACAAAATTGTCTCGATACCAATATCAACAGACTCGACAGCAGTGGCACAAGCACCAACTGGGGTCTTGATTGGACCGGAAGACGACAATAACAACATATTGACCCATGCAGCCATGGTGTTGATAAATGATTCTTGCAAGATATCGTTTTGTACTGGTTTATCGGCATATCTATCCTTGAACATTCCTCTCAAGGCACTCACACCACCCATACCGGAACCAGAACAGTTACCAACTTCGGATACGTGGACGTATTTGTAAAATTCGTATGGGTCTGTGATACCAGCTGACAACAAGGCTTCAACAGTAGCAACCAAGACGTACAAGGTGATTGGATCCACTTGATTAATGGTATCCTCTGGAATACCATAGGTTCTTGCATCCCATCCAGTTGGGATTTGACCAGCAACCAATCTATCGAATCTCAAAGCCTTTGGAACAAACAAAGTAGCACCTTTCAAAATTCTAACAGTGTACTCACCACTATCTTCAATTTCAAAGATTTCACACTTGTCACCGTGCTCGTGCTTGTATTGTTCTGCAGTCTCCTTTGAAGCCTCAAATGGTTCCAAGTCATGTTGAATAACAACTTCTTGGATCATTTGTTTCTTCTTTGGATCATAGCCATGGAACAATTCTGGCTCAATCAATCTGATACCTGAATGTTCTAAAATCTCCTCTTCGTATTTAGCCTTGATGTCCTTATCTTCAACGGGTGTTTGGGTCTTGGCATCAATCCAACCTGTGTATGGCTTACCCTTCAACATACCATTGTGGTATTTGATCATTCCCATAATCCATGCCATCTCAATAGCACCTTCCAAAGAGAATTCACCATGAGCCTCCATCTCCCATCTGGTTCTGGAGTTACCCCATGGACCAACTTCAGCAAAACCGGTAACAACAACAATGTTTTCCAAGTCCAACATACCTTCCAAATTTGGAGCAATCTGCTTGATATCATCATAGGATTTTAAAGTTGGGAAATCAAACTTCATGTTAGCTCTGGCTTGAACTGTAACCTTGCTGTAGTTTGCATCAACATTATCACCATTAATGACTTTTTGTTCAATAGCGGACTCGATGGAAACAGCTCTTCTAATCTCGGCAGTTTCAGTCAAATCATTTCTCAATTTAGAGGTAAACTCTTTCAAGTTGTCAATAAATTGTAAGCCACCATTCAAATCTGCCATAACTGGCTCTTCTTGACATAATTTAACCAATTCTGGAGTCAACAAACCCAAGATGTTGAAAGCCATCTCCTTTTGGGAGAAAGTTCTAACTCCCAATTTTTCAATACCTTCGGCAATGATATTGTTGGCACTCATCAAACCAGTACCTCTGGTCCAACCAATGATTGCACCACAAATGGTCAATTTGGTTCCCCAATCTTCAGAATACCATCTGTTGAACAAAGTCTCTAAAGAGATCTTTGACTCAGAGTACAACCCATCAAAACCAAAAGTACCGTGATTTGGAGATAATGGTAAAATACATTGAGCTGGTCTAGTGTCTGTAGTCTTTCTTGACTTGACAGCACCCAACAATCTTAAAAGATTGGTCAACATGATTCTGTGAGCGAATTCTGATTTCGAGTCAATATTGTCGATACCGTTACCATTTTCTGGAATAGCAGCAAATGGAATAATGACATCCAAGTCCCAGTCCAAACCATTCTTCTTAGGATCATTGTAAATGTAATCTACTAAAGCGTCAACATCTTGTTTAGAACCTTGGTTGAATGGAACAACAATCAATGTGGATCCAGCAGCACCGTATCTAGCATACATATTTTGGTAGTACTCAGTTACTTTTTTGGAGAACCTTGATGTGGTAACAATCACCTTGGCACCACCGCTAATCAAACCTTGCAAGATTTCGGCACCAATTGAGCCTGCACCTGCACCAGTAACCAAAACTTGTTTACCTTTGAAAGTCAAACCGTTAATAGCAGCAGACTCCAATCCATCCAAATAAAGTGAAGACAATTTGCGGTCGTATTCCCAATCACCCGTTTGTTTTTTACTTTGAATATGTAAGAATGGGATTGTTTGTGATGGAATGTATGAAGACACTGGTTGCACAATAGAAGTCTTTCTATCTGGCAACGAAGCAATTTCGTCATCATCAGATGCTGTCGACAATTCGTCTTCCTCGGTTGGTGTATTAGCACCAGTGGCCAATGCCAAAGCATCCTTTGTAGCCGTTTCGGTTTCAATTTCACCTGAGGCAGCAACCACTTTCAACAATTGATCGTAAACTTTTTGTATTTCCAACTTGCTATCCCTTGAAGCCTGTTTAGAGATGGCTTTGTAGACTCTAGCCAAATCTTCTTGGATTGTTGGTTGCCTAATCTTGGTCATTGGACCACCTTGGGCCATTTCGTAGACATATTGTTCAAATTTTCTAACCGATTCTTTGTTGGCTTCTTCGTAAACAATTTCACCTTTGGCGCCAACAGTGGTTTTTGGACCTGTAATCTTTGTCACATCTTTGTAAACTGGGTCTTCACCCAAAACTTGCTTACAGTTGTCGATCAACTGTTCACCCAATTTTTTGGCCAAGCGATAAGTTTCACCTCTATATTCGGGACAAAGATCAATGTGGTATTGCATAAACTTGATCAATGTTGGGTTGGCTCTGTTCATGATTTGAATACATTGGTTAATGGTTTCTCTGTCGACTGAGGTCAATTTTCCAAAGATGATATCGTACCACATGGATAAGACATCTTGCCTAGCCCAATTCCAGTATGAATCGTAGGTTCTTGATTTTAATGGTGAAAAAGCTGGTTTGATACCATTGGCGTAAAATTCTCCATGTTCTGCAACCCACAAGTCTAATTCCTTTTGCAAGACGGCGGTGGCCTCTTTTTCTTTGATAAAAGACTTGGCGCCTTGGTTGAGGTCAACTTGGAGGTATCTAGCCAAAACTTCCAATTGTTGTCTTGCCAAGTTCTTGTTTTCGGCAGTCAATGCGTCTAATGCAGCACTATCAACAACCGCACCACCGGCACCACCAGCGCCACCAGCTCCACCAGATGATGCTGATGCTAATGAGATACCAGCTTGAGAAGCGTACTTCTGAGCGACAGTGTCAAAGTACGCCTTGGCCTCGGCCTCGGAACCTAATCTGTTGGCTGGTTCATTACACAAAGCAGTCAACAAGACAGAGTCTTGTCTTCCTGCTCCTAAGCCAAATCTTGCTTCCAAGTACTTTCTAGCCGAGGTTATTGAGAAACCACCAGGCATTTTGGAGGACATCAATCTACCAATAAGGGAAGTAGAAGTCTTACCCAATTGGCCAGAGAATGTGTCTTGGAATTGTTCAGCCAATTCCTCCAATGGAGTATCCTCGGGCTTTTCAGGAGTTGAGCCAAACTCTTTACCCAAATCACCCAAGATCTCATTTTGCACTGTGGACTTACCATTAACCAAATCCTTGATGGCCTTTGATGTTGGTACAGCATCCAATGGTTTCTTTAATTTTTGAGCAACCAAAACGTGGATCAAGAGTGAAGCCTTGACTGGTTCATCTGGAACAGAGTCAACAGGACCGGAAGGTGCAGCAGCAGGCGCAGCAGCAGCAGGCGCAGGGGCTGGAGTTGGTGCAGCAGCAGGTGCTTGTGAAGCAGGTGCACTTGGCTCTTCCTTCTTTGGTTCTTGCACTTCAACTGGATCTGACTTGTAGTAAATTTCCTTAGCATCCTTGGAGTAGCACAAAACTTGACGTTGTAAAGACAATGCAGCATCGTATGACTCGTATTTCGCCTTGATAGTTCTCGAAGCCATACCAGCCAAAGTTGGGGATGGACCAATTTCCACCACTCTTTCTGTATTGTGCTGTTTCAAAAAGACATCTTGGGTCTCGATCCATCTAACTGGAGAGGCAAATTGGTATGCCAATAACTCTGTTAAAAGCGTGTGAGATAACTCTTGCTCAATCTCTGGTCTCATTATAAATTATTCTTTTTGCTTCCAGTTGATTAATGGAGTCAATGGTATATATTAAGATCTTCGATTGGAAGAAAAAATGGAAAAACAAGTATAAGAAAATGAAGAGATTTCAAATAAGATAATCGAAAGAAAAGGAAGAAGAAAAAGGAAAAGAAAAACAAGGATCTTATCTTGAACTTATATGCGAAGATACCATTAGATGCACAACGACCCAAAAAACAAAAAATTAAATTAAATTAAATTGAAAGAAAGAGGAACAGCCAAAACGAGACATACAAAACAAACACGTCGTTGTGGTGGTAAAATTTGTCTCTCTTTTTTTTATTTTTTCCGCCTGTACAACAAAAAAAAAAAAAATAAATAAAGACAAAAGTTAGGGATATTGGTTACACAAAAACACAAACTCCGAGCCAACCTCATTGCACTCAACCAACAATCACTTTTATGTTGTGTTTTTCTTTTTTTTTATTCCTTTAATCCTTTAACCAGCCTATATCTATATATATATAGAGCTAAATATTGAATTAGCTTGCACGTACACTATAATGAAGATACTACGTTTACTCATAACATAGCTATAGTAGATTCGTTTTTAGTACAAAAAAAAAAAAAAGAAAGAAGAAAAAGAAAACATAAGATGTTTTTAACTTGATGCATCCAATGTATCTCTGCAAAAAATGGCTTTGGTTGGCTCAAAAAAATTGGTTGAAATGTCCCAACATTTTTGCAACCAACAGAAAAATTGAAAAAAAAAAATAATAATAATAATAATAATAATAATAATAATACACCTAATACAAAAATTGGGAAAGAAAATAAAATTTAATAGAGAAGAAGGAAAAAAAAAAAACTTTTGTCAATTGTCACGTAGCACGTGTTGAGTATCACGTGTTTATGTCTACTTTTAATGTCGAGAATTGTTTTAGTACGACATACTGGTGATTTGAAAAAAAAAAAAAATTGTTCAGTCTCATCATGAACTCAATGAACATATTCTATATTTTTTTTTTTCAAAAAATTAAAACGAAAAAAAATTTCTTGCTCTTTACACTTTAGTCTACTTCTTTATTCCAATTCATCAACAGTGTATAGATCCATCAATACACATATACTACTACATTTGACTCTTGCAATTTCTTTTTTATTGATTTTTACTCTCACATTTTACACCAAAGCTTAATGCCTTCTCGTTTACCCTGATTATATTCGTTTATTTTCAGTTTAAAATGGTACAAGGGGAACACTTTTGATTTTGGGAGAACAATTTCTAGATCATCTCCACCCTGAAATTATGTTATTCTTTAAGGAAGAAAGAAAAAGAAAAGATTAAAAAAAAACAAATAGAACTAGAATGTCAACCACCTTGTTTGTGTGTGTGTCCTTCTTTTTTCTTGTTTTTTCTTCCTTTTCTTTTTCCTGTATTTCTTGTTTTCAATTGAATATCAAAAGTTTTGTATGATTTCGGGACTATTACAAATGATCTACATCTTCAACTCAATAGCTTTTTTTTATCATTTATCTTTTATTTTTTGTCTTTTGTCTTTTGTTTCATGTTTTATGTTTTATGTTTTATGTTTTATTGTTCTTCTGGTATTTGAGCTAATGTGTGTGTTTTTTTTCAATTATATTAGTGTATTTACAAGTCTGGAAAAGTAACTTTCCAATCCATCTCTATAAATTACCGACTTTTCGGCATCGAATTCAAACATGTACTTCTTACCATTTCCATTAAACATGACCCATCTCAAATCATTCAATTTTCTATGGTACTCCAACGCAAAATCTTGATACTTTTGTCTGTTTTGATCAACGATATTGATCGAAGTCCTAGAACACTGCCAGTACTCCTCTGCAATAAGACTATTATTTCTCTCGGAAGGCTCCAATACATTGAATGAAATAAATTCGAGTTTTTGCTGCTGCTGTTGTTGCTGCTGCTGCTGCTGCTGTTGTAGTAGTAGTAGCAGTGGTGGAGATGTGGTGAGGAAACGAAGAAGTTCAAGCAAATCTTTTTCCAAAATCGACAACTCAAGATACTTCAAGTTTGTAAACCTAGTCAACTGTTTCATGTCATGTACTTCTAGAGCTGGCATTATCTGCAACGAGTACAACTTCTCACTTGCCAACAAATCCAATAATCTGTTGGTGCTTGCTATGTTTTTGACCTCCAAAGATTCTAGTTGAAGTCTCGATAAAAGTGTAGGTATACTACTATCACTCTCCATATCAATAGTGAGATGCCTCAAGCCTGAAAAATCTTGACAAAGCAAATAGTTTCTCTTGTATGTGCAATTCTCTATAGTTAGCGACTTTGTTTGACTGTAATCGTATGTAAAATTGGTTAGATCAGCATTTCTTAAACACAAGGTGGATAGGTTCATGGGAACATCACCTTCAGTATTTGTAAACACGCCTTCTTTCAACACCGGCAGCCATGTGATTCCCTCAATATAACCTTGCACTTGACGAAGTTGCAGATTACCTCTTAGAAGTGTAGCCGGTATAGCATAATTATGATCCCAGTAAAACAGCTCGAGTTGTTTCATCATTGGCAACACGAGTTGCAAATAATCAACAACTTCCAAATCAGGGATATCCGGTAGTTGCATGCACATAAACTTTCTCACGTGGTGGGCATACTTTGCAACTTTCTTGAAGAACAACTTGAGTTGAAACGTAGTTCTTATGGTGACTGCTTTGGCAAAATTATACTGATCGAGCTTATATACATTATATTGATAGAAAAACTCCTTCAACCCAGGCGTGTCATGATCATGGAAAAATTTTGGTGTGGCGTCAATATTGATGACCGAGTAAAGCAACGGTTGCAACAAATTATGAAACGTGGAGTTGGTCAACATCAACGATATGATATCATTCTGATCCAAGGAGAATCCTATTCTCTCGATTATCTCTAATGGAAGTTCTTGCAACATTGGTTTTTGAGATCAAAACAAAACAAAACAAAACAAAATAAGGAGAATGGATAGGGGAAGGAGGAGGAGAAGGCAGACAAGACCATAAAACGGAAGGAAGAACACACTTCTTTATAGTTGAGTATTGCTTAACTCATAAGTAAAAAAAAAAAAATTTGGATATTACCGCCAAAATATAAATGTCTTGAATGCTTGGAAATTGTCTTAGATGTCTCTACAGTCTGTATTGTATGTTTGCTGCTAAAAAAAATTAAGTATAAGTATATGTATATAAATATATATCGAAATAACAAAAGAAAGTGTGGATATTCCAGTTTGATTTCCCGTCTCGGATTTGAAGTTGGGGTCACTTCAGTACACAAAATTGAATTTCTTTTTTTTTTTTTTTTGAATTTACCTATTTTATTCTTTTTATTTTCTCTGTCTTTTATGTCTTTATATTTTGCAGCTATGTTGAATTTGCAAACAAGTCACCATTAGTATAAAATTATCAGATTTGAAAGGGAATATAGCATTTTTTTTCAATTCCGATAGTTTGCCCTTTTCTTCTTTCATCTCTTGAAAATTATAGTCAATTTTTTTTTTATTTATGTCTAAGCCTGGAGAAAGCGATAAGAGTAATAAACCAACTTGGAGTTTGACGACATTCGTCAGCTATAAATCATCCCTTATCTTATCCTCTTTAAGATTTTGTTTTGTAGTATTCTTTTTTCTTCGCCACCTTCAAAACTTTTCATCACTAGCACTCTTGTACCTGAGTATCAATCTTCTAGCACAATAATCAGACTGATTTGATTGTTGAATATAGATTTACTAAAATATAATATTATGGCTGTTCTTTTCTTTTCAATAATTCTTTGCGTGAATCTAAAACCAAATTTTTTTTTTTCTTGATTCCTTTTCCTATTTCCAAAGTAATCATTCTGTCTTATTCAAAAAAATACGTGGGATTTTATTCCAGTACCTTTTGCTTTCAGTACACACTTTTGCTGAATGAATAACTGAACAACAACAACATCATCAACAATAATAATGATAAATACAAAATTGAAAACTCAGAATTTATATTTCAGGTTTAATCTGAATGCTTTTATTGCATGGCCAGAAAAACAAAAAAAAAAAATTTTAGCTTTGAACTAAAAGAAAAAAACAAAAGCCCAACGCGGGACTCGAACCCGCAACCTTCTGATTAAGAGTCAGATGCTCTAGCCGATTGAGCTAGCCAGGCTGGCTGAAAACAACTGTACTAAGTAATTGTTTTCTTGTTAAAGTTATTTTAGAAGTAATCTACAACATCTCTGGAAGTAAAGAATAAGAAACTTCTTTTCAGCTACAATTTAAAGGTTTTTGTTTCATTAATTTTTTTTTTTTTTACAAATATAAATATTTTACGTGTAATTGGAACACGCTTCTAACAATTCTGATCTCCATCAGTTCTAGTCACTTTTTCAGTGCGTTGACACAAATAATTCTATACAACTACTTCATCACTCTTGAATATAGATATTCTACTTTTTTAGTTTTTAGTTTTTTTGAAAAAAAAAACAAAAAAAAAACAACGAAACAAAACAAAAAAAGGGTTATAATACAACGTAATCACATATACCTCATATGTTCTATACACTTTTAATTACCACATCGGCGTGTCTATTATCAGCAGTGCTCTATAGACTATTCGTGGCCAGGTCATTGGAGCTTGAGCGCGTTAAGCAGCAATTAGATCATCATGTTAAGAGCACTGCCGAAGCTTCAGATGCCAAAGTGTTGCAATTGCAAAAAGAGTTGAAAGATTTGCAAAGTGAGTTGGAACTGACGCTAGGCAAATTGAAGAAGGAGAAAGTTGATTTGGAATCCAAGACGAGCGAATTGAGCCAAAAAGTGAAATCATTGGTTGATGAAGAGGCTAGCACACAAGGCGAGCACACCAAACTAATTAAACAAATCACTAGAAAAGAAGAAGAACTTTTGAATGTACGAGCAGACCTCAGAATAACACAGGAAAATGCGAGAAAACTTGAACAGGAGTACAAGTTCAAATTTAATACGCAAATGGAATCTTTTCTTGTTGAAAAAGATGCCAGGATTGCTGAATTGGAAGTGCAAGAAGCAGATTGGAAGTCACAAGTTACCAATTTGACTAAAGAGCTAGCTATAAATCAAAAGACTCTATACGATGCAAAAAGCAGCATAAAACGACTTGAACAAACCATACAAGAGGCTGAGAAAAATAAAGCAAAACTTGAACAAGAAAAAGGGTTCTATATTGCTGAAAATAATGAAAACATTTGTAAAATTGAACTGAAAACAAGAGAACTTGAAGAATTGAAACAAAATTACGAAAGTCTCCAGTCAGACTATGAGAAAGCAAGCAAGGATCTCCAGCACTCAGAGCAAGTTGTTATTGATACTGAGAAGATTGTTGAGGATTTGAAGGTTACGCAAACTCTGTTGAATACACAATTAACAAAGGAAAAAGAACAGCAAAAAGAACAGCAAAAAGAGCTACTTGAGCAGGTTAACGATTTAGAATCAAAAGTTAGGGAGAAAGATCAATTGGTTCAAGAGCTCGAAACTGAGCTTGCACCTTTAAAGGACTTTTATCGTCAATACACAGAGTACACTGATAGTCTCAAGAAATCTGATACAGAGTTTTCTGAATTGAGCACAACCAATGTATCTACACCCACACATTCCAGTATGTCAGATATCTCAGAGTTGCAAAAGTACATTGTGCACTTGAAGGAAGAAGTTAATAACTTGCAAGAGAACAGTACCAATGTTAACAAAAGTGGTGACAAGAACAGCAACCAAAACAATATACAAAATCCAAATCCAAGCATTAGCCAGTTGAAACGCCAAGTTGAGACATTGAATACAATCAAAGACAAGTTTGAAAAACATTCAGCAGAAGAAATTAGCAAAAACTTGACCTACTTAGTTGCGTTAAAGGAGTTTAAAAAAGTTTACGAGAGTAAAGGCAATAAAGATATTGACGGTTCCCAAGATGTTGTGCAGAATTTGGAAAAACTTATAGGATTAAATAATGAATCGATTGAATTCAATACAGAAGCGAGGGATGAACTAAAGGAATTAGACGAAAAATTGGATAGTATCGCTAGGAGTAATAGTGATAACGAGGGTGCAAGGGAAGATGAAAATGAATATGGGGATTCGGAAGAAACTTCACCACGGGTAGAAAGCAACAAGGAACAAGAGGGGCATGAATCACCTAAGCAAGATACTGTATTTGAAAAAAAGAAAATACCTGAAGAGAATGGAAGCAAATCAAACACATTAGCAAGTAAGTGGGCTAATGATGACATTGAAAAAGACATTGATAGTGAAGGAAAAGAGGAAGAGGATGAGATGGAGGAGGAGAAGAAAGAAGAGGAAGAGAAAGAAATTGAAGACGTGAAGGAAGATGAGATAGAAAAAGAAAAAGATGAGGAAGTGAAAGATATAGAAGACGTGAAAGAAGATGAGAAAGAGGAGGAAGTGAAAGAAAAAGAGGAAATTGAAGACGTGAAGGAAGATGAGAAAGAAGATGAGAAAGAAGAGGAAGTGAAAGAAAAAGAGGAAATTGAAGACGTGAAGGAAGATGAGACAGAAAAAGAAAAAGAAGAAAAACAAGATGAGAAAGAAGATGAGAAAGAAGAGGAAGTGAAAGAAATTGAAGACGTGAAGGAAGATGAGGAAGTGAAAGAAAAAGAAGAAAAACAAGATGAGAAAGAAGAGGAAGTGAAAGAAAAAGAAGACCTGAAAGAAGATGAAAAAGGAGATGAGAAAGAAGATAGAAACAATAACGTTCCTGAAGGAATGCAGGATTCAATATCAACAACTGAGACCAGTTTGAAAGGTGAGAAAACGTTGTCAGGTGATACTCAATCATCTAACACTAAAGCTGAGAACCTTTCCCATACTCAAGATGCTGAAGGAATAGAAAAGACTAATACTGAGCCAGAAGAGAATGCCAAAGCTGAATCTCACAGTAAACCTCTTGAACCTGAAACCCCTGCACTTCTGGCTGATGAGAAGCTCAACTTGAAGTATGATCTCGAGAAAGCATCGACTCAAAAAGTAGAACGCAAGAGTGAATCCTTCGACCCAGTAGATTCATCAGATACTGCAAAAGTTACGCCTGATGTTGAGTCTGCAGAGAGTGAAAAAAAGGAAACAATGGATAGTTTAGATTGCTCACCTGACTCTTTATCACCAGTGAAAAACGGAGATGACGATGCGAATAAGGAAGCTTTCACCATAGAAATTTCCAATCCCACAAAACAGCAGAGAGAATTAGAAGAAGAGAAAGAAGAGAAAGAAGAAGAGAAAGAAGAGAAAGAAGAAAAAGAAGAATTAGAAAAAGAGAAAGAAGAAGAAGAAGAAGAGAAAGAAGAAGAAGAAGAAGAGAAAGAAGAAGAAGAAGAGAAAGAAGAAGAAGAGAAAGAAGAAGAAGAAGAGAAAGAAGAAGAAGAAAAGAAAGATGATGATGATGATAAAGAAAACCCAAACACTAGTAGTATAAATTCAGAATCAGACAAACACGGCGAGATTAAAGACCCGACATTATCCAACAACATAGCTAATAAAATGGTTGCTGAGAGGCAGAGTAATAAGGCCATAATTGAGCATAATCAGCACGATCCATTGTCCAACCCCATGAGCGACCAGTCAATCAAGGATTTTGCGAGAAAAGCGTTTGGAGATGGTGGACAAATTAGTTGTCAAAAAGAGGAACATAAAGATGAAGCTAATGAAAAAAATGAAGTGGATAAAACAACCGAATCAAATGACGAACATCATCAAGGAGAAGAAGAAGAAAAAGCAGAGGAAGAAGCAGAAGGAAGCGACGAGGATCAGGAAAGTGAAAAAGGTGTAACTGATACACCACTTTCTTCTTCTTCTTCGAAACTCACCACACCCTCGTCTGCGTCGAAAAACTCCTCACCAAAGAAGAAGAAAAAAGGTAAGAATAAAAAGAAATCAAAAACTACATTTTGATTATCACGGCATTTCGATATAGTTTTATATCTTTTTATTTTTTAATTTTTTTAATTTTGCTCTTTTTCTGTAATGTAGTTGGTATTTCTCTCCTTTCTCTTTCTCTCACTTTTCTAGTTTCATATTTCTTTCTATGGAATTTAGGGAACCGCCCAACTGAAATGAGCAAGGGAGGAGGAAAACTGATAAGCAGCGTTGAGATACGTAGAGGCTAGGATTGAAGATAAGAGTTTTCTATTTTTTTGATAAACAGAAACTAAAAAAACAAAAAGGAGACAAAACAAAAATAAAATTTAAAACCAAAACCCAAGCTTTTTCCTTTTTTTTCTTCCAAAACTAAATTACAAAAAAAAAGAAGAAAACTACAGATGTGAATGATGTTGGTGGATATACGATGAAAAAGGAGGATTGACTCAAAGTTTGTAAGCTTTTATGATCTTATCAATCTTATGGTGTTGAGCAAATTTAAAAGATATATATATATATTTTTAATCTAATCTTATCTCTGAATAACAATAGGTGTAATCGAAAATTGAAATACAGAGAAATGAAGAAAAGAAGAAAAGAAGAAAAGAGGAAAAGAAGCACCAAGAGTCAAAGTGGTGGTGCACTTTGATTGTTTTCTGGAGAGAATAATGTGCGTGCAACTGTCGAGAAGAGAGAAGAGAGAGAGAGGAGACAAAAAAATCAACAACAACAACAACAACAACAACAACATAAATTCCACATCGAGACATTTGATTGCCATAAATAGCCATTGCAGATAGATGGTGGAAAAAGTTTAGTTGTAGTTTCTGTTGTTGTAGTTGTTGTAGTAGTTGTTCCTTACTGCATTATGAAAGTCGGCAAAAGCCTTGTAATAGATTTACCTCTCTAATCTCTTTCTCTTCTTCTTCTTCTACTACTTCTTCTTTTTTTAATTACGTTATGGCTTATTATCTATACTTTAAGCCATGCTCAGCAATAGCTACTGCCACCACTACCAGTAGCAAAAGGGAGACAGAAAGTAGGAAAAAAGAGAGGATGTTTTTGATTTTTATTTAACTTTTATTTTATTCAACCCCCCCTTCCCCCGAAAGTTAGTGAGGTGAGGATAAAGTTGTTTTAAGCAATGTGTTGCATAGCTCAACACAAGTTGGTTTGTAGGAACAGCAACTTATCAATTGTAACTTGGTGGTTGGAATTTTTATTTTTATTTTTAATTTTTTAATTTTTTATTTATTTTTTTGACGGTATCTCTGGCAACAATAAACAAAACAAAAATAGATAAAATTAAAGACAAGATTGACGTTTAAAGGCCAGAGCACTGTTCTCCATCACCCTGAAATTCTTTTTTTCTTCTGTTTTTTTACACTATAGGTAGATTTGAGATTTGCTTTTAAAGTGATGTGTGTAATTGAACTTATATTGTCATGTCTTGTAGTATAATTTGCTTAATCGTTTATTCTTGTAGTGCATCTACTTTTCAGAGTAAACTTCCATTACAAAAAACATAGAAATCAAGGGTGTTTACCAATTTGCTTGTTGGCACGTCTTTTGCTCTTCCTTCGGCCGAACCGCTGTGCAGCAGTTGTAGTGAATTGTTTGGATTAGCTTTCAACACACGCTGTGCGTTGGATAATTTCTTTTCTTCAAATTTTTTTTTTTTTTTGAAAATGTCAACAACAACAACAACCACAACAACAATTCTAAGGAGAAGTACCAGCACTGGCATCGGTGCAAGTGCAGTTATGAAACAAGAAATATATTTATAAGCCCTTTTTCTTTAGAAGACGATGTCTGGATCCATTTTTTTTTAATTTTTTCTTTTTTCCAACACTGAGGAATGTAAACGTGTTTTGGTTATTCCCTTTTTTTCTTTTTTTTTTCTTTTTTTTCTTTTCGTTTTCTTGACTACAGAAGGAGCAAGAGATGTAAGTTGGTGAAGGTTAGAAAAGGATAGAAAACATCGTCTCAGTTAATTAAAATTGCCGGTTTCACGATGTATGTTCTAATACAGCAAGTGCCAATGTGTGTAAGTTGTGTTGAGAGGTGCAAAATTTTTTTTAAATATTTGGTTGATGATTCATCTCGTGCTTAAAGAAAGAATACTTAGAAACTAAACTTGGGCTATTTCGTTCTTCATTTGTTGGAATTTCAGTGCTTGAAAAATAGGTTGTAAACTCTTCTTACCCTTTATTCCCCTTCATTCCCCTCCGTTCCTGTCTTATTCTCTTCTTTCCCATCCTGCTATTATAGCGCTTGGTTACATCATACACCTCTTGTTCTGTACCTCTTGCATCCTTCTGCCCCTCTCCTCCTCATCCTTCTCTTCCTCATCTTCCTCCGCTTCTTCTTCTTCTTCTTGTTTTAGTTCCTTAGATACCGATTTAGGGATCTCGCATTAACACTATTTTTTTAAAAATAAATAAATAAATGTATATACATGTATATGTATATGTATATGTATATGTATATGTATATATATATATACATATACACAATTTTTATTTATTCTCTCTGTTTATTCTAAAACCCGTCGGCTCCAGTTTTGTGATAGCAAGTTGAAACAATACACTAACCAACAACTATTGGGATCTAATATTCGGTCAGAAAACGCCCCATACTTCCAATTCATTCTTCCACAACCAATGAAGAATAATTACAATTAGAGAGAGGGAGAGTGAGTGCAGGAGACAAGGAAATCAAGATAAAGGACGAGAGTATCATGACAACAATATGATCATGCCATATTCCATATTCCATATTCTTATTGTCCAAACCTTTTATCTCTCTCTCTCTCTCTCTTTCTCTGCCTCTATTCTTCTTGCCTATTTTCTCTCTCTTTTTCCTTTTTCCTTCTTCTTTATTCTTTTTGCTTAAACTTGAAATTCGAGCTGTAGCCTCTATAAATCCACTCCCAATCTGTTAGATATAAAAGAGAGAGAGGGAGAAAGAAAATAAAATAAAATAAAATAAAATTATAAAAAGACTTGCTTCGAGGAAACAATAGAAATTGTGCGAAGCAGAGTGAGAGAAAAATAAATAAAATAAAAATAAATAAATAAAATTAGATATATTATTTCTTGCAACAACATTGTGTACGTTAAAGGTACAAACATACATACAAATATAAACTGCCTATATCTGGTACTCGTAGATACTCATATATATATATATACATATATGAATGAATGTATGTATGTTTGTGACTACATACATTTATTTACAACCAAATATTGTATCAAACAGTGTATTATTGGCAGCCAAAGGCAACTACAAATCCTTCCATCCTCACTTTGTTTTTTTTTTTTTCATTGCTGCCTGTTCTTTATCCTTCAACATTTTTATCATCCACCATATTGACCTCCATCTCCGCCCAGGCTTCAATCATCATTACCAAAAGTGCATCCCATATTTCCCTCCACCTTCAACACCCACCTTCGCTATATATTTTTTTCAAGAGATCGGGAACCATCCGTTTCCACCTTCTTCTTCTTCTTCTTCTTCTTTGTTCTTGTCCTCACCCCGTTTGTGTGAGAAGTTCATACCAATCGCTATTCACAATTTAGTACATGCATTTGACCATTTCAATCAATCATTAAACACATACCTGATTCCATTCTGTTTCATATTATTCTGTTTGAAACATAAACCACCAAGTAGATACTACCAAAAAAATAAAAACAACAACAATAAAACAAAGATAAGGTAACGAAACATAAACGACAAATGACTAACGTACTAGCCAGAGCTGCTAATTTCCGCAAAAAATCACTGCATAATGCCACTGACAAAGAAATACCAGCTCCAGTATCATCACCATCTTTACCTTCATCATCATCTTCACCATCACCATCACCATCACCATCACCATCACCATCACCATCACCGTTAGTTTCCTCAACTACAAACACTATAGATGCTGCTAATCACAATTTAAACCCAACTAAACAAACTTATAATAATCACCATAATAATGACAATTATAATAATGACAATAATAATAATAATAATATTAATAATAATAATAACGAAAACGATCGTAATAATAATAATAATAATAATAATAGTGCTAACCAAACTATAGTTCAACTACAAAATGGGAAAAATATAAAAAACAGTTGTTTTTTCGCACCACCAACACCACTAGCAGAACTACCAAAGGAAGAACAACAACAACCACCACAACAACAACCACAACAACAGAAACCAAAGCTGCCCAAACCGTTACCACGCGCAGTGTCCAACTTTGCCAATAGCCCATCACACCCACCATTAACACCACCTACTCCATTGGGGTCGTCTCGTCTTCCCCGGTCGAGCTCCTCACCAACGTCACTCGCTTCACACTCACCAATGAGAACAAGCTCTTCATTTGTATCAAATGCAAATGCAAACTTATTCTCATCATCATCCTTCTCCCCATCTTCCAGCAAAACCACTACCACTACCACAAACCCAAACCCAAATACAAATACAAATACAAAACCAGGAACAAAAACAGGAACAGGACCAGGAACAACAAACAATGACCAATTAATCAAGACATTACTTAAAAGGTACAAGAAATTGGAGCTCGCACTAAATAAGTTTAATTCTAAAAAGTACAATCACCATAGCAATAGTTCCAGCAGTAGCAATGGAAGTGGGACAGTTCTTAAAGGAAACTTATTGCGAACGTCACTTATTCCATTTTTAAGAACCGCTAGTCAGCTAGACCAATGTTTTTCCAAAGACTCAAAAATATATCAAAGTCTAACAAGTGTCATATTGGAGATTTTGATCAAATGGTGGAGGGCCCTCATAGGAAATTTGTTGTATACATCGCATGGATCACTACCATCAGCCAACTCAAGGGAAAGTTTGGCGCCTGCATCTTCATCGTCATCGTCGTCTTTGCCATCTTCCTCAACAGTACCAACAGGAGCTACTGCGTCTGCATATGCACCAGCATTTAACACTAGTTCCACCACCAACACCAACACCAACACCACCAGCACCAGCACCAGCACCACCACTTCACCATCTTTAAAACCACCAGCGACACTAGAGCTGATATGTTATTCCACCATTCCTGTGTCCGACCGCAATGCATACCTCGAGTGTATCTCTCGCATAATAGCTCGCGACGATTGGAGCCATTTCGATGACCAAAAGACTTTTCGTGATTTGTTAACCACAACTTTGGACTATTGCATTGATAAATTGACCACACTAAAGACAGTAACAGGATCAATGGCAGCATTTATTGGAAAGGTATTTGCATATAGCTTTTTCAATATCCCAAACGTATCTAATGCTTTGCTTTTTCTATTGAATGTCAAACAAGTGACTTTTGAATCTTGCCTCAAGTCCATGCCTGCAAACACCAAAAATAACTTGCATCTACACCAAACATTTCCACAACACTTGCACCATCTCATCAACTACAAAGGACTTTGTCATTTGAAATCTCGAGCACAGAAACGGTATATGAACTGTATGCCTCCACCAAAACACCCGGTGTCTGGTATAAAGAATCCTAACGGGGAATGGGTGCGTAGATGGTGTGGTTCTGACTCAAATGTTTTTAATTCATTCCTTCGTCATTACATAAACATTGTCCTGAAATCATTACTAAAGTCAGATGATGCTTGTGAGCTCCTTGTACTTGCCAACTGTCCCGGTTTCACCATTATCTTAAGCCACATTTATCAAATATTCCAAGTTTCAGTCAACCGCATTAGCACCGAGGGAAGTTTACAAAACGGGAAAGCTTCGTTACCACTAAAAAACAAATTGTCAAATATGTCAAACGATAAATCGCTTCCTCCACTTCCACCACCTACATTCAATATAAATATGAAGCAAAGTGATATGTATTACAGTTCCATCATCAAAATCTTCAAGACTGTAAGGGATATAGCACATTGCGCAACTGCAATGTCGAATGACAAGTCGATCGATAGCATTAGCGCCAGTCTTATCAAATTAATCAATTCGTGCTTCAAGTCGATTGCCAAGGAGACTTCAATTTATGAATCCAACAAGATTGGCTTGATCTTGGGCGTGGTCAATGAGTTTGTCAACTATGTTGAAAACAACTCGACTGAAGTATCCTATTTGGTTGACTGGGAGTTTTGGTTAAATTGCAACTACATGATTCTATGTCATTCAGACCATATACAAAGTTTGTTGAAATCGTTTGCATTTTTGTTCAACACTTGGGATATGATACCCGATGCATTGAGCAGTAGTGTTCGAAACGGAAGTCAAACTGAGGTAAAAACGCATGAGGATCTCTTATGGATCAAAAATCTCAATGAGTCATTTAAGGTGAATTTTGTCAATTATCTCATTAGCGAAGAGTGCTTCCAAATGTTTTTCACACATTGGAACCCACTCGTTAGATCTTACTACATTAAGTTGCTTGTGTGGAGAGTTGTTGGCATCAACAACTACCAATCTTCGTCATCGATAAATGTCACTAGAAAACTCCAATCCCACCTCACCCAGTCATATGAGATACTTCTGAACTTTACTATGGTCAACAATGGTATTGTTAAACTTGACTATACACCCGATAGTCCGCTTGTGAATCGAAAGCTTGGAATCTTGCCCATTGGAAAAGACGACTATTTGATTGATAGCCCTTCAGAAGTATATTTACTGGCCACAACCCTCAAGTCGTCCGAGTTGCGTAAAACACATCCGTTTGAGATATTTGATGAAGCTGTGTACACATGTTCAACAGTTCCATCAGCAGCCAGCGAAGCTTCATCAAATTCAAATTCACTCAAATTGAATACTAAATCGTTATCAAAATCAAAATCGAAATTGAGATTGAAAACCAAGTCCAGCTCTAGTACCAATTTGGAATCCAATTCTAGCACAACTGGTAATAAGTCTAACTCATTAGTGTCGTCTCTCGGAAGACTTTTGAGACTCTTATCGGATGAAGAAACGCCTGAGGATAATGATCACACGGAAGATGAGCATGATTATCAAGATAATGGATATGGTGCCCACAATGCCCAAGTTGGAAATGTGGGCAATGGTGATGGCCATGGTGATAGAAGCAGTGGAAGTGAAGGCGATACTGATAATAAGATATTAAAGCGGAATGGCGCATCATTCTCATCCATATCTACTTTGTCGCAATCCATTAGATCAAGGTCATCATCACCAAGCATATTGTCGTTAGCCTCTGCACCAACTTCATTCACCGAGTCCTCTTCAGTCAAATCTGATTGCGAATCAATTTTAACTATTGATACTTTGCAGATGCAGAAGGGTGGGAAAACTAACCTGAATGATCAACAATCATACAACATCCAACCCCCTGAACTATCAAAAATACCACCCGAAATAATCAGGCCCATGTTCAAGTTTGATATTGTTGTATGTCATGATACAATGAATCAAAAATATCAGATGATTCATTCCAGAAACTCAGCTGTGAGTCGAGGACAATTTTTGAACCACCACAACCAGAAGCACAAGCATCACCAAAACCAGCATCAAAAACAACACCGCACCAACTCTCCTCCATGTTCGCCATGTTTGCCATCACCTCCATCACCAACTACAGCAGGAGCCACAGGAGCCACGGGAGAAGCAGCGATAGGAGCGACACCTTCTCTTCCCCATAAAAGTATTGTTCCATCGACTTTTTATTTTCCTCAATATCCACAACTTCCATATATCTCAATTTTCATCAATTCAGATATGTACAACAGCAAGTTTTACCTAAATGAAGAAAACGATGGAATTTTTTTGGAAAAAATCAATTCAAACAGAACAACTTCTTCAGAGTCGCTGTTGTCGTTAACCCGATCTACATCGGCCTCATTGTGTACTCGAATGGACTCTGTCACAAGATCAAAATCCACTTTAAGGTCCAGTGCGAATGCAGTGACGACTTTAAATGATATCAAGAACCCTCATCATCACCAATCTAGTTCACCCTTGCAAGTATCTCTTTTCCCACAACCTCAACCGCTTGTTAAGATGATCAACCTTGGTAAATCTATCAATGAACTCAACATAGCAATTGAAGAGTTTCGTGACTACCTAAATGATAGAATTGAAACTGACTGTATAAATGATCGAAGGGAGCAAATAACGTCATTGAGTAGCAACGATATTGTTGGGGCGGCACAGGATTCGGATGAGATGAATGAATATACATACTTTAAAAGAATCATTCCATTCCTCAGTGTCGACTCTAGTAATGAAATGAGATTGTTGAACGCAAGTTAGAAAATGATTGATGAATTTTTTGTTTACATATCACGCATTATTATTTATTACGCATAAAAATATAGAATCAAAGATACAGATAAAGTGTAAATTTCCTACCCTCCTTCACCCTATCCTCCCTCTCTCCACCAATTTTCCCTCTTCTTTTCTTCTTTTCTTCTTTTCCTCTTTTAGCTACTCTACTCTAACTGAATATATTCTGCTCTTTTCTAGTCTAGTCTATTCTATTCTGGTGAGCAACTTATTTTAGAACTCATCTCTGTCCTTCAATTTTGATTCTTGGCTCAGATTTGATTTTACTCGAATAATCCACCTCACTATTCTTGAATCCTCTTCCTTTATTTCCTTCACTTCTTCTATGGTTTATCCACAAAATTCCATACCCAGTAACAACAGACACTAGCAACATTATGGCAAAAAACACTGCTGTTCCCAAAATGTAAAAAGTGTAGTAGTATTTCACAAGGTAGTACCTAAATCCAGTCCATTTAATTTCAAACCATGCATGGGAAACGTAATCTTCAATTATGTAACCACCGCTATTTTCTCCTTGACTGTCCATCTCAATTCTAAAATCATCAAACAGAAAAGTTTCTCCATTGCGAGGAAGATGCTTGTTATGTGCTAGTTGAGAACCTTTAATTTCAAAAACATCAAGCTCAATGCTTCTTGATTGAGCATAGTCCACCACATTTGGGGAGACCCAATATCTTAAATTATACGGCACAAGTTTATTTTTCAGCTGGTATATTTGTAAAGGGTCGCAATTGAGGATGAATGAACCCTGTGTAAATTGATCAAAAACCGAGTTTTGAATATTATAGTGTATTTTATTGATTAGTTGACGGGAAGGATATGTAGATGTAGGTAAATGTGAAGAAGAATGTTGATATGGTGGTTGCATAGGTGAACTGCTCATGTAATGTGGCATTTGACCATATGCGGGGTTATTATTGGTTGGGCAAATAATGTTCAATCGTACTTTGAAAATGTATGGAGAATTTTCATCGAAATTGTAATTTCGAAAATGCGGGGATATGAGGTTTGATAGATATGTTTTTGGCTTCAATATTTTGACGTTAGCATCATCATGACTAAGAGTCTGAGTTTCACCTTCTACTTTAGTCTCATTATTTTCTTGATATACAGGTACAGATCCCCAACTTCCCCAATCTTCTGTGTTCTGCAAACTTTGCCAATTTTGACTATTTACTCCTGATTCTGTGAAGTTTAATGGGATAACAGGCGAGTTGGCCAAAGGAATTAACGTTACATAATATTGATGGTACGTAATCAATGCCAACGGCAATAATACAAAGATTGAACTTGTGACTGTGGTAGTCAAATACAACCATGTTCTTGTGATTGCTAAGGGGATCACGAGACCGAATATTCGGATATAACTTCTGATCTCTGTGGATTTATAAAGCATGTAAATTATTAACAGTAGTAAAAGCAACTTGGAAACTCAAACTTTTGGAAAAGTAATGGAAAGACGCGGTAGCGGCGGGGGAAGAAAGAGGAAGATGGAGAAATGAGTGACAGAAGAAAGCAATGTTTGTAAAAAACTTATGGATAATGAATAAAAGCTGGATTGGGCATTGAGTTAAGTTAAGTCAAGTCAAGTCAAGTCCAGTTAAGTTAAGTTAAGTTAAGTTAAGTTCAAGTAAAAACATGTGATAGATTTGCAAATCAGGACTTTTGCGTGGTGGGGGAGAAAAAGACAGTTAGAAATAGAAATAGGTGAGATATATTTTGAGCGCGTGGCTAGAATTTATCACACGAGAGTGGGAAGAACAAAGAGGCAGAGATAGAAGGAAAGTGAGAGATAGAAAACAAAAAAACAGTGTGTAAGAATGCACGTGTATGAGAGTACTGGTCAAGGCTGTGCTTCAAAAGATAAGGACAATAAATATAATTTTACTGTCCCAGAAAAGGATGCCATATCACAATATAAAATCACTCAAGTTAATAGTAGCAGTTTGTAAATATTGAAAAACAAAAGCCAGTAACATATTGAATTGAGTACTATGTGGTTCAATTACAAAATCAATAGCCAAAAAACTAAACGTAAATTTATATATATATATATATATCTATATATATGAATTAATAAATAAATGAATAAAAGTAAATAATAATGCAGCACCTTCTTACCAACTAAAAAAAATTCAAAAACAAAAAAAAAATACAAAATACTCTCAGGTAAACAAAGCTGTTGATCAAGTTTTCAACAGTCTTCTAATTCTCTCCTCTCCTCGCTCTTCTCTTTTATCGTTTTTATCTCGCTTCCAAAATAATGCAAAAAAAAAACAAAAAATCTTTCAAAATGTAGATACAATGAACTAAAACTCATACTTCTACTGGTTTCAAACTTCTCCATTTCTTTCTCTCTCTCTCTCTTTCTCCGCATCAGTTGTCTTTGTCTGTTGCGTCATTTTGCCTCTAATTTTAATGGGTAGTGTGACCACGGTGATACTTCAACCCATTGAGATTCTTGTATCTCTTTCCACATACTTCACATCTATAAGGTTTATCCTTCTCTAATGCTGAGTTATCCAAGTATGGCAGATTTGAATCAGGATCAATTATGCTGATGGTACCATCTGGGTTTTCTCTCAAAGATTGACCTTGATGTCCATGCGACCTATGATATTTCAAACCATTTTGGTTCTTGTAAGTCTTATCACATCCAATAACGGGACACTTGAAAGGTTTATTTTCTTCATTTTCCATCACGTACAAGTGGCGCGCTGGATCATCTATGTAGATATCATCATCGTCGTTTTGCATTGGTGTGTCGTCATTGGATGAAAGAGGTGACTGGTGTGTTCCAAATTGATTGTTTAAAAACTGCGAGTTGGCACCTCCGCGAGCATGTTGCAGCATCAGCAGCACCAGCAGGAGCAGTTGCTGGTTTGCATTTGCCAGTTGAGGGTGTTGATGCTGATGCTGATGCTGATGTTGATTTTGCAATTGCTGCAGCAGCTGCAGCTGCAGAGGATTGTGATGGTTTTGATTTTGGTTTGGGTGTTGTGAATGCTGAGCTTGTTGGTGGTTGTTAAAGTGGTAGTTTCCGCCATCATAGTTCTTTCGATCAGTATGGTGATTATTCAAAAACACATCGGTTGTGGATACAGTTTCCATGACGTTATGTATGTTATTGTAATTATTTCGATTCCTATTGTTATTCAACAAGTGTTGATTGGAGTCAAGTGGAGGTGACGCCAGGATATGAGCCTCCTCATAATGTCTCAATAAATCATGCAATGTTGGAAGCAATTCGCCACAACAATTGTAATCTTTACAGTAATCTGCTTCCAAATCAGGCAAATACGATGTTTGTTGTTGAGGCGACAAACTTGGGTGTAAAGCGGTTCTAAAGGAGCCTCGTCTTGGATTGATCAAGTTTTGATTACCATGCAGCACCTGTTGCAGCAGCAGCAGCAGATGCAGATGCAAATTACTACTATTATGGACTGAATGGTTGTGCAGCTGTTGGTGACTATTGCTATGCAGTTGTGGGTTTAGGTGAGGGCTCAAAAAGTTTGTTGTGATGCCGCCACTGCCACCGACACCTGTTGCTACACCTATATTGGCTGACATGACTTCGTCTTTTAACCAGGATCCAATAGTAACTGAACCCCACGAAATACCACCCATACCTTGAGAATGAGCAACTGATTCTCTTCTGAATCGCGAGTTGTTGAAAATAGATGGGCGATGGTTGAATGTGATATCTATTGGTTGCGGCTGGTCTATACTCATGCTATCGCTACTGGAATGAAAGTGTTGGCTTGATGAGGAAGTTGATTGTGAGGAGTTTGAGTTTGAGTTTGAATTTGAGTTTGAAAGTGAGTTTGAGTTTGTAGTTGAGTTTGATACCGAATTCAGGGAAAGCGGGTGTTGGTCTTGTATTGTTGGTTGTAAAGGTAGGTTCATAGCTGCCGTAGCGGCCAGTGTAGATGAGGAACTACTGTTATTTTCAAATATCTTGGTGTTAAACATGTGAAGTGGTTCTTGACAGAGTAGAATATGCCTTGCTTATATATTTATATGTATATGTATTTGTATTTGAAATAATGTATTGTGGAGATATCGAAACCGATGAAACGATGAAAATGTTGCACTCCTTCTTTTTTTTTTTTTTTTTGGTAATGTGATATGACGGGATATAAGAAATAAGGGAGTGGGTTGAGGGGGGAAAAGAAAGGGGCGGTAAGGATTGGATGTGATGTGGGGATAGGAGGGGGTGTTATTCTTATTGTCTGGTTCTTGTTCTTGTTCTTGTTCTTGTTCCTGTCTTTGCTGTTGTTGTTGCTATTGCTATTGCGGTTGCAGTTACAGTTGCAGTTGCAGTTGCTGGTTCCAAGTATAGCTTCAATCTAATAGGGTGTATATCTAATACGCCTTCTATTTACTTTATCACTTGCCTTTTGCTTCGCAGGGATATTTGTGGTTTGTGCGAGCTTATAGTCTATTTACTATACTTCTTTTCAAAAGTAGGAGTAGGAATAGAAGGAGTGATAGGAGGAGGGAGGAGGTAGGGGGTTAGAGAAGGTGGGGTTAGTGGGTTTCAACTGTTGTTAGATGATATTGTTGATGTTCTATTATGCCTATTTTTTATTTATTTCAAAGATCACACTAGTCAAACGGAGTAAATTAGGGCTCAATTTTTGTGCCAATATAGCCAGGGTGAAATATAATCTGGGTGGGAAATTCAATTATTATTTGGAAAGGAAATTTGAAATTTGTCTAAGTGCGACACAAATGCACTGGTAGCGGGGGCTAAAGGAGCGCAGTAGTATTAGCAGTAGTAGTAGTAGTAGTAGCTTATACTGGTAACAATAGGATTAAGTAATGTATGTAGAGTATGTGTATACGTAAGTAGGGTTATATATAATATTAGCTACAAATAAATTTGGGAAAAAAATGGAAAGTAATAATAATAGTAATAATAATAATAATAACGAAGAAGAGGAAGAGGAAGAGGAAGAGGAACCGCTGTTGTTGTAGTTGGTGTAATGGAATGTCGTACCAATACAGTATCCACTTGTACTACTATGGTATTGCATTGGATACTAGAGTATTGTTGTTCGCTCTTTGTTTGTGCAATGGAAATGTGCAATGTGATATACAACAAATTGGCCAGATTGAACAGTGTGCAATTTCTAGAAACAAAAAGTCACCAAACGCATACCGACAAACGTTGTTACCCTTCTTTCTTTACGTTTATAATATTATAATTTAATTGGCCGTTGTTAAAAGTTAGGACGACTTTGGTGAGAGAAGATTTCCGTAAGGTCTTTTAAGAACAGGGACCACAGAGAGAGAGAATATGCTGGTATCTGAATATTCACTAGAAATGTTTTGTAGTGCAAAAAAAAAAGGCAACAAAAATGATTGGACAGGTGCAGATTTACAACAATATATGCAAAGAGACCAAGATAGACAAAAGAGAAAGAGCGGTGGCAAAACCTTTATATTAACCGGTGACTGGGTTTAACTAGAATAAGACAATGTACACTTTAGATGTATATTACATACAATGCAATGGATATGTATAGGTAGAAATATAGGTACACGGGTATTTGAGTATATGTAGTGTAGTGTAGTGTGGTGATGGCGATGGTAATGTTGATGACCAATGACACCCTTTGTATCTTGCCACCTAAGCAGCATAAACATCTATTGTTTCTCTATAGTGCAACAGGAACTGCAACAAGAACAGCAACTAGAAGAAGAAGAAGAAGAAGAGCAGGAGCAGGAGCAGGAACCGGTGCCATTGCTAGTAGTAGTTCACATAGCTTAGTAAGATTCTAGGGTAGTGTGACTTGATCCAATTTTCAATTTTTCTGCCATCAATTATTTAGGCAAACAAACACAAACAAACACAAACAAACACAGATTAAGCAGAATTACAGACACAAAACCAACAAATATTAAGAGTGTCTGAGCCAAAAGACTAATGGGATAATAAGATGTCGTCAATCTGGTGGCATATGGCAGGTAGTGTACTTTTTCCACAACTGGTCTTTTCTATTACTATTTAAATTTATTTTATTTTATTTTTTATTTTGTATTTTATTTTTTATTTTCCCTTTAATTTCTTTTTATGCGTTCAGTAATTACAATTACAATATACAAAACTATATACTGGAACTCATATTTAAATACAAATATCCGAATACATGTTGGCTATATATTATATCACTTGCAATATAAGAAATAGTATGGATACTATTTAGGGGTAGTGTACTTTGCCACGATGCCCTGTCTCTCTATCTACTTGCAAGTTCTATGTATATTATATATGTTTATTCTATAATTTATTTTATAATTAATTTTAGATTTTTGATTAGTTTCGTCGGTTTATTGTCAGGGTCATATTTTGTGTAACGTTAACCAAAAATGCCATCCAAGAAGACCAGATTACGGGATGTACTCAAGCGATTGCTGGTAAGAGAGAGCTTAAAAAACATACCGTTTTCTATTGCACATACCGATATCCATACACATACACACAAACACATACACACAAACACAAAACAAAGAAAAGACCAAGACCACATGGCATTTCGTCTTGGACGATTCCCTTTTTGATCAAAAGGCAGCAGAACATTTAGCATATACAATAAACGGTTTTCTCGTTTTGGGAGAGAGAGGCAAGTCTACTATACTTCTTTCATGTCAAGACCAAACCCACATAAAGAAACCAATGTTGTCCGAGTAAAACGTAGGAAGGATGGGTAGGCGGTGCGGGAGGGGGGAGGGGCGGCAGAGGAAAGAAAGAAGGGAACAATCAAAGTGTAATTCTCATTATACTATTCTAGAAGCACATCATCCTACAATGAAACTACAAACTACCTTCTACCTACCCCCCCTGCAATGCTCTGCTCTCTCTTTCTCTCCCTCTCTCTTTTTTTTTGTTTTGGATACATGGTAGACAATTTCAGTCTTGGTTGCTCTCAAGTTGGAGCAGTTGTGCTTTTTTGAGATCTAGAAAACAATAAGGGCATCATAGATGTCTGTCAATTTCTTGGTTTCGCGATTGCTTTCTTTGCATGCTTGCATGTTTGCACGTTTGCTTGCTTGCATGGCGTATCTGTATATTGTGATTCCAAAATTAGTTGTCTCAAATTGTTAGCACCTGATCTTTTTCCGCTGTAACTTATCCAACAAGCAGTTTCATCAAGTAAGTAGTCGAAAGCACCAAGAAGTAATAGCGAGGATTTGGAACAGGAAAGAAAGAGAGTAAGTAAGGAATGGAGGGGAAGGGAGGAGAGGAGAGGAGAGGATATGGGAGGAAAGAAGAAAGAGGATAGAAACATCATCCCACATCATTACGTCAAAGTTCAATCACCAAGTAGACTTTGTAGTATGGACTGCATCAGCGTATCATCTGTCTCTCTCTCTCTCTCTCTCTCTCTCTCTCTCTCTCTCTCTCTACCTTCAGTATAACATAATCGGGACAACAAGTCAACCAAAACTGGTGTCTTCTTTATCTTTGTTTTCCTTCTTCAGACAAATAACATACACGACACGTGACTTTCACAATTATTTTTCTTCATATCTATACATATATATACATATATATATATTTGAATATATATTTTATCAACATGGCAGAGACATTATACGAACAGCAATGTTTATTCTTTGCACAATATATATATATATATGTATTTAAAAAATATCAAAGTGTACGGTAATGTTTGGAATCTTGATGGCTCTATTGGTCCTATTGGTCCTTTAGTGATATTTGTAGAGTTCATAAAACGTGTGCCGAACCGGTGATTGTGACAGTTGCTCCGCAAGTCTCTTAAATTTCATCTTGCTCTACACCTACTTTTACAAAGCAACACGCACATCCGGCGTCCAAAAGTTGGCAAACGAGTGCAGATTTTCAACAAAAACTGTGCCACAAATGAGTTTTTATACCGCAAGAAAAATGAAGATGGACGACACCTTCTTTAAGTAACAATAAGCTGCTCACTTTAGCTTAGCGTTCTATAGTGTAGAAAAATAATTCCGCCTTTGTAACAAACGTACAACCCAAATAACCAAGTAACCAACCAACCAACCAACCAACCAACCAACCAACCAACTAAACAACCACTACGAGCATTCATCTTCTATACTCTTATCGCATTTGTGTATGTCTAGAGATTTGTTGCTGAGGAATTCCAAACGGTTGCGAAGTTCTAGATAAAAAGAGAGATGTTCAGTCTAAGCAACTCATTTTCTTCTTGTTCTTGCTCTTGTTCTATTTTTTATTTTTTTCAATCCTTTGATTCAGGCGGCAAGCAAGGCTCATAACATGTAGTGCTTACTGTTTACTAGCGGACGGAGGCGGTGGTGGTTTGGGGTGATATTGCTGCAGTTGCTACTACTGCTACTACTGCTGCTGCTGCTTCTGCTGCTTCTGATGATGTTGCAGTTTCATCTGACAATCAACAAAGAGATTTAGTATTGGTCAAGTAGAAGGTAGGCCAAATAATACAGAATGAAATGTTTTTTGTGGGTAGCTTATAAAGACACACTACTTACTAGTATATATTGATAGAACATATGTATGGACATGTTTGCAAGATTTTCTCCCACAGACTGGTAAAAGATCTTTATTGTATCTTTGTACAATTCCCAAGAACAGAACCAAACAAAATCCTAAGAACCCCCTAAAAAAAAAAATAATAACAATGATCTTTAAACGACTTGTAAAGTTTAGGAACAAATCCTTAACCACAAAACTGAAAGTGTGTTTAGACTAGCAGAAACATCATTATATTCATCATTAAAGACAAACCACTAGATTACTTCCACATACACACACACACACACACACACAATATACCGCTAAGAACCCTCTATGACACCAAAAGAATTTGGTCTAAAATAGTCTGGCCATTGCATACTTTTGCATTTTGTTTCTTATTTTGTTTCTTATTTTGTTTTTCTTTCCTTTGTGAATAAACTCAATCCTACAACCCGCCCGAGTCTTGTCGGTTATTATATATCTATATCTATATATACACACACACCTATATATATTTATATTAACTTTGTAACGTCTCATTTTTTTATTTCAAAGACATACTCTTTCAAAGTGTTGTGTTCTTAACATATATACTGCGCTACCTTTCTCTTTAGATTTTGTATTTGGGATAATATTGTACCACTTATTGCGTTTAGAAAAGGCAAACATTTAATATCTTATACTTGAACTCTCGTAGGCAGGTCTTGTATTATTATTATTATTATTACCAACGAGTTCCAAGGTCCTCTATCTTTCACCTATACGCAACATCTTTGTATTTGAAAAAACAAATGAAAAGAAAAGCCTTTTAAGAAGTGTGTACATCCCTACTACATTTATTATATAGAAGATGTAAGCACTTGTGCACAGCTTTATTTCAACGCATGCTTGCAATAATTGAATGAGTAAAAATGTCGGGCATAAAAATATAAGTTGGACTTTTGTATATATAAATATTTTTTTTACAAGAACATGCAATGGAGTCTCTCCCGGCCCACTCTTCTGTTATATCTTTATTTTATTTTATTTACTTATTTATTTTATTTGGTTGAGTTCCCACACGTTGATATTTAGAAATTTAATGGCACATATTCCCAACGATTCCTGTGCAAATAGTGTTTTTGAAATTAGGGTTGGCTCAGTGCAGTACAGAGACGAAGACGGTTGCAGGTCGTTTGCATTAAAGACCTGTATGTTGTTTAATGCTTTCTATACTCTATATTCTATTCTCTAACTTTTTTGTTTGAATGTTCTCATTTAGAGGGGATAAAAGAAGGATGAATAGAAGTGGGGGAGGGGGGAGGGGAGAGAAGGAAGGACTAAAGACGAGAGAAGGACCTTGCTAATCTACAACAAGTTATAACCGTTGTGAGTAAAGAAAAAATAAAAAAAGAACCAACAAAAAAAAGAAAACTCGTTCAAGGCAAGTGTTGAGACGGGTCTTGATTCTATAAATCTATCGTGTGACTTTTGAATTATAGCAATATGCAATACAATAGACATTTTAGATTCATTCAACATGAAAATTGTTAAATAAACAATAGCTATAGTTATTCAATTTTTCTAATTTAAACTATACAAGCACAGAAAGATGTGAATGAGTTAGCGAGTGATCAAATACCTCTTTTTGGTACCTGTTCTTCTTCACATTTCAATGTGTTTGCGACAATAAACAGTTCCATTTACGATATTTTTCCTTCTACTGTATACCATATCACATGCCAAAAAAAAAACAAACTTTCCACATCTGTCGCTATGTACACGAGACACAAACCCAAATACACCAAACACCAACACAAACACAAACACAAATACACCAAATACACCAAACACACCAAACAGAAAAAAACAGAAAAATAAATTATAAAAAGAAAAGAGAATAATATATACACAGACACAAATATTTTCATGATAAACACTAGCACATGAATTTTTGTGTTTCTTCAACAATTTTAAAACTCACTTCAATTTCTCAAAGTCACCGATTTTTGAAAAGATAAGCGTTTACTAGCATTTACCACTTTTCACAAGATTGATAAAGTTATATTAATCAGTGTTAACCAAAAAAAAAAATTCAAATAAACCACATTTTCTTTATCTTATATCAACCACCTTTCCATTTTTTTTTTTTTTTTTCTATCCACCTTCGTCATGGAGATTATTCCTTCCCAAAAATCGTCTTCTCGATCGAGGTCCAGGTCACGGACTAGAAATTCAACTGCGAATTCGCGATCAACCTCTGCCACAAGGAGACCGAGCTTGTCATCAACAACACGCCGCTCATTATCTAGCTCCTCTCTAGACAGGCTTACCCTCACCTCCACAAAGATCGATGCTGATCGGAGCATCCCTTCAATAGATGCTATCTTGGACAATACCTTGCCCGCAGAGTTTTTTAAACAGGATATAATAGCACTCACAAAAGCGTTGAAGATTAGCAAATGGCACAAGAAGAGTCTTGTCACACTGAACTTGAGCATAAACAGAATTTCAGGTGCGTTGACCAATTCGATATACAAGATTGAATACAATGATGATCGTCAAGATGTTCACTTACCTGCATTATTGCTTAGGGTGTATGGGAAAAATGTCGACGAGTTAATCGACCGTGACTCCGAGTTGCAAACATTGATCAAGTTATCGCAAAAGAGGATTGGTCCTCGACTCTTGGGAATATTCACCAACGGTAGATTTGAGCAATTCTTGGAGGGATACATAACATTGAATAAGGAGCAGATTAGAGATGAAGTCATTAGTCAGATGTTTGGAAGAAGAATGAAGGATTTGCATTATAAGATTGAATTGAACACCGAAGACTACCTGCAACATTTACCAACATGCTGGCGGTTGATTGAGAAATGGTTGCGCATCTTTGAGGAAGAATATTTACCTGGGTATGAGTCTGCCGGTGTAGATATCAAAGATGTGTTTATGATGAGCATGGACGAGTTTAAGGATTTGGTATTTGATTACAAGTACTGGTTATTTAGCAAATACGAAAAAGATGGATTTAGTTCAAATTACAAGTTCTGTCATAATGATACACAATATGGTAATCTACTCCTTCACGAGTCCTTTAAACCAGAAGATATAATCGTTGACACACCAACTTCGTCTTCGGCAAACCTTAGTGAAGTTGCACTCAAGTCTACGACAAATAAGAAAGATTCCAATCTAGTTGTCATTGATTTCGAATATTCTGGACCCAATTTCCCAGCATTTGACGTTGTAAACCACTTTAGTGAATGGATGGCTGATTATCACGATCCTGAGAAATCATACTACATTGACGAGCACAGGTACCCAACAAAATTGGAGCAATTGAACTTGATTAAATCCTATATTGAGTATGATTTCCAATTCCCTTCATCCAATTTGAAAACATCAAAGTCAGCAATGGACTTGTTGAATGATGACTCTAAGCCTCAAGCGATAAGTTTGCTTCGTCATGAAATTGAAAAATTGTTTAATGAGTGTGTTTACTGGAGAGCCACGGTACAGATATATTGGTGTTTATGGGGCTTGATCCAAAATGGACCATTGAAACCTAAACCGGATGCGCAAGCGCAAGTTGGCGAAAAAGGTGTTGATAGTACTTATAACATTACGCTTGATGTTGACAAGCTCAACTTAGAGGGCGAAGTAAACAAGGACGGCAGTGGCGATGACGCAGTAGTAGCCATAGAAGAAGCCATCACATCGAGTGACGATGATTTCGACTACTTGAAATATTCCAACCAAAAGGCAGGACTAATTTTGGGTGATCTCTTGCAATTTGGACTTCTCAAAGGAGAACAGGTGGAACCAAAGTACAAAGACCTTATCAAGTATCTCAGTGTCGAAACATTCGACATGTGAGGAATTAAGCTATTTATTGTTCACTTTGCATGGATTGCATGAATGAATTGTCGTAGACCAATACATATTACACCCATAGTCATATTTGCAAACAAACATACATATATATAGGTATATACCTATATCTACTCTTTTATATAATTCTATACAATCCTTTTAAAAAAAAATATAAAAAATAAAAAAATATAGAAATATAAATATTTATTGCAAAAACTGAAAAATAAATAAAAAAATAAGTATAAATTATTGAACGCCGCACGAAAAAATTATAACCCACTTATCTCTAATTATTTTCCACCACCAATTCCATCATTTGTTCCACCATTGACGTTTTCGCAACCCTTGAACTCGTCCAAACTAAAGAAGAAGTGAACGAAATTAACCAAAAAAAAGAAACAAAGAAAAACAAAATTAACGAAAAGAAAACCTTTTTTCTTTTTCTTCTACTTTTTATCTCACATCGAAATCACAATGCTTTCTTTTAGGACCCAGGGCTATAATGGGTACGGCATACAGTATTCACCATACTTTGATAACAAACTTGCCGTGGCGACTGCGGCCAATTATGGCCTTGTTGGAAATGGGAAACTTTTTATTCTCGACATTGAGCCACTGGGGCGTGTTCGAGAGCAAATGTCATGGGAGACACAGGATGGGCTATTTGACTTGGCTTGGAGTGAAATCCATGAAAACCAATGTGTGGTTGCGAGTGGAGATGGTCTGATTAAATTGTTTGACACCACAGTGGCACAGTTTCCTATTATGCAATGGCGGGAGCATCAACGAGAAGTATTTCTGGTCAATTGGAATTTGGTCGACAAGACAAACTTTGTTACTGGTTCCTGGGATGGGACCATCAAGATTTGGTCACATCAGAGGCAAGAGTCAATGCTCACCTTGGACCCTCTGTCTCATGACTTCACCACCAAAACAGCACCAATACATGCTACTGCTAGAGGAAATATAAGCACTGTTCCACTTCTGCATCATCCTAACCATCAGAAACAGCCGTCGGATACTTCACACTGCATTTACTCTGCACAATTCTCACCTCATTCGCCTAGTATGCTAATATCATGCAATGGCTCATCGCAAGTGCACATTTGGGATATTCGTACACCACACCCATTACAACTTTCATTTATTTCTCATAATGGAATGGAGACGCTTAGTGTTGACTGGAACAAGTACAAGTCAACTGTTGTGGCTTCTGCTGGAACAGACAAGAGTGTACGTATATGGGATCTTCGTATGATTAGTAATATCGATCAACCATCGGCACAATCACCCATGCCGGCATCACACCATCGAGGTCCGACCCCATTGAACGAATTTATCGGTCACGAATTTGCAGTTCGCAGAGTCCAATGGTCACCACACGATAGCCGTGAGTTGATGAGTACATCATATGATATGACTGCTAGAATATGGAGAGACGAAAGTGACGAAAGGGCAAGATTTTTGAATACAAAAGTAGGTGGCGCTAGAGGTATAATGGGAAGACATAGAGAGTTTGTTATTGGATGCGATTATAGTTTATGGGGTGAGCCAGGATGGTGTGCTACTACCGGATGGGATGAGATGGTTTACATATGGGATTCAAAGCGTCTTTAGAGCAAGGGAATGAGAGAGAAGAGAAGAGAAGAGAACAGAAGAGAACAGAAGAGAAGAGAAGAGAAGAGAAGAGAAGAGAGCAAGAAATAGATGTTGAATATGAAACTTGATGGTGGAAGGAAACTAGAGATACTTTTTTTTTTTAACTTTCACTAAATAAAGCCAAAACTTGAGCAAGCCAAAATTTAATAGAACAAATAATTTTTAGTCTACATGATTTTTTATTAGTTTTGTTTTCTTACGGCATTAGACGTATATGCTACTTAGTTCCCTCTCGTTCCTTCTAGTATTTGTTTTTTCTTTTTTAAAATTTTTAATTTTAAACATGTCAATTTGACAACCTACATCATTGAAGGAAGCCTTCCATGGGAAATGATTAAGCAATAGAAGGCTATGGTGAAACATTTCGGAGTTTCCATTTTATTTTATTTTATTTCTTTTTTAATTTTTCATAGAGTAATCTGAACATTCAGTTTACTGTTTTCGTATAAGCAAAGATAAAAAGCTGTTGGAAAATCATCGATATTCAGAATACGAATCAGGTAAAAGAAGGAACAAAAAAAATAAAATAAAATAAACAAAGCAAAACAAAGCAAAAGAAAGGGAAGGAAGTAAATAAATGATTGGCAACCGTTCAAATCATTCTCCACATTAGGTAAAAAGTCAAAGAATTGAAACAATGAAAACAACATGAAGAATATGTAATAAACTATACTCATCAGCATAGAATATTATAAAGCACGTGGAAAAGATCTTAGACTCTAAGTAGCCATATTAGGGCATAATCTCATAAGCCATAGAATCTTTTTTTTTTATTTTTTCCTTCAAAGAAATGACGCACTAAGGGAATGGCCAAAGGTTTGGTTTCCCTTCTAGGTCAATGAATAAATAACACAAAGTGCAGAACAATTATAAACAACTTCCTAATTAGGAATAGAGATTGATTCGCTGCACATGCAGTAAATGAGGAGGAGGAAGAGGAGGAGGAAAAAGAAGAGGATGAAAGAAGTAGAAGGACAGATCAAAGGGAAAAGGCGATGGAAGTCAATAATATATATATATACACATATATATACATAAATATATATAAGCTCACAGAATTTTCCTTTGCAATAAGTTTGACATTTAAGAAGGAAAAAGGAAAAAAGGCTGTTAGAGACAAGTCAATTTTCACAGTCATATAAACAAGAAAACAAAAAAAAAAAAGTGTACTACCAACATTGAAGTTTTTAATTTTGATACCCTTCGCATCTTACTTCTTTATCATTCAGCTTTAATTCTTTAGCTTTCACCGCTTGTTCCATATTTATTTTTTTTTGACTTAATTTGAATTTTAACACTAACCATGTCCATCGCATTTAACTTGCCCTACCATTATAAGCTTGATGCTAGAGTCACATCAAAAAATCAAAATTTGCAAACATATTATGAAACAAGCACTGGTGTTTGGAGAACACGCACAAGTCAAACCACTCAATCAACATACAAAATAATTGACAATTTAGAAAAGATTGTTGATGCAGTCAATGCAATCAACGCCGGTTCTTTATGCTCAGCCACCAGCCCTACAGCAGGATCTGTGGAATACTCTATAACCAGCAACTCGGTTTGTTTCTTAGTTCAGGGCGACAATGAGTTTATCAACAAGGCAAAGTTGCACATCTTGAACTCATACAAATGCATTACAGCAAAGACTATTTGCGTTACCGAAGCCGAATTTATGAAGATTGATACCAAATTTATTGATGAAATGAATCAATTGTGTCAAATGTACCAAATAGAAGTGATCATCAATAACTGTAAACTGTCATACACAGAAAAGAAAACTGCAATTTCTGGCTCTACTGGTACTCCTACTTCTGTTAACATATTTGATGTGAGCGATGTTGTACACAGCATTCATATGATTGGTGAGGATTCAAGTTTAGCCCAATTTGAAACTTGTCTCAAGGTTCTTATTGACCTGTGTTTGAAAGGTTACTTGATTGAGGCAATCAATGTACCAATTGGCATTATTCCACTTATCGGAGGTGGCAGTGGCTCGGCTAGTGCAGATGGTAAACAAAAATTTGCCAGTTTTGAGCAAATTGCAAAGCAATGCAAAGCCAATATTTATTTGCCCAGCTTAACAACAGAACCTTTAGAGCTGAACATTTGGCTCACTGCAAAAAGCGCCGCTGAAGTATTGGTTACAAAAACAATGTTGAACAAGTTGATCTCAACTGAAGGGCAATTAGTTACCTTGAAAACCACATTAGACCAAAACAAGCTTGATTTGATGATGTTGCATGACAAGAAGGAGTTGCAAGGTTTAATGCTGAAATACTCCGTTACACTTCAATTCCCCAAATTTGGTGAACAAACTATTACTGTGCAAGGTCTTGAAATTGCCAAGATTGAAGAGTGTGCAAAGGCAATCAATAACATTGCCGCAAGGTACTATACTCTCACGGGCTTTTCTCATTCAATAATGTCCTTGCAACAAGCTTGTTGCAACTACACAAAAACTTGCACTTTGGTTACAAACGAACAAAACTATGAATTTGCAATCACTGGATCTGCCAAGGAGATTAAATCATTACTTCACACGGCGTGCGACTCTTGTAATCAGCTCAATCTCCGCCTTGAACTCAATATTGAACAAAAAGAGTTTATTAGCGGCAAAAAGAATGGAAAATTGCTCAAAATTCTTAACCAATTGAACAATATACCCACATTCAAATTTAGCAACAACAACGAGTATAATTTCTTCATTGACATTTTAGTTCAACAACAACAACAACAACAACAGCAACAACAGCAACAGCAGAATCATGTTATTCTCAATACAATTGAGTTAATTGAGTTAGAATTACCATCAGAGTTGAGATTCAACATTCCTGAGGTGTTTCACAAATCAGTTATTGGTAATGGTGGATCCATTATCCAATCTATTATGAAGAGGTACAATGTTTTTATCAAATTCTCATCAAATTACGACAAATCGACAAACTTGTATTGTTTGCAGAGGGAGTCGAATGTGTTGATCAAGTGTCCACGTAAAAACATGCTGAACATTCCATTGGTCAAAGATGAAATTGACCTGTTGGTACTCAAGTATAGCATGAACGAAGCAGTGCAACAACACCAAAATGTGGCCACAACCGTTTCAGCCTCCAACACTACAGTCTATTATAACCTTAAATTTCGCATTTTGAGAAACCACTACTTGATGTTGGTCAACAACAATAAGTTGCATCTTATAAATCAATTAGAACATGATTACAATTCATTTATTGATTTCCCTAAATCAGTTGAATCGTTTGGATCCGAAAACTACCTCGATTTCAATATCAAAGGTTCAGAAACCAAGATTAGGTCATGTGCAAGACAAATTTCAAATCTTCTTCCATCTTCATATGAGTTTAAGTTTACTCTCAATGATAAAGGTGGAAAGTTTTATGAGCAATTTGATTTTGAGAAATTTGAAGAAGAATTGGTTATTCCATTTAAACTTCTTCTTGGATGCGAGGTGATTGTTAATGAAAAACCTCTCGATCAGAGTGCTGCATCATATCATCAAATAATCATGTCTTATTATGATAATTCTAAGCTCACTCAGGCTATTGAGTCAATGGCGTATTGGCTTGGCGAACGTGGTTATTTTATTTGCGATAGAGATGTGATGTCTTTTAGTCCGATATTGGAGTCGTCGGTGTCTTCCCCCATAAAGATGACTAATGTGTCAAATATGTTCTCACCGCTTGCACCTCCAGCGCCAGCGCAATTCATGCCTTTGCAAAGTATAACAAATTATAATTTCAATTCTTCGATAAAGAGCTCGCCTCTCAAATCAAACAATAACAATAACAATTTGCACAAAAGCTTAAATTCAAACTTGAATTTGAACTATAACCAAAACTACAATTACGATTACGATTACGATTTTAATTCCAATTCTAATCACAAGTACGACAACAAGTACAATTACAAGTACAATTATAATACCCCTAGTCAATTACAGTCTCCAACCAATAAGCAGAATAGCTACTATATGGTGTCGCCTTCAAGACAACAGTTGATGGCCCATTCACCGGTGAAACAATTGGCCTCGCCATACATGCCTCCCGCGCCTCCATCACCAACGAGAAAAAGTGCCGCATATTACGGATACGGTCAATCACCAACTAGATCAAGTAAGAAATTTGGTAATGGTATGGACGAAGTTAGATACACTAAGAATTTTTCAAACAATCACCCATCTTCCATGAAAGTTTCTATTCTGCCTGTAAAATTCAATTTACAACCTATTCTTGGAGAAACGAACAATAACAACATCTATAATAATGCCTGAAAAAAAAAATAAAATAACAAGAAATAGAAATGTTTGTATATTTATAATGATACGTGATACCTTTAAATCCTTTGAATCCTTTAAATCCTTTTCATCCTTTTTTTTTCTTCGTTTTTTTTTGTGATTGGAAAGTGTGTAACCACTATCCACCTATATTGACTCTAGCATCTCTCATGTTAGGTGAATTTTTGCAACCAAAAATAAACCAGATTTTGTTTTCCAGAAGTTAATTTTTTGAGATAGTGTCGTTTGCAAAGAGAGAGATAGCTATATTGAAGTAAACGGTGTTTGGCAAAGTTTCGGAGTTTGAAGTGCGAAACTTTGACCGAGGGTGAAAGAAATGAGGAAAAAAAAATAAATAAAAAATAAAAAACAAATAAAAAATTTAAGACATCGTGTGGCAGAATTGGAGGAGAGTCAACAAAAAAAAATATAACGCATGTTGCCCAATATGGCAATTCTTTCTTTATGTATTTATGTATGTATTTATATATATTGTTGGGCAAGCAAAAACAATCAAATTTTAGACTAAGCCGGAGAACATTTACAAACAAGGTTGCTTCGACTCCGGACCCAACGGAAAATCTCATCAACAATCTGTCTTTAGTATCTCTCCCCTTCTTTTTTTTTTGGGGGTTCATATCTTTTCATTTCTTTTTTTTTCTCCCCACCTACTTTTTTCATATTTTAAGAGAAAGAGAAAGAGAAATAGAGAATAGTATAGGAAAAGCAAATGCTATTTCCTAATAGTTTACAAACTTTACAAGCTCAAATAATATGGGTTGGGTTGGGTTAGGTTTGGATGAGGGTGTGAATAGAGCACTAGTCTATAATAATAATCACTCAAAATAACCTTATAGTGAATGGTTTTTGAGCATCAGCTGCAAGAAGCAGTAAGTGAAAAGCAAGAGGAAGTTAAGTAATGTTTGAGAAAGAAAAATGTAATCTAATCAAATCAAATCGAGTCGAATTCAGTTAACTGGAGCACAACCCAAGCATAATTTTTCATTGTTTCCTCTCTAGAATTTATTTTCTTTTTCTTCTTTTTCTTTTCCTTTTTCCCAATATTGTGCTTTTTTTTACATTCTTCATGTATTTTCATGTTTTCTGTTTTTTTTTTTTCTTTTTTTCATATAATTCTTTTCCCTTTCATCCCGTTTAGTACCGTTTTTGTATCATTTGCATCTCAGTTGTTTGGGTATGAAGTTCTGCCTATTTTCTTTTCTTCTCTTTTCTTTTCTTTTCTTTTCTTTTTTCTTTTTTTTTTTAATTTTTTAAATCCAATACTATATAGCCTTTAGTGTTCAGTGGTTAGAGGTTTATATAAAATCTCAGCCAAGATCTCATACACTTTTGCTCTTGCTCTTGCTCTTTTTCATTACTAAATTTTGGATTCTGTCCATAATTTTCCCATATTCACCCATCTTTCTTTACTCACTACTACTTCTTTCTCCTCCTCCTTTCCCACCACCACCACCACCATTACAACTCTTGTATCATGTTGATGAAATTCGGACTTCCCAATGCGGACACATGGAACACGCTTCCCAAGATGGATACTCCGGTGCCTCCGTCTCCATTTGAAAATGAGTTTCTTACTAAATTTTACTTTTCAACAATGCAAGGAACAACTCCATTGACCATTGCAATAGTCTACTTCACGTCTGTTCACTATCTTAACAAGCTCATTCGCTCCAAGCAGTTGCAAAAGGCCAAGGAAGAAGAGAAGAAAACCGATAAAGTTGTCAAAAGACTTCCAGCTGTGCCTACAGCTATTTCAAAGACATCTTTCTTCAAATTTTTTGTTCTTTTGCACAATGTCTTGCTTTGTGTTTATTCTGTTTGGACATTTGTAGGAATGACATCGACTATAGCTTCAACAATGGGTCTATTCAAAATGCAGATCATCCCTTCATTTTACGAGGCGTTGAATTTAAACACCGAGAACACTACCGCATTGAGGAAACTCGATGTGTTTTTCCAAAGTGTATGCGACTCGAAAAATGGAATCTTTTCGCGTGTTTTGTCGTCAACTTCCAAGAACTTGCATAATTTGGAAATCCTTGGGTTTTGGTTCTACATTTCGAAATTTTATGAGGTGGTGGACACCATCATCATTCTTTTGAAAGGTCGCCCTTCTTCACTTTTGCAAAGTTACCACCATGCTGGAGCAATGATGTGTATGTGGGCAGGCGTCCGTTTCCAGTCCCCACCAATTTGGATTTTTGTTGTGTTCAACTCATTTATCCACTCATTAATGTATTTTTACTACTCATTATCATGCTTGCATATTAGAGTGCCAACTATTTTCAAAAAGAGCTTGACATCCATGCAGATCACCCAATTCATCGTGGGCGGCTCATTCGCCGTGTTGCACTGCTTTGTATGGATCTATGACGTAAACAACGTGAATACCATTCCTGGACAGCCAAGTACCGAAGCTGCAAAGTTGGTTAGTTGTATAAGTACACCAGACCAAGCATTGCCCGTGTTGATTAATGTCGCATATTTGACACCATTGACTGCATTATTTGCAGCTTTTTACATTGAGAGTTACTTCAAGAAGAAGTAATGGACCTAGAAGGAAGAAGACAAAAAAAAGGAAAAAACAAGAAAAAGAAAATAAAGAAAAAGAAGAAGAATGGTTGATTTACAAAGTGGAAGAGATTTGGTGAATAAACAGAGATATAGGTTAATATATTTTTTATAGAACTAATTTGTAAATAGTTGGACTTTAACGAATTTCATAACTTGGTATTTGCAAAATACATATCAAGATATGTCTGCACACATGTCTGCATACTTTAGCTCAATTGTTTTTGGCAAAGAAATAACTAGAAAATAACTATAGACTGGTTATACACTGACTAAACACGAACTATACAGCGGTACTATATGATAATATAGAGATAAATTATGCACTTTGATGTTGAAATTTAGAGAAATATATTTTACTTTTGAGAAGCACTCATTTTGTGTTCTCTGACTAGAATCATTATTGCAAAAGAGACCCTGTGAAGATCTACAAACTATATCCAGATTAGAGCGCCGTAAAACTTTGATCAAACTCTCTCTTTACTAAAGAGTATAATCAACTAAAAACTCTTGAGGAAAAAAAAGAGAAAAACTAAAAATCTTCAAGAGACAGCAAAGCATACACTCTCATATCGCCGACACTACTACTGTGTATACCTTGTAATTCCTACGGTAATGTAATTATCAAGGTTCAAAAACCTCTTTACCTTTTCCCACTTGTGGTATTGCTGTCGGTCTGATATTGTGTTTCTCTTTTCTTCTCTTTCTTTTTTTTTTCTCTCGTCTTTCTCTCTTTCCCTATTTCGTTATTTCCCCCACGCTTTCATTCTGGCGGTTAGTGCACTACTTTCCCCAAAACTGTCACGAAATGCATAAAGATTGGTATTTTGTAGGCTGGCAGCAAACTACAAAAACACAATAGGAGATCTATCAACAATCCCGAGAATAAATCACAACAAGAAAAACAACAGAAGGAGAATTATCAATAATAACAACAACAACAATAACAGCAACACTCACAATAGATATAACTATTTTAATCTATCTGTACAGCCGATGTTGCTCAATAGATTACAATGTCGTATAATCCATTACTGAATGACCCTTTCCGCGATCAAGAGCTGTCGCTTTTAGCCATTGAACAACCCAATACTGTTCAAATAGAGCCAGATACTTTACAGAACAATGATCACAAACCAGACACTGCTCATGACAGTAACCCTAGTGAACCTGCGAGTGGTTCAAGTGCAGGTGAACCAACAGACGAATCTAACCACTCTGAAGACGATGACGAGACATTCGATCCGATCCAATTCAAACAATCAGAAGATTTGGAACGCACAAGTTTAGACTCGTATACCGATGAGTTTGGTAACTCCTATGATCATGTTGATTTCGATAATAAACGCTATACATCGAAATTGAGATTCAAAGGCACAAAGTTGGTGTACTTTACCTCGGCGTTTGTTAGTTTGTTTGTGAGTTTGTTTGGATATGAACAAGGTGTATGCAGTGGAATATTAGCCTTTGATACTTTTAACGGGTACTTCAACACTCCACTGGCAGCGATCATTGGCCTAGTTATCTCAATATTGGAGATTGGTGCCATGGTGAGTTCAATCTTGGTTGCCAAGATATCGGATAATTTTGGAAGAAAAAGAACTATATTGTTGGGTACATTTGTATTCATGATTGGTGGATGCTTACAAACGTTTTGTCCCAATATGTTTGTATTCGCTATTGGTAGAGTGTTTAGTGGATTTGGCGTTGGTATCTTGTCTACTATTGTTCCTTCATACCAATGTGAGATCAGTCCCAGTGAAGAAAGAGGCAAATTGGTTTGCGGCGAGTTTACAGGTAATATTACTGGGTATGCATTGAGTGTATGGGTTGATTATTTCTGTTATTTTATCCAGGATATTGGCGATACTAGAACCAAGCCTCATCTGTTTTTGGCCAATTTGAGTTGGAGATTACCTTTATTTATCCAGGTTGCTATTGCGTTTGTCTTGTTTCTTGGTGGATTCTTTATCGTTGAGAGTCCTCGTTGGCTTTTGGATAACGATATGGATCAACAGGGTTTCAATGTATTGAGTTTGCTATACGACTCGCACATGCTGAGTAATAAGCCCAAAACTGAGTTTTTCATGATCAAAAATTCAATCTTACAAGAGAGGAAACTTACACCAAAGTCAGAACGTACGTGGAGACATCTCTTGACACATTACAAGCGTCGTGTTTTTGTTGCTTGTTCGTCCTTGATCTTTGCTCAATTGAATGGTATCAATATTATTTCATATTATGCACCGTTGGTGTTTCTTGAAGCGGGCTTCAATGATTCAGGTGCTTTATTGATGACTGGGATCAATGGTATAATCTATCTCTTGTCGACTATTCCACCCTGGTTCTTGGTGGACAAATGGGGCCGTCGTCCTATTTTGATTACTAGTGGTATTGCAATGGGTATTTGTCTTACCTTAGTGTCAATATTTATGTTATTAAACAGATCCTACACACCATCGGTTGTTGCAGTATTGGTGATCATCTACAATGCCTCATTTGGTTTTGGTTTTGGACCTATCCCCTTTTTGTTATCTGGGGAATCGTACCCTTTGTCTGTCCGTTCCAAAGGTGTTTCCTTGGCTGTTTCATGCAATTGGCTCAGTAATTTTATTGTTGGTTTATTAGCACCAATATTGAGACAAAACATTAAATGGGCGACTTATTTGTTCCCTGCTGGGTCGTGTGTTATTAGTGTTGTATGTGTTGTATTGTTTTACCCAGAGACCAAGGGAATTGAATTGGAGGAGATTGATGAAGTGTTTGATGATTTTTACTCAGTGCTGCCGATGAAACGGACTATTGGTAGTTTTGCCAGATTTGCTAGTAAAATCAAAAGACGGAAAAATAAGAATAAGCATAAGATTAAGGGAATTAAAATAAAGGATAAACAAGGGAGAAGGATGAATGCTGCATATAATAGACTAGTGGAGGAAGAGGCAGCAGCAGCAGCAGGAGGAGCAGCAGGAGGAGTGGAAGACGATGAAGAGAGGTTGCATTTACAACAATATAGACAAGAACGTAGTGGAATAGGTGGATACGGGCGTAAAGGAAAAAGAGATTGGTTAAAAAGGCACGGTGGCTCTAATGGGGATGACGATGCTACACTTGAGATGGAGGCCTTGAATAACATGGATTATGAGCATGACGATCGTTGACGGAATTAGAAAGGATAGAAGGTTTAGCTTGTTGAATATCAATTTACAATATATATATATACATAAATTGTTATTGATTGTATAAAGCGTGGACTTTAAGGTGGTAGATACTCTTTTGTGTAGATGGAAATGGCATGGTGGTTTTTTCTCTTTTTCTTTAATTCCTTCCCACTCCCCCCCTCCACCCCTCCACCCCCTTATTTTGCTATTTCTTTTTTAGACGATGGAAATTTAAAAGACGAAAGATGGAGTTACATATATTGTTTCTTCTCTCTCTTTTTTTTTCTATCTTTTCCTTTCCCGGGGGGAATTTTTTTTTCACATTCTGTTCTGAACCTCTTTTAATATTTTTTGCAACCAATAACCAGCAGATCCATTCAATATATAGAAATCCTTATCTTTAACAATTTGGGAAATGTATGTGCTAGAGGTTATATTTTGACGATGCCATGTCTTATTGTTGAAGCGCGGTTAGTCAAGTCCGATATTTTTTGCCTAAAGCGTCATCAAACGAGCCATTTAAGTTGTTTCTCTTCATTTGTTTCTTTGTTTCTTTGTTTCTTTGTTTCTCTGTTGATTAGTTAGTTGGTTGGGTGGTTGGTTGCTTGCTTATTCAAAGATTGACGGTGGTATTCTACAATGAAACATAAACTGAGTAAATGCTACCAAATGTTTAGATAAACTACATGTCTAGTACATGTTCAAGGATAAAGTCGGTTCAAGATTGAGCGGAGGAGCGGAAGAACAAGACGACGGATTTAAAATCATGGAAAAAGCTAAAGTAAAAAAACCAGAAGTCTTTTTTTTTTTTGTATTTTTCAAGAAAAGAAAAACAACAAACGGGAAATCCAGATTCAATTTTTCAAGTTCCGGCTTCCGACACTAGAAAAGAAAAGACAAAATAGGAAAATCCAACCAAAAATTCAACAAAAAAATCCATAAAAAAATCCCCCAAAAGAAATAAAAGATCAAAACGAAAAGAAGAATAAGATACAACATTGCATCTAAGTTAAATAATCGCAAAGGATTGAACTTGGCGGACAAAGCCAAAGAAATAATTTTAAAAACTTTTTTTCTAAAAAAAAAATAAAAGAAAGAAGATGACAGCTAGAGTCTAGAAACTGGGTTGGTTTTCGGCCATTTCCGTGTCTATTAACTTTGAATACTTCAGCTACATTAATTCTTGCAAACGTTTATGTTGCAGTATATATTTATATATATTGTACAAAACATTATCTCAATTATTGTCATAATCATCATCATAAACAACAACAACAACAACAACACTTGGGCATGCCCATGGAGTCGTGGATGATACAATGGTGCGGTTAAACTTTACTTTGGTGCAAGTTCCATCCATGTCGTCTTCTTATACCGAGTAGTTGTGGAGCGGAATTTTATTGCGCTAAATAACTTAAAGTGGAAAGACTATGCGAATCGTTTTTCTTTTTTTGCTTTTTTTCTTTTTTTTTCTTTTTTTCTTTTTTTTCATTTTTCTTTGGAGTGGGGGAGGGGGGAGATAAAGGGGGGGGAGGACTAAGAAGAAGGAAAAGGAAGATATATTAAAGAAAAGTGTGGAGGTTGTAATGATTCATGAACCTTGTAAATGACGAAACGAGGCATGTTTATCATCTAGAAAGCGTAGTATTGTAAGTTTGAAGGATGGTACTAATTTGGTATTTTTTTTTTTCTTTACTTTTTTTTTAAAACAAATTTGACTAAGAATTATATAGTAGCAACGTGGCTCTTATCTTTTTACTTTTGTTTCGTTATCTTTATTGTCTCGTGAATATAATTAAAACTGGAGAGAAAACAATAACGTTTCCTTTTTCATTTTCTCACCCCCCCTTTTTTTTGTTATTAAGCTATTGAACCAAACAATGTAGTTGGATATTGTTTTTGACGATAGTGAAGCTTCGGAAAACGTGGAGACTTAAAGGTAGGGGAGTGGGAAGATAAAAGGGTTATGGTGGCAGAGAGAAAGAGAGTGAGTGAGTGAGTGTGTAGTAGTAGTAGTAGTAGTTGTAAGAAGAAGAAGTAGAGGGCGTATGCATCAAAGATTAGGAATGTGCGGGAAACAACCAAAAGTGTATCATCCATTTCCACTAATCTATTTTCAAAAGTGTTTAACGAATGAGTTACTTTGTTGTGTGCGTGTGTGTGTGTGTGTGAGGAAGCGATCGTTTGTACAAAGTAGGTCACGCTTACAAGGCTAATAATCACTAGATTACCAGTGTCGTATTGACTACGTAGCCATCACATCGATCTGTAATCTGGGGTTCAACTGTGGGTTGGAAGGGAGTAAACGGTTGTAGAGGTGAGTTGAAGTCATGTCAAAATACAATTAACCGAGTCTTGTTGGATCTGATTGTGATAGCTGTGGTACCTATCATTGTTATTTTCTTGGTTGTGATGCCAAAATGTTCAACTTCACTTTGTTAAATCGCCTCTTGGTTCTTTAACTACTATTATTCTTATTATCATTATTGTTATTTTAATCTTTACTTTGAACGAATAAGGACAAAGAGGTAGAGGGAATGTAGGGGTGAGATATAGGTTGTGCAATTTACAGATGATACATTAACTGTTGTAATTATTATTACTAGCATAGTTTGACTTTGTTGTAGTCGTCATTTTCATCGTAGTTGTTGATGGTGTTGTTGTTGGTGATGGATGATACATTTTAGGTATGCAAAAGTCCAGATCTACATGCAAAAGCGTATGTGTGACAGCAATGAAAGATAAGGAAAGATACCATCTCCATCCCTTCTCCCTTTCGCAGTCGACCGCCCCCCCTCTCTTTCTCTTTCTCTTTCTCTCTCTCCCCCCCTTTCTCCTCCTCCCCTCCCCCAAACTTTTTTTGTCATTTGTTTGCCATTTGTTTGCCTTTTGCCATTTTCTACTCATCTTTAATCTCATTCTATATATACATATACATATACGGTTTAACTAGTTTGCTGGCAAGTAAGAATGAGTTTGTTGTTCATTATTCAATAAACAGAAATGGACTCTTAATGTATAGCAACACTTATTTGAAAAAGTCTTATCAACTATATAGTTGTTATCTGTTATCGTCACGTATATTTTTTTCTTTTCTCTCTCTCTATTCTATTCTATTTTTATTTTTATTTTATTTTACTTTGTTGTTATTATTGCTTTTCTTTTTCTTTAACTGTGGTGGTGGTACTATATCCAATTGCTTAGTAACCATTTTTTGTAATGTAATTTTAATATACGTGAGTATATCAATTAAGGTGTAAAAAGCTGTTCTTGTGGGTTATCTAACCGTTACCTTAGTATTGAATTGTACTGTATCTATAAACATTTCCTATTTACTTCCCTCCCAGAGTTGTTCCTATTGTTCAATATCTTCTGCTTCTTCTTCCTCGTCTTTTTTTTCTTCGACTGCTGATGATAAACGGCACAAAACACAAGAGAAACTTTAAAACGGAAACTAATAATAATAATAGAGAATAAGAAAATAGAGAGAATCTGTAACACCGCCAAAAGAGCAAAAAAACATAAAAAATAAATAAATAAAAATAAAAAAGTAAAATTTGATGGGCCGAAAACCCATTGGAAAGTCCAGATTACGGCGATTTGGCACAAGTGACATCAATACACACTGAGTAGCCAATTACTTAAAACACGATATATCCTGTCCTTTTCTTTTCTTTTCTTTTCTTTTCTTTTCTTTTTCCTATTTTTTCCCCTTTTTCTTTTAATTCCAATTCTATTCAATCAAACCAAACCTTTAGAAACAAAGAATTAGAAATAGTATAGTTGTCAACAACTTGTTCATAAATACCTCATATTATACATCATCAAACTAACTCTCAAACAGATTGTCACATATCTCCTTTCTAGGCAATATCGGACTCTCGTACAACCTAACCTCACTACTACACATACCCGCACACAAACACACACACAATAATAATAATTCTGTCCGATTGCACTACTCATCGATCACCGCCTAAACCCCCGACTGTCTAGAACACCCGCAAAATCAAACGACTCTAGATCCATAATTCATACTACTACTGTAACCAACCAACCAACCAACCAACCAATTAACCAACCAAAAATATAATATAATATAATAAAATAAAAGAAACACTCCTTTACCCGCCTGAATTCCAATTATTATATTAGTGCTAACAGTACCATTAACAAAGAAACAACACCAGACCAGAGGAAAAGAGAAACAAAAATTTGTATTCTGTTATAGATACCTTTCTTTCTTTCTTTTTTTTCTTTGATTCTCTTTTCGTGTGAAGTTACTTATATTACTACATCTGCAACTTTATTGGTGACACGATTCTTGCAACAATAATTGCAACCACTCTGCAAATACATTCCTCAATACATCACCACCAATAATTGGACTAAACAATTGCACATTTTAAGCACTTTTGAATTCCCACCACTGTCCATTTCATGTCATATACAGCAAAGGCATGTACATGTAACAGCAAGATAACCGAATAGAGTAAGATGGCAATTATTATGAACGAAGTAGAGACACTATACCACCCAATATACGAACCAATATCCCATCACCATCAGCAGCAGAACCAGCATCACCACCACCATCATCAAGATCATCATGATCATCATAAACTGCAACACCCAGCAAATTCCCAACACACAAAATACGCACAGCCCACCACTTGTAACTTTTATGCATTGAAATATACAAATGAGAAGATACTGCATCTGCTAGCAGCAAGAAGAAAAAGAACAAGAACCTCAACACATCTACCAACACTATCACCACAGTCGCCACGGTCGCCAAAGTATCGAGAAAAACACTTTTTCGAAAAGCAAAATGTATCGCCAAAATTGCAATTTAAAAAATCATTCACACTACTGAATAGAAAAGATTCACCTTCAATCGACCACCCTCTAAATACAAACACTAATACAACGCAATTTAGCACGTTTGATGACATTCAAGAGGTTGATGAAGACGAAATTGATAGATTGGATGACTCGTTAGAGAGTCTAGAAACTGACCGAGATGACGAAGATGAAGACGAAGACGAAGACGAGGATGGGGATCAGGATAACCATTCATTTAGCTCGCGGCTGTCAGTATCATGCCAATCTAGTCATTTTAAAGAATGCTTACCACCATTTTCGTACCATTCATTTCGAAATTCTCACTTTACGTATGTTTCGAATCGATCTTCTGTGATTAGCATACCAACCACGAGATCATTATCCATTTCATCCTCTTGTTCTTTATTGAATTATGGGTTGAAAACAGCATCGGATGTGCCTACAAATAGTAAGTCATCTCCTGTTGATTCAATAATATCTCCACCATCTAGTCCAAGCTCACCTCAAACGGCATGCACGTCTATAAGTACTGAACATCACCAACAGCATCGTGTTGGTAAAACACTTTACAGGTCAACTTCAACAGATTGCTTGTACCAACTATTGCGAAGTTCCAAAGAAAAAGAAAAAGAAAAAGAAAAAGAAAAAGAAAAAGAAAATAAAAAAGACAAAGAAATGAAGAAGGAAACAGAAGTGGGTATGCAACGAAACAACGGCTCTATTTACTCCAACCTCACAAGCTCACTAAAGACATGGAAAAACAAACTTTCCAATATTTCGGGACCAAATTTAGTCAACCTTGTGAATAGCTCTACAGATGATTCACTCGCTTGTTCCACGACACTGAATATATCTATGCAGCCTTCTGAACCAAGCACGGAAACTGAAGAATCTTTCTCGATTGAGCAAGGATACCCACCACAAGAGCTAATTACATTTTTTGAAGATAGAATGCCCACTCCAAACGATAGTACTGGTGCTAGCTCGAACCCTGATTCCAGTACAAGTACTGGTATAAGCTCTAGTGACAGTTCTAGTGTTGCCAATGATAAATTTAGTACAAGGCCACCATTCAAGAATAGAGACTCGCGGATCAACCCACATTTCCTTCGTCTTTATGCTTACGATTACAATGCACGTGTCAATTCACATACATTACCAAATTCACTAACTCAGGATGACCTCATTCGAATTGTTTCCAAAAAACCTGATTTAAAGTCATTCCACTATCAATATAACTTGTATCGCGTGAGCAATATGTCGAGGGAGAAGTTATGGAACAACGTGGTGTTGAAACCAAGAAAAGATGGTGTTCCTTTTGAGTACATTGATTGTGAACATTTCGAGCCTGAAGTTGAAGAATTTGAAACAAATGAGATATTACACCAACATCAGGCAGCTGGTAGTTCAGTAATTGAGTTTGGTAGAAATTGTGACAATTATGTCTCAATAACGAGAAAGGAGGGAAAGTATTTACCATGGGATTTGAAACCCAGTATTAAACCTGCAGGGGTGTTACCCAATGGCAAATGGACATACAATGGACCAGCGCCAAATTCAGGAGTTACACGGACACAATTTACAGTTAGAGGATGGTGTGATTCTAGATGGAGAGATTGCTCTAAAGATTGAACTTGATTGCGAAAGTGGAATGAAACGAAATAATTGGCAAGAGCAATTGGGGGAAGGGAAGGAAATAAGAGGAAGAGAAAGAAAGAAGAGATAGAGAAAGAATTAACGAAATTAGAAAATGATGAGGATACGAGTTTTGAAATGGGTAAATGTTTAGGTTGTTTTAGTTCTGTTGAAGTATTATATTACTTTATTGTTAAGGTTAAGGTTTTTTGTCTTTTTGTTGAATTTTTTTTTAAATTTAGTTCTTATATAGGTTATAATTTGATATGTTATTTCTTAAACCCTCATTATCAAGTACTTGTTCTTCAACGATACAAATAGTTTTCCTTCCTCCACCCACTATTACTATTACTATGTTGCTTATCGATAAATTGATTGAATGAACAAGACAAGTTGCAAGAAATAAAGAAAAAAAAGGTGAGGATAAAACGCTACCATCTGCGCATTAATAAGAAAGTTACGTTCCTCTTTGCTTATTTTTTTTTTGAATTTTCTAAAGAATTTTTTTAACAGTCTCACTAGGTCACGTGTATAGCTTTAACCATAGCACATCGCATACCTAGTCGACTTGCGAAAAAAAAAAAAAAAAAGAAAAAAAAAACCACAAATTTTCAGTGCTACACATAGAGAGCGTCAATTAGGCACAGCGCGAGCGAGAACGAAAGCGAGAGCGAGAACTACACAGAGAGTGAGGTTTGAGCTGATTTTGAGCTGTTCTTGTCTATCCCTACTATTAGTTCCCTCTTCCCTCTGAGTCCCTTTCACCAAGTACACCCAACAGTTATAATGGCACCAAAAGGAAAGAAGGTCGCACCAGCTCCATTCGCTGCTAAGTCCGGTAAGCAAGCCGAGGCCAAGAACCCATTGCTCGAGTCTACTCCAAAGAACTTTGGTATTGGTCAAAGTATCCAACCAAAGAGAAACCTTTCCAGATTTGTCAAATGGCCAGAATACGTTAGATTGCAAAGACAAAAGAAGATCTTGTCTTTGAGATTGAAGGTCCCACCATCTATTGCTCAATTTAGCCAAACCTTGGACAAGAACACTGCTGCCCAAACTTTCAAGCTTTTCAACAAGTACAGACCAGAAACTGCTGCTGAAAAGAAGGAGCGTTTGACTAAAGAGGCTGCTGCTGTTGCTGAAGGTAAATCCGCTAAGGATGCTTCACCAAAGCCAGTTGTTGTCAAATACGGTTTGAACCACGTTGTTTCCTTGATTGAAAACAAGAAGGCTAAATTGGTTTTGATTGCCAACGATGTTGACCCAATCGAATTGGTTGTCTTTTTGCCAGCTTTGTGTAAGAAGATGGGTGTCCCATACGCCATTGTGAAAGGTAAGGCTAGATTGGGAACCTTGGTTCACAAGAAGACCTCATCAGTTGCTGCTTTGACCGAAGTCAACTCTGCTGATGAAGCTGAATTGTCTAAGTTGATCTCAACCATCGATGCCAACTACTTGCAAAAATACGAAGAGAACAAGAAGCACTGGGGTGGTGGTATCATGGGCTCAAAGGCTAACGACAAGATTGCCAAGAGAGAGAAGTTTGCTGCTCAAGCTGCTGCTGGTCACTAAACTTGCTTATATCTGTTTTGTATATTAGTATAAAAAGAACCCATTTAATTGTGAATTACAAATTGGATTGTAGAGATATTGATTTAGTTCCCATTATAAACAAAGGTATAATCTGAAAATTTTATTTAAAAATGACTTGGTTTAATCTTGAAATTAGGAAAATGGAAAAAGAAACCATATGATGTAACCAAATAACTCAGTCACGTGAATGATACATTTATATGGAAATTAAACGGATTTTTGTAGAAACACAATATTGATAGAATTCTTGTTTGTTAAAACATAGTAACTATCGTGAGATCTCGTGACATCAATCTTGAAAATTACATTGTACTAGACAAAAAATATTCTATAGAGAAAAAGTAGAATTGAGGAAAGATAAAAAAAAAAGAAGGACAATTTTGTCTTTAAACATTGCAAAATTCGGTGTTTTTTTTTAAATACTTGCAACTACAAATATGAGGAAAAGTTTGATCAACTTTTTCATAAGATTGGAAAGACACGTATTCATTTATTTTACATTCATTTGAATTTAAAACAAAAGATATATGGTCTCTTTAGTTCCTGAGTTTGATGCAAGGTGTACATACAGGGCCAATATCTTAAAACAATCTGAATTTGTTTGATTAAAACAAGTTTTCTTAGTGGGACAATAACTTTGCGTCATTGGTCCAAAGTAGATCTATGTTCTCTATTTTTCTTATCCTATTCTCCTTTGCATAAAGATCTGTAGTTGTATTTTCATGCCCATGCCTATGTTTATGTCTATGTCTATGTCTACGTCTATGTGCATCTTTATGTGTTTGCATGGTCTTATATTCTTTATTTCAATTTTATCTTTCTAAAATCGTTTCAAGAATAAGGAATGGCAAAGAAAAGGTTCAATATATACATTTACGTATAAATATGTAAGATTGTACCCGCAATACATTGTTTCCTGTCACAGTGCGACACACACTGGACTCTTGGTGTACTCAATCCCATTAAATGAATAACTGATAAATATTTCGGAACATGGGAAAATTGAAAGCTTCAAATGAAACTAGTCAATACAAATAGGAAAGAGAAGTGGTAAAATGAATATATCACAAGTATATAGAAACATCGTTAAAATGCAAGTTTTCATAAGGTCAACTACAATAAACGCAAATCACTAGGTGAACGTGTGGAGTGTATACACTCACGATTCTCCTTACTAGTGACTTTGTATGAGACATTTTACTCTATTAACTTATGAGGATTGAGACCTTTTTAGGTGCGATCATTGACAATTACACTTAATTGGAATATAGCCTATTAGGTCACGAACTTAAATCAATGCTCAGCAGTCGTACACTTGTCACTTGTGACTGTGCTATGCGACATTTCCTCTGTATTTTTTTTTTTTTTTTGGCAGTACGAGGCTGATACAGCGTAAGACACATTTAGTTGATCTATCTCTCTCTCTCTCTCATGGTCTGGTATAACCCCAACCCATCGAGTACAACTCTGCTAATTCACAAAACGCGATTTGTGACTTTAAATCAGAAATGAGTTCAAAGTTTAAAATTAGATCCACAAGTTTCAAAGAGCACTGTCTGCTGGATGGTTCAAACTTCATCATATATATTGAATATATAACAAAACAATAACAATAACAATATGAAAAATTAGGTCATTTTTTAATTAAGGAAATGTCAGATTGATGAATGAGCCCACCTATTTTTCCTCAGACTACCCCTTCGCCACGATCTAGTTTAAATTGCAAAGAATCAAAAGTACCACAACCTTTAGTATTTTTTTATTATCTTTAGAATCACTATGACATGAGTTGACATGAGCGTACATGAGCTGACATGAGCGTACATGAGCTGATAGGAGTTGATAAGGGTTGACATGATCTAATTATACAAATATACAGCCAAAAAAAAAGGCTAGGATTGGTTACAAGACTACAACTTGCTGAGTTTTTCAACAAACCTTTACCAACACTTACTTCCGTTTTCATGAGTCGTTCATTTCAAAAACAAAGATGAATCTCGAGGTTTCGCAACAAAATTTAAAGATATATGAAGGTTTCAACGATGACGACGAACATGTACGAGATTTAGCACGAACTTTCACACAAGCATCGGCTGACTTGACGTACAATGATAAAGAAGATGCTAATAATGATAGTAGCTATAAGAATAACAATACCGACACTGCGATTGGATTAAAGAGAATGCTCTCGCACATGTCAGAGGTGCCAGGTGTCAATCCATTATCTGATCACGAAATAGAAAGACTAAATCCAGATTCAGATCTATTTGAAGCCAAGTTCTGGGTCAAAAACTTGAAAAAGTTGTATGAATCCGATCCCGATTACTACAAGCCTTCGAGCTTGGGTGTAGCGTATCGTGATTTGCGTGCTTATGGACTTGCCAATGATATTGACTATCAAGCAACAGTGACTAACGTTCTTTGGAAGTTAGCTACACAAAGCTACCGGTGGATTAGAAAGGAAAAAGAATCCGATTATTTTAACATCTTAAAGCCTATGGATGGTATAATGAGACCAGGAGAGCTAACTGTGGTGCTTGGTAGGCCAGGAAGCGGGTGCTCCACGTTACTAAAATCAGTCGCAGTGAATACATATGGATTTCATTTAGGTAGAGAGTCTCAAATAACATATGACGGCTTAACTCAACAACAAATCCGGAAAAACTTTCGCGGAGATGTCATATACTCTGCTGAAACAGATGTACATTTCCCTCATTTGACAGTGGGTGATACTTTGGAGTTTGCCGCAAGATTTAGAACTCCGCATAACCGAGGCATCAATGTAACTAGAGAAGCTTATGCAAAGCATTTGGCAAGTGCATATATGGCCATGTATGGTTTATCACATACTAAATACACCTATGTTGGAAATGAGGTTGTGAGAGGCGTATCTGGTGGCGAACGCAAAAGGGTCTCCATTGCCGAAGTTTCGTTGAGTGGAGCAAATATCCAATGTTGGGATAATGCCACAAGAGGTTTGGATGCAGCCACTGCCTTGGAGTTTATTCGAGCCTTAAAGACATCTGCGATGGTGCTTGATACTACTCCATTGATTGCTATTTATCAATGTTCTCAAGATGCTTATGAACTCTTTGATAAAACTGTGGTTTTATATGAAGGTTACCAAATCTATTTCGGAAGAGCAGACAAGGCAAAAAAATATTTCATCAATATGGGATACGAATGTCCTGAAAGACAAACCACTGCTGATTTCTTGACATCCATTACAAATCCAGCTGAAAGAATTGTTCGCCCCGGGTTTGAACACAAAGTACCTAGACTTCCCCGGGAGTTTGATAAGTATTGGAAAAAATCACCAGAGCATCAAACTTTAATCCAAGAGATTGATGACTATCTTGCAACTTGCGAGACTCGTAATGCAAAGGGCCAATATCAACAGTCACATGTTGCAAAACAAGCTAAACACATGAATACGGCGTCACCATATACAGTGTCGTTTCCGATGCAAGTGAAATACATCACAAAGAGAAACTGGCTTCGAATGAAAGGTGACCCATCTATTCCAGTTTTTAGTGTACTTGGTCAATTCTTTATGGGCCTTGTTTTGTCATCAGTATTTTATAATTTGAGTCAAACGACGGAATCATTTTATTTCAGAGGAGCAGGAATGTTCTTTGCAGTATTATATAATGCATTTGCATCTTTATTGGAAATTATGGCTCTTTTTGAAGCTAGACCTATTGTGGAAAAGCACAAAAAATATGCATTATATCGACCATCGGCAGACGCTTTAGCTAGTATTATTACTGAATTCCCAGTAAAATTGGCAATGTCCATATCTTTCAATTTGGTATTCTACTTTATGGTGAACTTTAGGCGAGAACCAGGTAGGTTCTTCTTTTACTGGCTCATGTGTATTTGGTGTACCTTGGTAATGTCGCATTTATTCCGTTCTATTGGTGCAGTCTCAACATCATTAGCGGGTGCAATGACTCCTGCGATTGTATTGCTACTAGCATTGGTCATCTATACTGGGTTTGTGATTCCAACTACAACAATGTTGGGCTGGTCGAGATGGATCAATTATATCAATCCTGTCGGGTACGTATTTGAGTCCTTGATGGTTAACGAATTCCATAATCGTGAGTTTGAATGTGCTACATTCATTCCCATGGGACCAGGCTATGAAAACGTTTCTGATGCCAATCGAGTATGCACTACTGTGGGTTCTCGTTCAGGATCCAATATTGTGAATGGTACAGACTATGTCGCTGGATTATATGGGTATTTTAATTCACACAAATGGAGAAACTTGGGTATTACAATCGGGTTTGCTGTTTTCTTTCTTGTAATATACATTTTTTTGACAGAGTTCAACAAGGGTGCCATGCAAAAAGGAGAGATTCTTTTATTTTTGAGAGGAAAATTGGGTAAGCATAAATTGCTTAAAAGGGCTAAAGGTAATGGGAATTTTATCAATAATGACTATGGAAGAGAGGTAAAAGAGGAGGAGGTTGGCGAGAACGCTTATGAAAAAGTCAATTTTGAAAGCGCAGTTGAAGCGGAGAGGAGTAACAAGATTGGACGAGGCGAAGGCGGAGGCGGACGTGGACAAGCAAAAGAAGAAGAAAAAGATGACAATGATGAAGAAGAAAAAGAACACGGAAAAAAGGAAAAATCAAGAAGAATGCCTGATTCATTGGCCAGCCAGGCAAACCTCTCTTTTGATAAGGATATATTTATGTGGCGCAATTTGACTTATCAAGTCAAGATCAAAAAAGAAGATCGCATCATATTGAATCGTGTTGATGGGTGGGTCAAACCTGGACAGATTACAGCATTAATTGGTGCTACAGGTGCAGGTAAAACTACGTTACTTAATTGTTTGTCAGAGAGATTGACTACTGGTGTCATTACTGATGGTATAAGAATGGTCAATGGACATTCTTTAGATTCTTCGTTTCAAAGATCTATTGGGTATGCACAGCAACAGGATTTGCATTTGGCTGCATCCACCGTGAGAGAAGCATTACAATTTTCTGCCTATTTGAGACAATCGAGCAACATCTCCAAAAGGGAAAAAGATGAATATGTTGATTACGTCATCAATTTGTTAGAGATGAACAACTATGCTGATGCCATGGTTGGTGTTGCCGGTGAAGGTCTTAACGTTGAGCAAAGAAAGAGATTGACTATTGGTGTTGAATTGGTTGCCAAACCTAAATTATTGTTGTTTCTTGATGAACCCACCTCAGGTTTGGACTCACAGACTGCATGGTCTATATGTAAACTACTTCGAAAGCTTGCAGATCATGGTCAGGCAATTTTGTGTACTATCCATCAACCTTCAGCTATATTGATGAAGGAGTTTGATAGGTTGTTGTTTTTACAACAAGGTGGCCAAACTGTTTATTTTGGAAATTTAGGATTCAATTGCTCAACATTAATTGACTACTTTGAAAGTCAAGGCGCAGATCCATGTCCACCCAGTGCCAATCCAGCTGAATGGATGTTGCACGTTGTTGGTGCAGCCCCGGGGTCACATGCAAAACAAGATTATTTTGAGGTTTGGAGAAACTCTAAGGAATACCAAGCGGTGCAAGCTGAGTTGGACAAAATGCAAACAGAGTTATCGAAATTACCAAGAGATGGTGATCCCGAGACCAGGTTAAAATATGCTGCGCTGTGGTGGAGCCAGTATTTGTTGGTTAGTAAACGGGTAATTGTGCAAAATTGGCGAACGCCCGTATACATCTGGTCTAAATTGTTTCTTGTCATTGCAGCTGCATTATTTAATGGATTTTCATTCTTCAAGGCAGGTACATCTCTACAAGGATTGCAGAATCAAATGTTTTCTGTGTTCATGTCGTTTATTCCATTCAACACACTAATTCAACAAATGTTGCCGTATTTTGCTGTGCATAGAGATGTCTACGAGACAAGAGAGTCACCCTCTAGGATGTTTAGTTGGTTTGCATTTATTGCTGGTCAAATCACTTCGGAGTTGCCGTTCCAAGTCATCTTGGGCACATTAGCATATTTCTGCTGGTATTATCCTGTGGGACTTTATGCAAATGCAATTGCCACAGATTCAGTTGCAGAGAGAGGTACACTTGTATGGCTATATTTGGTTGCTTTTTATGTTTGGTGTTCTACTATTGGTCAAATGTGCATGTCATTTCTGGAGCATCAAATTAATGCTGGTAATTTGGCATCGCTTTTGTTTATGTTTTGTTTGTTATTCTGTGGCGTGCTTGCTACAAAGCTGGATTTGCCAGGGTTTTGGATTTTTATGTACTATTGCAATCCGTTGACGTATTTGATACAGGGGATCTTGGTATCGAGTTTAGCAAATACTAATGTTGTTTGCAATGCTAATGAAATGGTTCCTGTTGTTCCACCCCAAGGTATGAGTTGTAACCAGTTTTTGGGTCCATTTATTCAAAGGGTTGGTGGATATGTGGAGAGTGTGGATGGTGTATGTTATTTCTGTCTGATGGGGTCGACCAATGTGTTTTTGCATTCCTTGAATGCTGAGTATAGTGAGAGATGGAGAAATTGGGGCATAGTGATTGCATTTATTGTGATTAATATGTTTATCACTGCAGCACTTTACTGGCTTGTGCGTGTACCCAAGAGGAATAGAGAACAAAAAGTCAAGGTTGTCTGATTTGACTTACGGTTTGAAAAGCTTTTAAAATTCAAATGTATTATTTGTCACCTTTTAATTTTCTTATGGTGCAGCCACTTCTCCCCACTTCCGCACCTGGCTCTTCCTTTCCCTTTTCCTTTTTCTTATCGAAATACACTAGATACACACGGAATTGTGATTTATGAAAAACAGGATTCAGAGAGATTTCAACCCGGCTAGAGATTATCCAGTATGTTCCGCACATAAATATATATGCATATATCTAATCTATTATTCCCCAAGTTTAATCTCTATATAAAGTCCGAGAAATGGTAGACGTATAATCTTTACTTTCGGATATATACCGTTTAATTTATTTTTGCTAATCTATTTTGCCAGTATTTCCTGTTTTTATTTTATTTTATTTTATTTTTTTTTTGTGACAGTACGGAAGTGCACAAAAGAGAGAACGCAAAGCCGCATGCTAAACGATAAGTTGTACACGGACGAATTTGAGAGCGTAATGCAAACACATTTTGCTGTACAAATGTGAGGGTTTGGTGTTTGTGTGAAAAGGTTCAGCAAAGCAAATTTTTGGTTCGAAATAGAAAGCTTTTTTCTTTCCCCTCGTTTGGAAGAACTTACTTGAGTGTTGTTTGTCTTGTCCTGTCTTGTTTTGTTTTGTTTTGTTTTTTATTATTTTAATGGATGCTATGGCTATGATTTAGCTAAACGAAGAAACCATTTTCTTTAGTTAGTTCTACGGATGTATTTGTTAATTCAGAGATGCGGAGATACGACGGGACGGATAGCAAAGGGCGAGAGAAAGGATGCGGGTAAATTTTTCAATGTACAAAAACGGAAAGGGAGATGAGGATAAAAGTATTATATTTGTGTAATTCCTTTTTTTTTTCATCAATGTTTTTTTTTTCTTCGGGTAAATGGGAATGTACTAAGATGCAAATTACCCGAATTCAGTGGATCGTAACCACAATTGGATTTCTGGTCATTCCCATATCCTCTGCCAAGCGATTGTGGACTAGACACTTCTAGAACGAATCAAAAAAAACCACATGTCGTTGTTGTAGTTGTTGTTGTTGTTGCTGTTTCTTTAAATATTCTTTTTTCAAAGAGTAGCCAATGGCAAAGCTAAAAACCTAGCTTGCTCTCATAACTATTACATGTTTGACGACAAATACAATTACTACTCGCTAGTAGTATAAATTAGATTTGATAATATCTTTTTTACCAATTGTTGAAAATCTCAACGGAAGAAACGAGGGTCTCGTCCCGGCAAAAAAAAAATTTATCCGATAAATGCATTTTAAGGCGCAAAAATGCTTCGAGTAATAGAAAAAGAAGAACAAGAAGAATAGGAAGAAGGAAAACAAAAGGCTATATTTACGATGGAAAAAGGATAGTTAAAAAAAAATAGAGCAAGAGAGGAGGGGAAGATGGATAGAGAGAGAGAAAGAGTCTTTGAGTCTGTGTGGCAGTGCGATGAGTTTGACTAAGCCACTTGTATGTTTGCGTATGCTTGCGTATCTTTGTGAAGACGGATCAATTCCTTTACGACCGCATTCCGAATATATTGTGACTAAGCAGAGAGAAAGAGAAAGAGAAAGAGAAAGAGAAAGAGAAAAACACAACTAATGAACGAAAGGAGGGATAATTCTTGTTAGCAGTGGCCAGTTTTCTCTACAATCGCTATCCTCTCTGCTTTGTTTTGTTTTTCTTACTCTTTTTTTTTCACGGAATTTGTTCTGGTTCCTTAAACTTTGATTCTTGTTGTTCTTCATTTTTAAGACGGATAAAGATTGTTTGGTCCATGTTCTTTCCTTTGCCCGAAGACCTCCCTTGAATATCCATAATTTTTTTTTCTATTCATTTCTTTTAGCCACGAGAGAAAGAAAGCTACAACGAATAAAACAAACGAAATTGTATTGAAAAAACAAACAAAAAAAAAAGGAAACCATCTTCAACAATGTACTGACCCTTCAAGAAGATTAAACATGAAAATACAATTCACACGTAATTATATTCACAAGAATTACAAGAGAGTTATTTATCTTTAAACAGACTACAGAGTTAATCAGTAAATTAGGCGAATAGGATTAAAGCACGTGCCGTAACTTCTTCTTCATATAGAGAAGAATTCATTTGGCACCCTTTCGGCAAAAAAATAAAAAAATTTTGTAGGAAACAAAGTATTTTTTTATATTCCCAGAGCACATGCTTCTCGGATAGGTTTTTACCCCAGTACCTCTATCCGATCCGGAAACAGCCTCTTCTAGATTTGTGAATTTTCTTTTCTTTTTTTTTTTTTTCTTTCTTCCGCTTTTATTGTTTTGTTTTGCTTTCTTTTCTTTCTTTTTTTTTCTTTGTCTTTTTTTATTTTTTTAATTTATTTATTTATTTATTTCTTTAATTTATTTATACTAACGTTTGTTTATGTAACTTCCCTGACTCTTCCCAGAATAATTTCAACGCCTTATAAATAGAATAGAGGATCAGCATTTCTTATTCATTTGTAAACCTTTTTCAAGTTCTCTTCTTTATTTTTCTCTTTTTTTTTTTATCAATATTTTTTTTCTTTCTTACACTTGGTTTTTACAACGAAATTGAATCAAGATGTCTAGCTCTAGTGGGGAGTTGAAAAACGACTCCGACAATAAGCTAGAAAAAACACAAACGTATTCAAGTTCTGACCAACATTCAATCAATGAGTACCAAGGTGTCAACGATAATGATGAGAACATTAGGCAGTTGGCTAGAACATTTACCCACGACTCACTCAAAGATGACCAATCTGCTGCCACTTTGCGCAAGTACTTGAGTAACATGTCAGATGTTCCAGGTATTAACCCAGTCAGCGAGTCAGATTTGGATAGATTGAACCCAGATTCAGACCACTTTGAAGCCAAGTTCTGGGTGAAGAACTTGAAGAGATTGTTTGACTCCGACCCAGACTACTACAAACCTTCCAAATTAGGTGTCGCTTACAGAGACTTGAGAGCATACGGTGTCGCCAATGACACAGATTATCAACCAACAGTCACCAATGCACTTTGGAAATTGGCCACAGAAGGAATCAGATCGCTCAGAAAAGAAAAAGAGAGCGAATTGTTCAACATTTTGAAACATATGGATGCTATAATGAGACCCGGTGAGTTGACTGTGGTTTTGGGTAGACCAGGAAGTGGTTGTTCTACCTTGTTAAAGACAATTGCTGTCAACACATATGGTTTCCATGTTGGTAAAGAATCCAAAATTACATACGACGGATTGTCGCCAAAGGATATCGAGAAACACTACAGAGGTGATGTTATCTACTCTGCAGAAACTGACGTTCATTTTCCTCACTTGACCGTTGGCGAAACATTGGACTTTGCCGCCAGACTAAGAACACCAAAAAATCGTGGTGAAGGTATTGAAAGAGAAGCATACGCCAAGCATTTGGCCAGTGTTTATATGGCAACATACGGGTTGTCCCACACAAGAAACACAAACGTTGGTAACGATTTCGTTAGAGGTGTTTCCGGTGGTGAGAGAAAGAGAGTTTCGATTGCTGAAGCATCATTGAGTGGAGCAAATATCCAATGTTGGGATAATGCCACAAGAGGTTTGGATGCAGCCACCGCGTTGGAGTTTATCAGAGCATTGAAAACTGCCGCAACCATTCTTGACACTACCCCTTTGATTGCTATTTACCAATGTTCTCAAGATGCATACGATTTGTTTGACAAAGTTGTGGTTTTATATGAAGGTTACCAAATCTATTTCGGAAGAGCAGACAAGGCAAAAGAGTATTTCATCAATATGGGATACGAATGTCCTGAAAGACAAACCACTGCTGATTTCTTGACATCCATCACTAATCCAGCTGAAAGAATTGTTCGTCCAGGCTTTGACAATAAGGTTCCTCGTATAGCAGAAGAGTTTGATGCTTACTGGAAAAGATCTCCAGAGTATAATGCCCTCATCCAAGAAATTGACCAACACTTTATTGATTGCACCCATCTCAATACAAAGCAAACATACCACGACTCACACGTGGCAAAGCAGTCCAAAAATTTGAGCCCATCATCTCCATACACTGTTTCATTCTTTATGCAAACAAGATACATTATGCATCGGAATTGGCTTCGAATGAAGGGAGATCCATCAATCACCATTTTCTCCATCTTTGGTCAATTGGTAATGGCACTTATCCTTTCCTCGGTGTTTTACAACTTAAGTCAAACGACTGACTCTTTTTACTATCGTGGTGCTGCAATGTTCTTTGCAGTGTTGTATAATGCATTTGCCTCGCTTTTGGAAATTATGGCTCTTTTCGAAGCTAGACCAATTGTGGAAAAGCACAAAAAATACGCTCTATATCGACCCTCAGCTGATGCGTTGGCTGGTATTGTTACTGAGCTTCCTGTTAAACTTTTGATGTCCATGTCTTTTAACTTTGTGTTTTATTTCATGGTGAACTTTAGAAGAAACCCTGGAAGATTCTTCTTTTATTGGCTCATATGTTTTTGGTGTACCTTGGTTATGTCGCATTTGTTCCGTTCTATTGGTGCTGTGTCAACATCATTAGCTGGTGCAATGACGCCAGCAATTGTTCTTTTGTTAGCAATGGTTATCTACACTGGTTTTGTTATCCCAACACCAAATATGTTGGGTTGGTCGAGATGGATCAATTATATTAACCCTGTCGGGTACGTATTTGAGTCCTTGATGGTTAATGAATTTCATGATCGTCCATTTGAATGTGCTAATTTCATACCTACTGGTCCAGGTTACGAGAATATCTCCAATGATAACAGAGTTTGTTCTGCTACTGGGTCAAAGCCAGGTAATTTAATTGTGAATGGTTCAGACTACGTGCGTGAACTTTATGAGTATTCCAATGGCCACAAATGGAGAAACTTTGGTATTACTATTGGATTTGCTCTCTTTTTTTTGTTCATTTACATTTCCCTTACTGAGTTCAACAAAGGTGCTATGCAAAAGGGTGAAATTGTTTTGTTTTTGAGAGGATCATTGAAGAAACAAAAGAAACAAAAACAATTGGCAAAAGCCAAAACCGACTCTGAGTTTGGTGGAATGCCAAATGAAAAAGTTAGTTACGAAGCTCAAGCCGAGGCTGAAAGATTTGAAAATGGTAATGGTAATTTCAACGAAAAAGGTGAGGTTAGTGGTGATGCATTACCAAGCAACAAGGAAATCTTTTTCTGGAGAAACTTGACTTACCAAGTCAAGATCAAAAAAGAAGATCGTGTTATTTTGGACCATGTTGATGGATGGGTCAAGCCAGGTCAGATTACTGCTTTGATGGGTGCTTCCGGTGCTGGTAAAACTACCCTTTTGAACTGTTTATCAGAGCGTGTTACTACTGGTGTCATCACTGATGGTGAAAGAATGGTGAATGGTCACTCTTTGGACTCGTCTTTCCAGAGATCTATTGGTTATGTTCAACAACAAGATTTGCATTTGGCTGCATCCACCGTGAGAGAAGCATTACAATTTTCTGCCTATTTGAGACAATCTAATAAAGTTCCAAAGAAAGAGAAAGATGAATATGTTGATTATGTTATTGATCTTTTGGAAATGACAGATTATGCCGATGCCATGGTTGGTGTTGCCGGTGAAGGTCTTAACGTTGAGCAAAGAAAGAGATTGACTATTGGTGTTGAATTGGTTGCCAAACCTAAATTATTGTTGTTTCTTGATGAACCCACCTCAGGTTTGGACTCACAGACTGCATGGTCGATTTGTAAGTTGATGAGAAAGCTCGCTAACCACGGACAGGCAATTTTGTGTACTATCCACCAGCCTTCAGCTATCTTGATGAAGGAGTTTGACAGATTATTGTTTTTACAAAAAGGTGGTAAAACTGTTTACTTTGGAGACCTTGGTGAGGGCTGCCAAACATTGATCAACTACTTTGAAAGTCAAGGCGCAGACCCATGTCCACCAAGTGCCAATCCAGCTGAATGGATGTTGCACGTTGTTGGTGCAGCCCCAGGATCACATGCCAAAGCAGATTATTTTGAGGTTTGGAGAAACTCTAAGGAATACCAAGCGGTGCAAGCTGAGTTGGATAGAATGCAAACAGAGTTATCGCAATTGCCTCGTGATGAAGACCCCGAAACAAAATACAAGTACGCTGCGCCTTTGTGGAAACAATATTTGATTGTTAGTTGGAGAGTTATACTTCAAAACTGGAGAACGCCTACATATATTTATGCAAAATTGTTTTTGGTTATTGCAGCTTCTTTGTTCAATGGTTTCTCATTTTTCAAAGCAGGTACTTCAATGCAGGGTTTACAAAACCAAATGTTTTCGGTATTTATGTTTTTCATTCCATTGAACACTTTGATTCAGCAAATGTTGCCATACTTTGTCAGACATAGAGAGGTTTATGAGACTCGTGAGGCTCCGTCCCGTACATTTAGTTGGGTTGCATTCATCACTGGTCAAATTACTTCTGAGATTCCATATCAATTTGTTATTGGTACTATTTCATACTTTTGCTGGTACTACCCTGTTGGATTATACCAAAATGCCGAGCCAACTGATTCTGTCAACCAAAGAGGTGTACTTATGTGGCTCTTTATTACTGCGTTCTTTGTTTATACATCAACGTTGGGTCAGTTGTGTATGTCATTTAACGAGTTGGATATAAATGCTGCTAATCTTGCGGTGATGATGTTTACATTGTGTCTTAACTTCTGTGGTGTTTTGGCTACGAAAGATGCATTGCCAGGATTCTGGATTTTTATGTACTACTGCAACCCATTTACTTATTTGGTGCAAGGTATGTTGTCGACTGGTTTAGCAAACACCAATGTTGTTTGTAGAGGATCAGAACTTGTTACCGTGGTGCCACCCCTGGGAACTTCATGTTCAGACTACATGCTGACGTATATCAATAATTTCGGTGGTTATGTGAAGGATAATGGAGGAAGTTGTGACTTTTGTCAAATGAGCTCTACCAATGTCTTTTTGAAATCGATCAATGCATTGTACAGCGAGAGATGGAGAAATTGGGGACTTGTTATTTGCTTCATTGTTGCCAACATGGCTTTAACTGTTGTTTTCTATTACCTTGCTCGTGTTCCTAAAGGCAACAGGGAAAAGAAGCACAAGAAGTAGTTTTCAGATAGATTCATAAGCTCTTTTTTTGTTTTCTTTTTTTCCGGGTGACACCTCGTCCTTTCCTTTTCCACGATAATCAGTAATATTTTTTTTTTTTATTATTATTAGACTTGATTTATTTAGATTAAAAAAATACATACGCATATGTAAATATATATATATATATATAATAACAATTTAAGAGAATATAATTTAGAATATCCTATTAGATAGTTCAATTAGTAGAGTAACGTAGAGTTTGTTTTTAAACCTATAGTGTTTTCAATCAAGTTCTGGTCTTGACCTGTGCGGCGCAGTAGCGCGACAATATTCGGATGCACTCATCACCTCTATATTTTTTTTTGAGGTTCGCGATGAGAACTCCATAGGAATTTACAAATAGCGATATATGCAACTTGGAGATTAAAAGAACAATTCATTACCACCACCACCAACAAAAACAACAATAACAACAACAACAACAACCTAATGACAATGTCAGATATAGAAGATTCCGACGTTGAAAACTATGATATTGCGGGCAAATTAGCTTTACGCTCCGACGATGAGCTGGGCAGCGATGACGAGCAAAACACATCGGGAGAAGAAGGAGAGGAGGTTGAACTTCAAGATGAAATAGTCTCCTCAGATGATGATGATGATGATGGTGATAAAGGGAAAGATACTGGGAAAATGCCTCCAACCAAGAAGGCCAAGCTTGACCGCAAGCCGGGATCCGATTTTGACTTTGCAAGTCTTGATTTCGAAGCAGAGGATAACGAAGAGGAGGATAAAACACTAAGTAGTATTCTTGCATTGAGTAATCCAACCGCGAAGAAAGCAAAAGCGGGATCGTTTGCCTCTTTTGGATTTTCAAAGTTTTTACTAGCAAATATTGCCAAAAAGGGATATAAGCAACCTACACCGATTCAAAGAAGATCGATTCCATTGATCATAGATAATAGAGATGTTGTGGGTATGGCTCGTACTGGTTCGGGTAAGACTGCTGCATTTGTCCTCCCCTTGATTGAAAAATTAAAACTGCGAAGCCCTAGTGGAGTCAGAGCAGTTATTTTATCACCTTCTCGTGAGTTGGCCTTACAAACTTATAAACAGGTGAAGGAGTTTAGCCATGGTACGAATTTGCAATCAATTGTGTTGATTGGTGGTGATTCTTTAGAAGAGGATTTTGGAAAAATGATGACCAAGCCTGATATTATTGTTTGTACTCCTGGTAGATTTCTTCATTTGAAAGTTGAGATGCAATATGATTTGATGAGTGTACAGTACATTGTTTTTGATGAAGCAGATAGGTTATTTGAAATGGGTTTTGCTGAGCAGTTGAATGAATTATTGTTGGCTTTGCCTTCCAACAGACAATCCTTGCTATTCTCAGCTACCTTGCCTAGATCTTTGGTCGAGTTTGCCAAGGCAGGTTTAACCAATCCCGTTTTGGTTAGATTAGATGCCGATTCGAAATTGTCAGAGAATTTGCAAATGGCCTACTTTACAACCAAGAGGAATGAGAGAGAGGCGAATTTGCTATATATTTTACAAGAAGTTATCAAGATGCCCTTGGGCACACCCGAAGAAGTGAAAAAGTTGGCCGCCATGGACAAGAGGTCTATCGAATCCGATGAAGAGAATGAAGAAGCTAAAGAACAAAACAATGGGAAAAAACGAAAGTATAAATTCAAAAAAGAGAGAATGCCTTCTGCCAAAGAGTTGCCGTCGGAGAAGTCAACTATTATCTTTGTACCCACGAAGCATCACGTAGAATATGTCACGAGTTTGCTTAAGGATGCGGGCTATCTTGTTTCGTACATTTATGGTACTTTAGATCAACATGCTAGAAAAAATCAACTTTACCTTTTCAGAATTGGTCTTACGAAAATATTGGTAGTTACTGATGTTGCGGCTAGAGGTATAGATATTCCAGTCTTGGCAAACGTCATCAATTTTACCTTACCTGGATCTTCTAAGATTTTTATACATAGGGTCGGAAGAACTGCAAGAGCTGGTAATAAAGGTTGGGCTTATTCTATAGTCAATTCTAGTGAATTGCCATATTTGCTCGATTTGGAGATCTTTTTGGGGAAAAAATTGTTATTGACTTCGATGCACGAGGCGAAATGCGAGTTGTTAAAAAAGAAACAAGGCGGATCATTTATACCTCCACGTATTAATTATACAGAAAGATTAGTTGTGGGAGCAATTCCAAGATTGGATTTAGAAACATTCCAGGAACTTTATGAAAACTTGCTTCGAAACAATTACGAGATCAAAGTGTTGAAGGATGTTGCAGCAAAGGGTGAAAAATTGTATCATCGCACGAGACAGCCAGCCTCTCAAGAGTCCTTGAAACGAAGCAAGGAGATTTTAGAAACGAATTCTTGGGACGATCAACATTTGTTGTTTGGTGAGAATTTGGAAAAAATGAAGGATGATTTTCTTGCCAAGTTGCAGAACCGAAATGTTAAGGAAACTGTTTTTGAGTTGAAGAAAAAAGGTGTTAAGGAGAATGATAGTCTTGCAGAATTTATGCACAGAAGAAGGCGGCAGCTTGCTCCAATACAACGGAAAGCACAGGAAAGAAAAGAATTGCTACAAAAAGAAAGGCTTGCGGGTCTCTCACATGGTATCGAAGAGGAAGTTTTGAAAATTGATGGTGAAGCCAGTGGATACAATCAAAATGTTGACGAGGCAGAGCTTCAGGAAACTTTCGAACTCGGCGATGAAGCTCATAATAAGAAAAAGACTTTTAAAGATCCGCAATTTTTCATGAGCCATTATGCACCCGCCTCAGTCATTCAAGATCAGCAATTATCTATTGCATCATCATTTGCAAATGATGCACAGGCCGCTACTTTTGATTTGGATAATGATGACAAGTTACAGAAAAATAAGCAGCAGGTGATGAAATGGGATAAGAAGAAAGGTAAATACATCAACTCCATGTCAACAGATAAGAAGTATATTATTAGTGAAAATGGTACAAAGATTCCAGCCACGTTTAGATCAGGCAAGTTTGACGAATGGAGGAAGCAGAGGAATTTGAAACCAACCAGTTCATTGACTAACAACGAAACACCCGAAAACAACAAACGATTCAAGCACAAGAAGCAAAGCGTGCCTAAGCTTCCAGATAAGTACAGAGACGATTACCATAAGCAAAAACAAAAGGTTGAAAAAGCTCTTGATTCTGGTATGAGAGTTAAAGGCTATAATAAACCTGGAATGCAACAGGAGCTTAAATCGACAGAACAAATTAGAAAGGCCAGAGCAATTAAGGAACAGAGAAGAGCCAAGAATGCACGTCCAAGTAGAAGAAAGTAGAGGAAAAAAAAACATTAAAATCAAAGTAATCGGAATAACAGAAAATTTTGGAAGAAAAAGTGAAAGCGACGTATTGGTAAGTTTAATATAGTGAAAATATATATAGTTTTATACAAAGTAAATTTTATTTCAATCTTTTTTTTATAAAATTTTAATACTGTTTTAATACTGTTTTGTTATTATTTTATGATTATTTTGTTTTTCTTTTTTTTTCAAGTTTCATCAATTTATTTTGATTTACACAAGGAATATACAACTCAGTAGCGTCTGCCACCTCTGCTATATGGATGGAAACCCCTTCCGCCTCTTCTAAACCCACCACGGCCGCCTCTCGGACCGCTTGGTGGTTGTCTCTTTGGTCCTCTTGGAATGTTGGGCCTACTGGACATTGATGCGGAGTCTGGATTTGGAGAATGGTTTTCAGAACTAGAAGGAGTCCCCTTATTTGACGTGTTATCGCCCGTTTCAGTTTCCTCGTTTTGTTGTTGCGGGTTCATAGGCTGTTGAGCAGGTTGAGCATCAGTACCTGCACCACTGGCACCTTGCTGTGCCTGTGCCTGTGCCTGTGCTTGTTGATACATGAACCACTGATAGTAACGCATATACTCCTGGTTCATAGCAGGATTCATTTGCATTTGGGGATAAGCCTGTCCAAACTGTTGTGCACCATATGGGTTAAAAAAGCCAGCTTGTTGTTGTGACTGCTGTTGACCATGTTGACCATGTTGATTCTGTTGACCATGCTGCTGCTGTTGCTGATGTTGCTGCTGCTGTTGCTGCATAGCAACCTGTTGGTTATGCTGACCCCTTGGTGCAGCACGCTTAACCTCCATTGCCTTACCTTTCAAAGTCAAGTATTTGTTAACACATACTTTATCTACAGCATCAGGAGAGTCATAAGTAATAAATCCAAACCCTCGAGATCTTCCTGTATCCTTGTCAATCATTAACTGACAGTCAATGATGCTTCCAAATTTGGAAAAAAATTCATTAAATTCCCGTTCAGTAACCATGGGATCAATACCGCCTACAAAGATTTTACCAACTCTGTCCTGGTCCTCTCTAGCAATTGCTCTCTTGGGATCAATCAATTTGCCGTCCAAAATGTGTTCCTCCTTGATTACAGCATCAACCGAAGCCGGGTCTTTGAAAGTCAAGAATCCAAAACCTCTGGACCTTCCTGTAGCATTATCCTTCATAATCGTGTAGTCAACTACTTCTCCATATTTTCTAAAATGCTCGGCAAGGCCCTCCTCGGTGGTATCCCAGTTTAATCCACCAATAAACATCTTTCCGCTATCGCGACTCACTTCATGTTGCTGCTGCTGTTGCTGTTGTTGTTGCTGTTGAGTGATTGACACAGCTGGTGAAGATACCATGTTTGCAGGACCACCGGCACTTGCACCTCCTTGGAATTGATTCGTATTTTGAGTCATACCAGTAAATTGAGCAAATTGAGCTGGATCAAATGCAAATTGTGGTGGTGCCTGTGGTGCAATTCCACCTGCAGGTAAAGGTTGTATTTGCGATTGAGAAGGATCCTGAGAAGGATCTTGAGATGGATCCTGAAGTGGTGGTGGAGGTGGAGGTGGAAGAACCGACAGTGTCAGAGTTTGATCCTGTGATGATGTGGTGGGTGGAGGTAATGGAATTGTCAGACCTTTATGCTCCGTAGCAGCTTCTTGCGGAGTAGATTCACCAACACTTTTTTCTGGATTTTGTTCTGGTTCTTGTTCTTGTTCTTGTGCTTGTTCTTTGTTTTCTGCATCTTCAGATGTCTTGCTTCTTTCGTCTGCGACTCCACTTGAGGTGCCTTCTACTTGATCCTTGGTATTTGTTTGTTCATCATCTCCATACAAATCCTCAAAAAGAGCCTCATCGTCGTCTGCATCGATATGTGACATTGCTGTATTCGAATTCTTTATATTTTTTTTTTGAATTCCTTCTTTTATAAAGAAAAGGCTAATGGAAGGAAGGAAGGAAGGAAGGAAGGGGGGCGGGAAGGAAATAGTAATAATTAACTAAATGAAAAACTATGTTAAATTTTTCAGGGATTGATTTACTCTAACTAAAACAGGGTAAAGTTGAATGCCGAGTTATATCAAGATCTATAGATAAATTGTGGTTGCCAAAGGTATGAAGAAATTTTTTATTTTTTTTGTTTTCGTTTAGTTTATTGAATTATAAACAATCTATGTATGTCTTATACAGAATATAAAAAGACAGGTGGCTGTGATATTTTTTATAAAAACAAACCTAATGCCCTATGATTGAAACTGTTGTAAACCTGTGATGATTATAAATGGGTCAAACAACGAAATTGTTGGTAGAACTCAGAAACTGTTGCGCAATGTTGACATCAACCTTTTGGTGATGTTTCCTTTTTTGAACAACAAATTTTCCGAAGAGTTTTTGATGGCACCAGCCACTGCCACACACAACAAAACAAGAACCTTGAGAAATTTTAATTGGTAGCGCATAACTAGACCACGTGATACAGTACTTCTTTGCTCCTTTGCTTCTTTGATCAAGTAAACAAGATATACACTGTTTCCCAGTCAACGAACTATCAGTGATTTCAGAAGAGTTAGCCATGTACATATATATATATATATATAAGTAAATAGGTAAGTAATTACGTATTTATGTATGATTATACACCTAAAATTTTGATAGTGTAATCTTTTAAGTTTTGCACAATCGATAGTAGTTATGCGAAATTATTGGTAATATTAAGGAGCTAAAAACTCATAAAGTTTCATACTCATTGCTTCAGTATGTCTACAAAGATTTGCTGCAAATTGGTGCGAAAAAAAACCGAAGAGGAAAATCAGGAAGAAGAAGAAAAGAAATAGTGAAAAAAACCAAAAAAAAAAAAAAAAAAAACAATAAATAAAAATTAAACAAAGGCATCGTGAGTTTGCAACAATCCCCAATTACAAATAATTGAAAAAAAAAACATCTTTTTGTTTTCCCCCTTTTTTTCCATTTCCATTTCCATAAATTGACATATTGATAGAAATTTGTTCATACCAGGATGAAGAAGTATCTCATTTTATTTGTACAATCATACCCCAATTTCCGGATTGCAGAATTGGAGGCCTTGGCGGATTTAGAAGGTGTTTCAGTGGATTTATCAAAACACAATGATAAAATACCATTTCTCGAAGTTGAACTAGAAAACGATGACTGTGCCAAACGGTTAGTATCACGAGCAATACTCACCAGAGGCATCTATGAATTATGGGGCCAGGGTTCAACTTACGAGGAGTTGCATAACATGATTAAAAGCAATAAAGATTTAAATTTTCGTCAATTTGATGATGTGAGTTTCAAATTCACGTTTGAAAGCTTCAAAGGTCGCCAGAGCCTGAAAGAACAATTGAAAATAATTGAGTCCTTTTCTTATCTTGATTTTAATGGTAAAATTGATCTTAAATCGCCTCAAGAAACATTTACAATTTTGGAGGAGTATGAGGTTTACGGTATGGAGAGGGCCACTGCTCCTAAATACCTTTGGTTTGGTAGGCAGGTGCAATTGAGTGAAAAGATGAGAACTAACATTGTTGAGAAATATGATTTAAAGAAGCGTGGCTATATAGGCACAACGTCATTTGATGCTGAGTTATCGTTGGTTACTTGTAATATGGCTCATGTCCAACAAAAAAACATTGTCTATGACCCATTTGCCGGGACGGGATCATTTATGGTGGCAGCTGCCGCTTTTGGAGGCCTCACTTTTGGTTCTGATATTGATGCAAGAATGATTAGTGGCAAAGATGGTAAGACGATTGCCTCAAACTTTAAAGACTATGGAACAACCCCAAACTTCATGGATGTATTAACTATGGATTTCACCCATAATGCATTTAGATCTGATTTTAAAATAGACACAATTATTTGTGATCCACCATACGGAGTTCGTGAAGGGTTGAGGGTGCTTGGAGCAAAGAATGAGGAAAAAGCTGCAGGGAGAGAAAGCAATATCTACAACGGCAGTCTTGCCTACTTGAGACGGGACTTTGTCCCACCAAAAAGACCATACGAGTTGTCGAGTTTGCTCGACGATTTGTTACAATTTTCTAGCGAGAGATTAGTTGAAAACGGACGACTAGCATTCTGGATGCCCACGGCTAATGATGACTTTGAAGCCACTTTAATTCCACAGCATGAAAAACTCGAGTTGCAATACAATATCGAGCAAAGTTTCAATAAGTGGTCAAGGAGACTTCTAGTCTATGTGAAAAGGGGAGACCTGTATGTTGGAGTCACCAGCAACGGTCTTCGTGAGTCAAATATACGCAGTTTCCGGGACCGATACTTTAGCAAATTTAGCGAAAATAGCAGATAATAGGAGGTCTTTTAGAAGCTTGAATTTGAGTGCAGGGCACTTGGTTCTTTTTTTTTTATTTTATTCTATTTTCTTATTTTTTGTTTTCTTTTTTTTTTTTTTTGTTATTTTGTGGTTATTCAATTTGATCCAACTTGATAACAATTTGCACGAGAATTATACAGGTTTTAGCAGATAAATCTTCTCAACTTCTGACAATTCAACTGTAAAAGTATGTACATTGAATGTAGAGCTTGCTTTAAAAATTACTCTCGCATAAAATGAAAAAACATGTATGTAGAATAATATGGAGTTCAAATTAGTTCTTTTGACAGTTGAGATTGTAAAGGCTCTTACACAAACCAAATCAAATTTAGTGCCTGTATACATGTTCTTCCTTTAATTCTTCACCCTTTATTACGTTTCAACTATCCGACCTCATATGTATACGTTGGCAGCTATTTTGTCCATACACGCGTGAATTCATCTAATTAACGAAATTAAAGACACTGTAGAGAAGTAGGAGGTTAATCTCCAATATGCTTGTAGAGGGTACAACGTATTCTACAATGCATTCTACGATTTATTCTACAATGTATTCCACAATGTATTATACATTGTATGCATTTAGAAATCTGGAAGAGAATAGTGTTGTGCACTTACCTTGCCCAAAAGAAAAAAAATAAATTTAAAAGGGAGAAAAAATCGTAACCCCCTCTCCCCACCTAAATGGTTGAGAAAAGGGGATATGCGCTAACACATCGGTTTAATCTCGCAACAATTGAATACCAACACCAACAATTTTACACTGAACAAGTAACCAAACCATTATGCTATTAAAGTTCAATGTGAAATGAGCCAGGGAATCCCGATGATTCTACAATATAAAAAGGGGGAGGAAATCTTCTCTTCCTTTTTTTTTTCTTTCTTCATCTTATAGATTAAATATCAATTGTATTTTTCTTTTAACCAAAGAAGAAACCCATTTTAAAAGTGAATTGATATAGAATAATCAACTCTAATTAAACAAAATAAAACAGCAAAAAGCAAAGCAAAGTAAGACAGAACAATGACACCACCAACTATTTTGCAAACCCAAGCTCCTGAGATGGAATCATTTGTCTTTGAGCATAAAGCTTTGCCTCAAATTAGTTTAAAGTCCACATCATCAAAAGATGGCGGTGTTTCTTTTGCTGATTGGGAAAACTTCAAGTTTGCTCCAATTAGAGAGTCAACAGTTTCTCGTGCAATGACCAAAAGATACTTTAATGACTTGGACAAGTATACCGAGTCAGATATAGTTATTATTGGTGCAGGCTCAGCAGGTTTATCAGCTGCATATGTTTTGGGAAAAAATAGACCTGACCTCAAAATAGCAATCATTGAAGCATCAGTATCGCCAGGTGGCGGGTGCTGGCTTGGTGGACAATTGTTTTCAGCAATGGTTTTGCGTAAGCCTGCTGATCAATTCTTGACTAGTTTGGGAATTGAGTTTGAGGATGAAGGCGATTATGTTGTTGTAAAGCATGCAGCTTTGTTCATGTCGACCTTGTTATCAAAAGTTCTCGAGTTCCCAAACATCAAGTTGTTCAACGCTACTGCTGTTGAGGATTTGATCACTAGACGCGATGAGACGAGCGGCGAATTGAGAATTGCTGGTGTTGTCACCAATTGGACATTGGTTGCATTGAATCATGATACTCAATCCTGCATGGATCCCAACACCATTAATTGTAATGTTGTATTGTCAACTACTGGCCACGATGGTCCATTTGGTGCTTTTTCTGCTAAGCGTTTGGAAGAAATTGGAAAGCCACCTCGTGGTGCTTCATACGACAGCTCAAAGGGCAAGAATGAATCATCTTCCACTTCGTCTTTTGAACTAGGCGGAATGAGAGGCCTCGACATGAATAAAGCCGAAGATGCCATTGTCAAAGGTACCAGAGAAATTGTGCCTGGTTTGGTCATTGCTGGTATGGAACTAGCAGAGGTTGATGGTTCAAACAGAATGGGTCCTACTTTTGGTGCCATGGCTCTCTCAGGTGTCAAGGCAGCAGAGTCTGTGTTGAATGCACTCGAAACTAGAAAGAAGCAAAACGAAAGCTGTTATGGTGGTATCCCTTTGCAATAAAGGTAAACATCTAGCTAATAGACATTGCCCTCTATCTTTTTTCCTTAATTAAGTTATCCCAGCTTAGTATAGTAGTATAGTTTTTTCAGAATTGATTTCTTTTTCTCAAAAAACGAATTTGGCAGTTTATATTTGACAATTTGTTTCTAAATGTTTTCTCATTATATTTTATTTTTATTTTAGTTTCTATGTTTATTTTTTGTTGTCTTTGATTTTTTTTCTTTTCTCTCTTTCCTTCTGCGGCTTCTGGTTCTCTAATACCTGTAAAATATATTGCAACTGCGGGATCTGACCTTTGAATTTTATTACCTTCTCTTTCCGCTTTGACTTCAATATACAATTTAGAGTATCTCCATCATTAACACTCCAGAGAGATAATCATGGCTGAAATATTAAAGTATGTTAATATTGAGAGCAATTCATTTCTTACTAGAGAAAATCATACTAACAACATTTGTAGACCCAAAAAGACTAACCCTCGTGGTATTCCGGAAGCTCCTTTCATCGAGAAAGTCGACGATATAGTTAAGGACCCAGAAAACGATTTCCAACCATTAATGTCTCAGTTTCAACAAAGGCTTCAGCAATACAAGTACATGGAACTTTCAAAGCAGCAGCAATTGGCGGATTTGAATATCAAAATTCCAGATATTGAAAAAAATTTGGAAGTAATTGCCCAACTAAAAGAATCTGCTAAAGACGATGCAAAAGATTCTGATAACGATGAAGACGAAGAAGACGGAGAAAGTGGCAAAAATAGTGAATTAACCATCAACTACGAATTAAACGATACATTGTATAGCAAGGCCACGGTTGATTTGAAAAAATTGGATTCCGTATGTTTATGGCTTGGGGCCGAGGTGATGCTCGAATATAAGCTTGATGACGCTATACTGCTTTTGAAAGATAGACTAGAAAAGAGTAATGGTCAAAGAGACATAGTGGAGGAGGATTTGGAGTTTTTGAGAGAAAACATTACAACCATGGAAGTCAATACTGCTCGATTATACAACTGGGATGTTGAGAGGAGGAAGAAGGAGAAAGAAGCAGCCTCAGCTCACTAAATCGGAAAATCCAAAGTAAAGGATAAAGGGATTGAAATGAAACGAAACAAACAGAGATCAGAAAACAGAAAAGAAAACAGAAAATCAAAAAAATAAAAAAAAAAGTCAAAAATAAAGCATTTTTGGAAAAGAAAAAAAAAGGAAAAACTTAATTATAAAGAGAAGTTTCCTATCTCCTAAATGTATCCAAAAATTGACTACCCAAAGGTCGAACAGGTGTTTCCGCTCGAATTTGGCTTTCTTGTCTTCTGGTTTCATCTAAAATATCGTCATTATCCTCGGGTTCTTCGCTGCTGAGACGTGGCTCTTGCATAAGATTTTCTTGGTTTGTTGTAGTCGGTAAGGGTGTATAACCAGATCGAGCGACCCTTTGAATCATTGCATTTATAGTTTGGAAGACTTTTTTGCTAGGATTGATGAAAACTTGGAAAAATGTTTTAGGAATTAAATAGTTTGTGAATGGGAGAAGATCATAGACGTATAATTTACCAACGAGTAGACCGACCAAGCCTGGAATCAATGACTTGATCCCATTGTTTAAAATTAATATAATGTATAGTATGTGTACCACAAATTGGTTGCTTACCGTGAAAGCTTTTATGCCGTCTGGGTTAATGCCACGAGAAGATTCGCTTTGATTGGTTGGCTCATTTTCCAAATTAACTCTTTTTGGTTTCCTAAGCAAAATCTTGAAATAATATGATGTGGGGATATTCTGCAAATAGGTCACATAGAAAGAAGAAATAAGACCAATGGGCCCTGGCACAGCCTCATTCAAAATCGTGGGCTTGAAATTAAACTTGTCATGCGTGAATCCTTTGAAAAAAATTTTGAGGAGAAAGGTAAAGTAATTTATTAGTAATTGGCCAATAGCCATGACAGAAGTGCACGCAATAGCATTGTAGACAGCAAAGGCGACAATTAAGGATAGATAGCGCCTTGAACCATAAAATCTTTCAATAACCTTGAATTCAAACCAAAGAAGAACGCCTAAAAGATAATCTGATTCGTTCACCACTGATAATTGATATGTGATTATTCTCCAATATTGATGGTATTGGTAGATATATGGATCCAAAGACATACGAACAACATATTTAATTGATAATATGGATAGCACAAGTGGTATCACTGTTGTTATAATACATATTGACTTGGTAACAGAGCAGTTTGTGAATCCTTTAATAGGGGTTAACTGGGCCATTGTTGGCTTGAAAGTTTGGCGATGGAAAGATGTAGGGTATAGAATGGTAGAGAGAGGAATTGAAAGCGGAGAATTCGGAAAGATAGCGATATGATTCTTACACTATAGAGTAGTACACGAAACACGAGCTTCTATATCAGTATTGCGCTTTCTGATTATTTTCGTAAGGGGCGTTGTTATCGGTATGTCGCAGAAACAGCCCTCAAAAACTTTGGACACCAGAAAATTATGGAATACGACATTAGAATACCACGTGACTACTTTTTTTTTGGAAAAGAAGGCAACTAGAAGTTGATGTCGTATCTTTACTTTTGCGCGTTACCAAAAAGTAGTTTTCTAGGTCCCAGCACATCACGTGCCAATAGAGCGAAAAAATAGTTTGACGCTACCAAAATGTTGTATTAAGCACTCTTCTATTGTGTTACTCTTTTTTTTTTCTCTCTCTTTCTCTCTCTCTCTCTCTCGCTGAGCACAAGCCTGGGAGCATACGAACAAATTTTTCAGGGAAGAACTAAAGGGCAAAAAAAAAAAAATCCTTCTCAGTTTAGAGTCTTTTACTATACCTTTTGTTTTCATCACACACACAACACAGCAAAGATGGGTAGAGATCACACCACCAAGCAACACGTCAGATCAGGTCACAGACAAGCTCCAAAGTCAGACAATGTCTACTTGAAATTGTTGGTCAAATTGTACTCCTTCTTGGCTCGTATGTAATGAGAGAAACAAATAAACTAAAGAAAAGTCAAGATGAACCTACTAGTTTGGGTTTATCCAAAAAGATGCAACCTGAAAGGAGAAATATTATAACGAACGACTATCGTCTATGCTTCACATGATAGAGACTGCCGATCAATATTGTAATGATGATCGAGATATGGCCCTGCAAAAGATCGATTTGAGGTTTGAATAACTATTCAGTGGATCATTTTTGTTATCCATTTTTTTTTGAATTCAACCATAATGATATCTAAGTATGGCATCATATCTGCCCAGATTTTGATTCCTTTGTTTTACTTATTTTGGAATTATCTGGGTTGAGTCGAGTCTGCGAGTGTTTTTACCTTATTCTGTTTTCAATAGGTAATGCGCGTCTTTTGTTTTGATAATGAGCAGACATGAATGTGAAATACTAACAATTTTCTAATCTAGGTCGTACTGATGCTCCATTCAACAAGGTCATTTTGAAATCATTGTTTTTGTCAAAGATCAACAGACCACCAGTTTCAGTTTCAAGAATCTCTCGTGCTTTGAAGCAAAAAGGTTCTTCTGAGAAGACCATCGTTGTTGTTGGTACCGTTACCGACGACAACAGATTGTTGGAATTCCCAAAGACCACTGTTGCTGCTTTGAGATTCACTGCTGGTGCCAAAGCTAGAATCATCAAGAATGGTGGTGAAGCTATCACTTTGGACCAATTGGCTTTGAGAGCTCCAAAGGGTCAAAACACTTTGATTGTTAGAGGTCCAAGAAACGCTAGAGAAGCTGTTAGACACTTTGGTTTCGGTCCACACAAGGGTAAGGCTCCAAGAATCTTGTCTAAGGGTAGAAAGTTCGAGAGAGCTAGAGGTAGAAGAAGATCAAGGGGTTTCAAGGTATAAGGAAAGAAGTAGTTTATATTTCGTATATAGCTTGTATACCTTTTGCATTGGATTCGTTGATGAAATTTTTTTTCGATTTTATATGATGATTGTTGTAGAAAACTGTTTAATTATGCAATTACTGGTTAAATGAAACAAAAGAGTAATTTTAGTGTTTGTTTATATCTAAAGAACTGAGAACTTGTAGTAACCATGGTCGGAACCAAAAAAAATTCATAATTGGTCAGACTGCCTCGATCATCCAAGTCATCTCGTTTATCTTTTTTTCTTTTTTTCAATTTAGCATCAATCGTTTATCTTCGTGTTTTTGAGCTTATAATTTACAGCATATTATTTTTTACATTTTATATTTTATGTTTTATATTTTATATTTTATGTTCTATATTTTTATGTTTTATATTTTTATGTTTTATATTTTCTATTGTTTAATGTTTGTTCTATTTTTATTTTTGTGAATCTTGAACTAGGAGAGTAAGAGATCAGTTAACACAAGATGCTTGAATTTGCCCACAACAATCAGCAATCATGTTCGTCTTCTAGATAAGGTTAACCGAATCGAATACTTAATTCTCGTCAGGAAGTTTCCAATAAATCTCTCAAAATCTGATTACAGACTAAAGAAACACACAATTGAAAATGACTCAAATGACTGCTTCAGAACTTGGTTCGCCGAGGTCTCAATCGAAAATCACATTTGACAGTTTACCTGAAGATGTATTGATGCGAATCGTTTACTGGGTCTCAAACGGTACTATTCAGGATGGAAGTAATTCCGTAATCAAACACCAACAATTCCCATCCCATGTTTATATCCTCAATAGCAAACGATGTGGCATTTCATACAAAGATTTGTTAGCTCTATCATCTACCAGCACTAGATTGCGGAAACTTCTTGGTCCATATTTGTTCTACAGTGTTAGTCTTGTGAGAAGAAACCAAATTGATTCTATTTTGTGTACACCTCGACTGCAGGAGCTATTTAGCGATCGAAAACTGTATCAGCGGGAGTTTTTGTCAGAATTGGTACAAAAGAATCTTGAGTCATGTAGGGATAGCGAATTGGCACGTAATAGTTTCAGATCCAGTCCACGAGGCGACAAGTTCTTTCGAAGCCGGTATGAACTCGAGCTCTGCATGTGTAACTTTGTTCAATACGTCGAATGTGATAATACCATCTTGAAAACCGGCGAGTTAAGGTTATTCCCTATTATGCAAGATTTGAAAGTGTTGGATCAAAGGTTGGATGTACTGTCCTTACCTCTAGCATCTCCAGCATCTCTGGCACTACAGGCAGAGATAGAGAATATGCTGCTCAATCGGCTTACTTATTTGGCCGTGCATTCTCAAACATTGGTCACGAGCAAACTCCTTTCAGGTACTCTACCAGTGTTACAACGGTTGGATTTGTTTCTTGATTTTGATGACCTCAGTTATCCACAGAGTATCGATGAGCTCATTTCAAATTTTCTGAAATCACTGTTAAACTTGAAAGAATTTACACTTGTTTTGCACAATCCATTTGCAGTAAATTATTTAGGAACCATAAATTTATTATCTGTTATTACAGGGAACGCTAAATTGCGGAAATTAACCATAAGGCTAAAACGGAGGAAAAGCCATGCAACTTTTCATCAAAGCAGATGGCCCTTATATTCCGGGTATGCTGGGGATCTCCTTTTGAAACTTTTTAGCAATTTGGAAAGTTTGATTGTAGACATTCGAATTATTGATCAAATGAAATTTAGTCCTGTTATATATAATACATTAGGGCGAGAGCCAGAAATGGGATCTGAAACTGAAACCGAAACTGAAACCGAAACTAAAGTTGATTCCAAACTGGGTGCGGGTTACAAAGTATTTACCAATACTCAAACTAATGATTTAATATCTAGTATTGCTTCACCAATGGTGAAGCATTTAATTCTTGTTGATCAAGCTATTGTGGGACCGCATATCTCATCAGATCGAAGAGAACTTTTAAATGTCATTATTAGACGCGGAAGGTTTACAACATTATCGTTCCAATATGGAGAAGCCTTAGAAGAGTCTCACTTGCATGTCCTTAAAATGGTGACAGATTTTATCTCTTTTATATGCAACAATGTTTTTACAGGCTACAGACTCATTGATACTATCTCAGTACAAAAATGTTGGTCTGTGACAGACGACTCGATTATTCGCGAATATCTACTTAGGGGAATTGAAGATAAGGACAAAAATAAGTTAAATATAGCCACTATGTGGGGGAAAACCGCATTTAATTCACCAAGGTTTCGCAAAAAAGAACTGTTTAAAGTGACTTACTCAAAGATGGATGTCACAAGTATAGCTGACCCGAGTGGCTACTTTCTCGGTGTTTCTACACAACCATCATATAAGGCAAACTATACCATGTGGCCCGAGAATAATGAATTCCTGGACGATTTTTGGAGTATTGAAGCATCATTGACCGATTTTGAGCAATACGTTGTACATCAAAGACAAAGCTTGCTTTTTGGCTAGTTGAGAAAATAAGCTCAGAGAATAATGTTTTAGATTATATTTACAAATATCTATAGATATGTATAAATATATATACATATGTGTGTGTCCTAATATTATCCACACGTAGACTTTTATATACTCTTCATATTCCTCCTTATATGTGCTTTCCCCGGATTTGTAAAAGCGGAAGATACATTTCCTATTACGTGTAATTGCGTCCATCTGCATTGAGCTTAAAATATAACAGCCTTAGTAGATATCAATAGTGAACAAATTAGGGCTTTACCCTAATTAATAGTATATCTTTTTTTTATTACTTATATTATTTCTCTCCAAACTCTGAGCTTAAAAGTGTCGCGACATTCGACGACGCGCCCTACCCATAGGTGAATGTGACAGGAAAAATACAGAAAAAAAGAAAGGAAAAATAGGATGCTTTTTCATGAAAAATTTATGTTCTTCTCTTAGTTCTTCACCAATATACGAAACTCAAAGACCAACAACATGCCAGGTGTATCAGTTAGGTATGTTGAATAACTAATCGATTGATCGTGCTGAACGATTTATCATATCGCAACAGTGAATAAGAAAGAACTCCGTCGTGGTGGATGGATCAAACATTCTCAGGTACTATTCATGACAAATGAAGGGAATATATAAAGAAGTCACTTTTCCTTTTTGAAAAGACATATATTTGCAACTACATTCTCATCAAAGTCATACGAAAAAGATAGCAATGAGTATGCATACCCACTCGGACCGGTTCTTCTTGTTACAATTGTTTGTTTACGATCTGTGGAATTTTTAATACTAACAGTTTTCTTTCCTTTTCCCTTTTAGAGACGTTCCAGCTCAAGATTTTATCAACGCTTACGCTAAGTTCTTGCAAAGACAAGGTAAATTGGAAGTTCCAGGTTATGTTGACCTTGTGAAGACCTCAGCTGGTAACGAATTGCCACCACAAGAAGCTGAGACCTGGTTCTACAAGAGAGCTGCTTCAATTGCCAGACACATTTACTTGAGAAAGCAAGTTGGTGTTGGTGCTTTGAACAAATTGTACGGTGGTGCTAAGAACAGAGGTTTCAGACCTCACAAGCACGTTGACTCTTCAGGATCAATCAACAGAAAATGTGTCCAAAGCTTGCAAAAAATTGGTGTTTTGGAGATTTCATCTAAAGGTGGTAGAAAGATTTCAGAAAACGGTCAAAGAGATTTGGACCGTATCGCTGCTCAAACCTTGGAAGGTGACGAGTAAACATGTTAAGTTTTCTACTTTCTATGTTGGAAATTATCAAATTGTTTTCTTTCTTGTAAACTCCCCCCCCCCTTTACGCCTTTAAAACCTTTCTTTGTATACTAGTATTATAATACAAATTTTAACGTTTAGAGTAGCGTAATCAAATCAGTTTTATTTCTATTAATAATTATGTAAAAAAATTATATATTTTCAAAGTTACAAATTGAATTTAAAGCTTCTTTTGCGATTGCATCTCTTTTGACATTTTTCAAATCTTCTTGTAGCTCGAGCCAGGAGAGCGGTATGCTCTCGGGTAAATTTCGAATCCATTCAAAACAATCCTCTGTTGAAGAAGTTGCGGTCCACATGGTGATAGTCTGACTGGCGTAATCATTATTGTTAGTGGTATCATTAACATTATCATCGTCTTTACTGTCATTAACACTTGACACCAATTGGAAATCAGAATCTAATGATTCGGCAATGAATAATCTTTGAACTAGTTTGGCTATTTGGGATTTGTCCTCAACATCTTCAACTTTGGCACCGTAAATATTATTGATAAGTGAAAATCTAATCAATTCCCATATATTGTCATCCAATTCGCCAAAGTGACCAAGGAATACAGTAAAAATATTCACAGATGCTTGAAAATCAGATTCATTTATATCATACCTTTTCTTGAAAACAAAGGGACAATATTCTAGTATCTCCATAATCATGCGGTGAAACCATGTTAGTAGCAAAAAGACATGTCTGTGCATTTGACTAGTTTCCAACACAGATGACGGTACCATTTTGAAAGTATCCATAAATGATCGCCTGAAATCGCCATCATTTTCAAAATAATACACTTTTCCCAATCTGATCAACGTATCTGGAATATTTGACTGTTGATCGCAAGTTAAAAATATTTTTGAGCTCTGAGGCATGTTTGTGTGATTCAAAAAATTCTCCAATTCAAGTAACCAACTTGGGAACATGTGAACATTCTGAATAATGAGCCATTTACCTGTACTTGAAATCTCTTTCAACTTTGCTGTGGCCAAAATAGAACTCTCAGACGACCCCATAGAAATCACCGTGCAATCGACTTCCTGTTCGTTTTCTGCTAGGTCAAGGATTTTGTATGTAGCATCAAAGTCGTTGCTAGTTGTCATTATGAACAAATGGCATAATTTGTCATGCACCCATTTCTCCAAAGTCCATTCTGACTCGTATGATTCACCAAATGGTCTCAACTCAGATGTCCATTTAGAAATAGGCAGGAAAATATCGAGTTTAGACAATTGAAGGTTTGCGATATGACCTTCAAATACTCTCAAAACATCTTTTTTGAGTTCAGAGTTTGTTTCAAGATCAATTATTTTCGGATCCATCAAAACCAAGGTATCATTGGAGGCTTGTAATGATAAGTAAGTCAGCAATTGTTCAAAAGATACACCATACTGGCGGCATTTCACGACGATGGTCATCAACAATGAGCATACAAATTTATCTTTGAATGCAAGTGAGGGTGAAAAATTGTTATACAATTGCGAACAAAAAGCACGCTCAAAATAAGTTTCAACCTCTTTCTCTTGTTCAAACGAAAAAGTGGTTGACATGGTTTCTTCAAAAGCAAGGAAAAAATCATGACTAGTTATTTCATAAAAGCTTGAAATGTTCTTTAGCTGTGCAAGACACTGAAAAATGGTAACGGAAACCTCAGCTATTGTTTCAAATCTGGACCTCACATGCAGAATTTCAAACATGATTTCATCGGCTTTGCCAAGTTTCTCGGATAAGCTTAAAGACTCTTTTTTAAGACGTTCCAAATGGCCAAGTACCTTGTCATTTTCGAGGATACCAGTTGATGTCAGTGACAATAGTTCCAAAAGTGAATCTTCTAGTTTCAGTAGTTGAACTTGGTATTTACCCTTGGCAAATAATAACTCAGTACGTTGAACAGCAAGTTCAGGACTCCTCTTTGTCAAGGCGAGATCTATAGCACGGTTCTCAAGATTACCAGATGTGATTGAATAGTTGACCAAACCAGCTCTTGCAAAAATAAAGTTTGGTAAATTCACCTGGGTACGCTTTGTCATTAAGACAAGGCGAAATTTCGAGTGCAAATCAATCCAATCATCTCCAACACGTACCAACACTCTACCACCTCTTCGTTTTGTCTCTTTTCTAATAACCTGATCAACTATTGGGTCATAATACTCACAATCCTCGATCAATAACGTAAGTCCAAATCGTAGCGCGTTTTCCAAATCATTAAAAAAACTATTACTCATAAACTTTGTACGCTTAATCAGAATTTCTAATGAGCTAATGAACACGTCTGCAGCAGTTCCGCTCGGATCAATAATGATTGGCAAAATAGCTTTCTCAAGTAGTGCAAAGTTGGCCTTGTTTAGCTCATCATCTGTCAATCCATTTTGCAAATGATTTTCTAATGTCGAAACTCCAACCAAATACTCTGATATTATCAAATTCTCATCACATTTGATACCGGCATGACTAAGCTTTTCTTTCCAGACCTTGAGCACTTTATTTCGCCCTTTTTCATCCAATGGACCAGCATAGGAAACAAAGGCAGCAGCCAAAACAGCATTCCCGTGAATCTCATCGCTTTCCTTTGCAAACAGATCGATGGAATCTTTCCAGCGCGTTAGCTCTAAATGCAAACTCTCTATCAAAAGTGTACTTCTTGTAATCTTTTCTTCTACAGAAGCAGATTCTATTTTGATCATCTCAACCTCACGAATAATGTCACTATAGTTTCCCTTGTACTCCTCAATTTTGGTCTCCAATTCTTCAATCATTTGCCTTATGGCAATCAACTGTGCTTTACTCTTGATTGATCTTTGTTCCAATATTGCAGCTTCTTCACGCAAAGGTTCAACATCAGACAACACTTTTGAATACGCCAATTGAGCACGGACCCAATTAAGCAAAGGTCCACACGCTTTACTTGCTCTATGTACAGCTTCAAATGTAAAATCGTCACGGGCCAAGTAATGCACTTCCATATACTCTTGAAGCTCGTTCGTAACCACTTCTTCGCAATCAAAGTTGACTATATTGGGGATAAAGTCTTCACTTCTAACAGCCAATTGAACGTCTCTCCAAGTGGAAACATTATATCCAAGTAGGATACATACAGCTTCCATAGTCAACTTTACTGCGTGAGGAGGGTTTGCCATACTTCGTATTTCTGTAAGATGTTGCTTTTTAATATCCTGTACTCCTCTCTGGGCATGAAGGATCGCAGGTTCTGCAAGCTTAAGCTCTTTCTCAGCTATAGCTTTCCTCGAGTTAATCTCCAATTCCTGCTTCTCAAGCTCAGCCTGAATATCGACGGATAATTCTTGCTTTCTTTCTGCTTCATTTTGGTCGACAAGCATTTTATCCAACATTTTTCTTGCCTCGGAATTTTTTTGCAGTAATTGTTTCTCCTTTTCAACTAAATCCTTTTTTAGTTTGGCTACTTGCGAAACAGTCTCTTTTATTTTTTGATAACCAAGAATCAAATGCCTATTCCTATCATCCAACTCTGACAGTTTCTGGATACACAATTGTGCAAAAGTTTCAACAAATTTAACAAATTGGCCGGGATAAACTTGCTTGGTTATCGGAAAGAGGGAATTAATGGCAGAAGTTATTGTTGAAAACCCACGATGTATTTCTATCAAAACATTCAATACCAAACTCTTTAAGGATTTGTTAGGGTTCTCTTTGCTCCCATCGATTCTTGTGGAGTTTATATCACTGTAATCATAGAGACTACTAACACCCTCAAGTAGTGCATTTCCAACTGAATAATAGGCATCAATACTCCAATCACCCATCCAATTCAACACACACCTATTCAACAATGCCGGCGAGGAAATGACAATCAGATTTGTACTATCTGTCGAGTCTGGAACAAGGAATACAATGTGTAAATTTTGAGACAATTGCGATGAAAACCATTTGTACAATTCAGCATCTGTTTCCAATGATAATCCCAATGCCAGCGTTTTTTCAAAGCACCTATTCATGAGTATCGTTTTGTCTTCGCCCTCAAATAGCCCAGGTATTTCTGCATTCGCTAACAATGTGTTCATTCTTTCAATAAAACTAGCTTCTACTACACTAGCCTCGTCAATTAACACACAAAGTTTTTCACCTTCAAGGCATCGAAGTAAAATTTTCCTCAAAAAATCATCAAAATTATCCAAAGTAAAACCACGTCTTACAGATAACTGCTCAACGGTTAACCCATTGATCCATGCCGCAAACTTTGATATTGCTCGTTTTCCACTCGCATGAGGTCCTACTAAAATCAAGTGGCCTTGAGGTTGTTTAAGAACCCGATCAATTCGGAGAATGTGATCCAAGAGCGTCGAATGTAAGACAAGCTGGATGTCAGTTTCCTCCTCGTTGTAAACTCTTAAGCGTTCTAATACAAACTTGGTAAGTTCAGCTTCTTCCACTGATTGGTATTCACGACTTAACCAGTCACTAAACAAAACTGGTTCTTTGTAACACTTATCAAAGTCAATAACTGGGAAATGACGATGTGATACCTCTCGGAAAAGCTTAATTACCCATTTTCTTTGCTCCTCATCGGCAAGTCTATCAAAGAAAAGCCTGAGACCTTCGTGATACCACAAACGCATCAATTCAGGTAATTGTAGGTATCTGCCTCTTTTTAGTGCATGTAAAATGCCTCTGCACCACCTTGTTAGTTCACGCGGAGAGTAAACATGCTCTGGCCCCACTTTACTAGCAAAATGGGCTTTTGAGGCTTCATAAATTTCAATAGAAGCAGAAGTCAACTGAGAAGAATGAACCCTTAATGAGGGGCACAACTTCAAGATTGCATTGTGCATTGTCTCGTAAATTCTTGTCATTGGACCTTTTGTAGGATGATCAACCATGATCAAACATACATGGCGCAAAAATTGTACATCTAAATCATATCTTCCAGCATCTGTTGGTGGGTTACATGCACCAACAAATTGAATTTTCTCGAGGCTTACCCACAGATAATCCCTTGGGTGCCAAAAGCCTCGCTTTTCAATCATTAAAGTCAACAAAGAAGTAACTTTTTGTGTACCAAATTGATCCCGACGAGGAAGATTGATCTCATCACAAAAGACTACCAACCATTTGTTTTCAAGTTTTGGCAAAAGATGTTTTTGACCGTTTATTGTCTTATAAGTACAAGCGTTTTCTAAAGAAGCAATCAACGATTGTGCAGTTGTTTCCTTTGAAAAATTCAATGACAAAATTGTAAGGTGTGGTGCTTTTGCTATAGCTTTTAAAAGGGTCATGGTTTTACCTGCTCCCGGTGGACCACATAAAAGCAAAGGTGTGTGTGTGACAAGAAGGGAATGCAATAAACTCTCGTGTTTAACTGTGTCCTCTGTGGGTATGACTAAATTGGGATCGTTGATATCATCCGGCTGAAGATTCAATGGTGGCCCAAGCTTATCCCCAAGGCTTATCCATCTTTGTTTTGCATGAGTTAATTCATAATTGAACGTAAGATCTGGTGGTAGTTGTAAGGTTGAGAATACAGGAGATTTTTTTAAACAAGTTTCAAATCTCTTCTTGCCATCCAAGTTACTGTCCCCGGTAAATGACCACATAAGCGCAACAAATATTGCACACTTGATGAATTCATTCATGTCGATTGACGATATCTCGTGCGCTGGTAGTATAGAAATCTTTTTGAGAAAACTTTTAAGTAAAGCAAAAACCGTATTGATAGATCGTTGAAAAGTATAAGTCATCACATGCTCAATCTCTTGGGCAACCAGATCAAATTCTTTAAGTAAAGTGGGATCAAGAATTTGCTCAAGATGCACAGTTTGTAAATCCTCATTTGAGTTGCCGGATGCCCTTTGTGTAGAAGTAAATTTGTGAAACTGCTCATGTCTCAATTTTGTAACAAGCCTTAAAGTTAAGTCATTTACTCCGACTATATCCTTGTCAAACCAGACAATACCACATCTACTAATAGTTGCGGGAGTAGCATTTCTCAAGCTTCTTGTTTCAAAAATTATTTTGACATTGGAGGGTAAATGTATACGCTCACCATTCGGTATCGTTAGTGTTTGGTTATCATCTAACAAACTGTTTAGGTTTTCAGCCCATATAGGATCAACATCACCATCAAAAACTATCCAAAATTGTTTTTGCGACTCACCACGGAGATTATCATTAACCTTCCGTAACAAGTTTGTCAAAAGACCATCACTCCAGAGTTTGGTAAGTTTATCATAATTACCATACAATTGTGTTTTTGACATAACTTTTGGATTTACTGTCACCACCTGAGGTTCCAAACCGTTCATTGATGAGAGGGCATGGACAACAACTTCGAAAATTGTAGATTTCCCAGAGCCAGACTCACCAACCATCATAACACCCTTGTGATATTCCAAAGTTTTGCACAAGTGTATGGCTTTCTCTACAAAGTCGTTGTTGGGGATGAAACCACGTAGAATACACTCTTTTGTCAATTTCGTCGTCAACTTATCCTCAACTTTTGATGGCAGTTCAATACCGGAGAATAAATCTTTTATAATTTTGAAGTAGACGGACCTATCCAGCCTAACAAGTTTTGGTAAAATTGAATCTTCCAAACTCGACAAGATTATTTGTAATTCTTCATTTTTTGTACAAGCAATGTAACCGTTTCTTTGTTCTTCCTTGTATTTTGTTTTTGTTTTTGTTTTTGTTTTTGTTTTTTCTTTTTCAATTTCTTCTTGATTGCCATATTCATTTTCACTGGTTCTTACTTCTCCACCAAAATTCGTTTTTGCCTCTTCGTTTGCCTGCATCTTCGTCCTTAACACCTCGCCACATCTACGGATCGTGGCTTTTATAGCTCTCAAACCAAAATCATAGTGCACTTGTTTTGTAGCTTGTTTTTCCAATTCGGTAAATGCTGCAACTACCGTACCGGCTAAATCTTTTGCAAACTCAAATGTTTGTGAAGCAAGCAAAACCTCGGCTATAACTAAAGAATCAGGACTTTGCATCGAAAAGCTTCGAAATTGCTTCTTCAAATTTTCTGGTAACGTAGACCGATTTGCATACCCTGGGTTCATGGTAACAAACAAGCCTGTTTCGGGATTTAATTTGAATGTCTTATCCAAAATCTGTAATCGATTTACATCACCATTTAATCCGTTTTCTATCAATCCAACCAATGAAGAAACAGCACTTAGTGTATGCTCTTCCAATCTATTAAACTCATCAAAACATGCCCATGCCCCTACTTGGCTTATACCTATCAAGATTCTACTAATAGAAGCATAATCATAGCTCTCATCGCAACAAAATACCACAACCATTTTTCCTAAATTTTGACCAAGCGCTTTGATACTCTCCGTTTTACCAGTTCCAGCAGGACCAAAAGGCGCGCCTCCTTGATGCATCGACAATGCCTGCGACATGGTGATAAAACATTCATTAATCAATGGTGTATATGCAAGTTTTTCCGGATTTCCAATGTACTCAAAACCATATTTGAACTCAGAATATGCTTGCTTTACAATTAAGCAATTAGTTGGATCAGACGTGGTACGAGTAAAATAGTACCTTTGATGAAGAATCCAGGTTGTTTTGCGACTCAGGACAGAATCTGCCGAGAGTATTGCTGAAAGCACATTCTTTTGATGTAAAATCTCTATAATCAAATTCTTTACTTTTCTTTGCATTAGTACATCTGAATGTCTTTTTAAAGTTTGAATAAGGAGCAGCAAAAAGTTTTCCACATATTTCAAAACTTGTGCAACGTTACCAAAAGCTGGAGCATTTGAATCTTCAATGGTCGCGGTAATCACAATTTGAGTTAAAAGAAGGAGAACTTGTCCTGGAAGAACTTGAATTATCTTTGTCATGTTAGCTTCATCTAAAGTTTCAAAATAGTTTTTCCACAGTATTACATTTTCAGAAACAAGACGGGCCAAAGTGAGCTGCATTTCCCGCTCAAGTACAGAAATCCACTCGTGTAGAAGTGGATACTCCAAAAAAGATATACCTTTAGCAAATTTCAAAACTTCCTCTCCTTCTCCAACAACGCCTGTTATCGTATTCAGCTCAGGTTCGAATAAAAGCCTCTCAACACCCATGAATAATTTCTTCATATGCTTACCTAGTTTAGTCGGGTTGTTTGATGCACCAATCATTTCCAATAAATCATCGTCTCCTATAAAATACAATCTTGGGAACAATTCTCTTTGTTGGTTCAAGTACTCTACAAGAGAAGTTTGCAACCGATTTAAAACTTGTGAGAATCTGCGCATCGTTTTGCAAACATCAGGGACTGAAATGATATCAAATAATTCATCCACTTTATAAAGCCTCTTTAGTAACAAGAAAAGATCAGATGTTAGGGTTTCAAATTTTGCAGACTCTGTTGGTAATAAAATCCGTATATCGCCATGCTTATTACCAAAAACACCCTCGAGATCTACCCATTCCTGCTGGACATCAACCCAGATGTTGAACAACTCGTACAAGGATGCTATTTTACCCTCCAATTGCTCTATCTCCTTTGCAAATACGAATGAGTGTTCTGATTTCTTCATTGCATTAATTGTAGATGAATTTACTTCAAGTTTTTCAAGAAGTGGTCCCCAATTCTTTATCAATCTATATTTGTTTTCGTAATTGAATAATTCAAAAGAGCAATCACGCCATGATTCAATCATTTCTTTCAAACTTTCCTCAATAATGCTTTCTTGACGCGCTTGTTCAAGGACATCATCAATAAATTGACTATTCAGCCGAAGACTCAATTGCCACAAATCGCCAACAGTCAAATTATCATAGACAAACTTCAAACCCATCTGAGAAAGAAGTTTGCGCCAGTGGCGTTCCCGCATCACACTTGACGATAATTCTGATAATTTGGGCTGCGCTTTTAAAAAGAAATCTATTTCTGATTGTAATTTTTTTGCAGCAGAGTATTGCCTTATTGCGAGTGACCACTCGCCTGCGGATTTCAGTAATGCAACTAGCTTGTTCCGCAACGTTCGAAATTCAACGTTTTTCCATGGCCACATCTTTATAGCCAACAATTCCTCCCATAAAATACTCAAAGACGACCATATACTATCGAGCCGCTCAATCTCGGACAATATATTTTGAAACTCGGGTACTTTTGTATCCAATCTCATCTCAAAGTTCAGGTTTATCTTGCACAAGATTCCCAGATAGTTTTGAAGCTCATTTGTTTTCTTCAAAAATGCTTTAATATTTCTTATAGCATCTTGCGGAGTTGAACTTTCAGATGAAGGTTTTTCGTTAGCCCATTTGATTTCTAAGTCCTTGGCTGAATTCCACAACGCTTGGAATTCCATCTTTACCAAATCCTTGAGCAAAATGTTCTTATCAACAAAGAATAAGTTTTTCTTTTCGCAAAGAGCTTTCACTTCCAGTATCTGACTCTGTAATTGCTCGACATACGTCCAGCCAGAACTAGGGAACTTGAAATTATGTTTGACTAAAAATATTTGTATGTTCTTGAAGCACAAGACATTATCCATCCATAATTCCAATTCGCTAGTGCAGTTCAAAAATTTTTCAACTGAAAGAATTACAGTTTTGGCACCAGATTCAATTCTAATTGGCTGTTGCAAAATTTGTTTTGCCTCTACCAATTTTGTGCACAATGTTTTAAGCTCTACTTCTAGTCGATCGACAAACCACCTGACTGTACCCTTTTCGAAATATAAGTATGATGTTGCAAATCTATTAGTAAGGGCTCTGAAAGATATAGTGAAAAGCCCCTTGAAGTGTTTTTCCAGCTCGGCTTCATCGAAAATGGTTTCACGTTGGTATATTTCCTTCAATGTTTCAAACCAGCTAGTAATATCCTCATCTTGTTGAAAAATTAAAGCTTTTTCATTTTCATCACCAACATCAATAGCACAAAGGCGTTCTAATGTACACCAATTGTTGATATAAGTTTCTCCTTCTTGGTATAATTGTTCAATGTTTGCATAAACTTTATTCAAAAGTGGTTTAATTTCCAAAAATATTCGTGAATCAAAGTTTTGAGGTCTAGCACTATTTTGATGAAGCATTTTTTGTTTCAATATAACTTGCATCAAACTTTCCACATTTGCAAAACATTGATTTTTTCCCTTGTTTATAGTAGGGTTTAAAGCTAATTTACCTTCTTCAATATACAATGTATGATAAACTGGCTGAAAAAACAGTTGGGATTGTAAAGCTTTGGTGGGTACTTTAGTTTGGTTGAAAAAGGATTGTTCAAACATTTGAAGTTGCTGCTGGAATAGAAAGCTTAGATTTTTTCCGAGACACTTGTTACATATTTGATATGTTGTCTTGGCCAACTCATCAGAACCAAATACTGTATCACCAATTGTGTCTTGAATGTTTTTTATACAAGTGGAGATTTCTTCATAATCATATTTTGATTTCCTAAGATTATGTAAATTCTGGTCAAAAAAAGCAAAAAAATTACTTAGCGCTGTAATCTCAGTGAGTAACAGTTTTGCATTATCTAGTGTCTTTAAAAAGTTTGCGTAAATATCAGTTTCGCGACTGGAGATTGGGATACTAAATTCATCCTTGGTAGCTAGTGGGAAAATTTTGGCCAATTTGCTAAAGTCATTCAAATCTGCTTTAAAAAACGCTTCAAGAAATCTAGTCAAGTATTCTAGGTATTGTTTGGCTTGAGAAAAAAACACATTGCCATAATTGTCTTTATTAATCTTTGCATAGATCATTTTGACAATGTGGAGCTGGTCAAGTACTTCGGTAAAGATTGACAACGATCTAGACTCAGCATTAGTCGATGCAAGTGGCTTCGTAAAAGGCAATATAATGCCCACTTGAGACCAAGAAGACAAAGTTTGGGATTCCTTGAGCTTTCTGATATTTGATGAGAGTAGAGAAAAGTAAGTTTTCTCGATATTTCCCGTTGAGCTAAATCCCAAGCGAGATATCTTATTTGAAACACTTCCTTCCTCTTTTGTTTCTTCTTCTTTTGTTTCTTCTTCTTCCTCTCCGTTTTTGTCGTCCAGTTCTTCAATTTTGTTTGCAGAAAAATTGTTCAACATGGCCAAGTCGGATACCAATAGTGCCTCAATATTTTCACAAACAGTCTTGACTCGTTGACCAATGGTATACTGAGGCCAAGCATCTCCAAAAACTAGCTGCAAATTCACTTTGTAAAACTCAACTTTTGCTTTAATACTTTGTAAAGCCAATTTTTCTTTTAAGCTAACATGTTTCCGACTATGGCATTTCCGGCACTTTGTTTGTAAAAGTCTCAACTCTCCATAAGCAGCATCTAGTATAGCTAATTTGTTTTCGTCACTCAACTGAAGGGCTAATTTCGGTACGGGGTCTTTGCGGATAAACTTCCAAAGAATTTTCAAATAATCTTTAAATGACTTTGCTCTAGAAAAATAAAAGCTCAACTGGGATAACCAAGTTTCATAAACCAGTCTATAAACTTGATTGTATGCTCGTTTATTAACAACCCAAAGATTTTCAACTTCTTTTGTAGGGTGAATAGGTATTGCAGATAGCAAGTACTTGTTATATGCATTGATTAATAAATCAGTCAATGCAACGTCTATATTGGTCGCTCCAGTTTTCTTCAGCTTGAGAATTGCTATATTCTCCAAGAGTTCATTATGATTTCTCTTAACATTCATTATGTCGTCTAATTTTTCTCGAAGTTGATCTAAATCCTTTTGATCAAGTGCACTAAAACTACTCTTGTCCTTTGTCTTTCTAGCCAATTCTCGGAGTAAATTGGATAAAGTCTTGATATTAACTTCGATAAAGTTTAGCACAGTATAACATGATTTGATCGAGGATTCAAGTTCTGGCATTGACATTGACATGTATGGGGTTTTCACCATTAATTCACGCATCTTGTAAATAGATTCTTTGAGCAACATATAAACGGTATCTCTTGCTCTATCCAGAGGAAGCAAATACAATTTCAGTTTGACATGCAAAAATATTTTACCCAATGTTTTTTGAAATCTTTCCATCAGGGAGTCACGATTCAAATTCTGAAGCTCTTGGATGGGGAGCTCGCGCAAAAAGGAGTTAACAATATTGGTCTTGGTGATCATTTCGTTGATTCCGGTGTTATTTTCAAAACTTATTGTTACGTGGTATCGTCGTGCCCTGCTTAAGATTTCCAAAGTGGTCTTGACCTGTGGGGATTGAATTTGTTTAGTTAACGACAATAGAGCCTGCTCCATTTGTGTCCAAAAAAGCACTTCATCTGCTAATGAATTTCCATCAAGGGGTGTATGATTAGAGTGTGTGATGGTTTGAATTTGTTTTACCCAAACGTTGGTGATTGAGGTTAATTCATTGAGGAATATTGTGTCCTCCATCACAGATTCCAATGTAGTCTTTTGATCAATAACGTCTTGCACTTTGTAATGTGTTGTGTGTAGTAAGTTGGGAACCAGGATTTCTGTATCAGACCGATGTAGGACGGAAATGAACTCTTCAAATTTCTTGCGTACAATACCTGACTCTCTTCTTGTTTCTCTTTGAGCTTCTACTTCTACTTTTTGTTCTCCTTCTCCTTTTGCGTCTCCATCATTTTCTGCTATAATGTCCAAGTATGGAATTAGTCCCTGTTTAATAGCATTTTGAAATGTTTCTTGGTTCAGTGTGTTTTTATTATTGTGGTGCAATGGAAGATTAATGATGTTCAATTGCTCCGCAAGTGTGGCATCTTTTACAAATGGAGTTGGTCTTGTAATTACCAAAACATGAGCTGTACTGGGCAATCGGCGCTTTAATGTATTAGAGTTTCCGTATACGTAAACATCGCAAGTGTCTTCTTCCTCCTGTTGTTGTTGTTGTTGTTGTTGTTGTTGTTGTTGTTGTTGTTGTTCTTTGATCAAAAATAGAGAGTCTGTATCTTTTTTATTTGTGACAAAGTCTATTAGATGCGTGTTGCCGTTGTTTCTGTTGGTGTTATCGTGTTTAATAGAAACAGGACAACCAAAAGTTGTTTGGGCAACGAGGCGGAGATACTCCTCCAACTCTTTGATTCTGTGAATGGAGCTTGTATTGCTTTCCAGTTGCATCAAAATTGGTTGTAACTCTTTATTCTATAAAGGAAAGGTTTGTTTGGTTGTATGAATTAAAGTGGCGTCTAGAAACAGGTGTGGATCAAAATCACTCTTCCCCTCTCAAACGTTATATGTTTACCTTTTCTTATTTTTTTTATTTTTTTATTTCTTTATTTATTTTTTTATCTTCTTCGTTTTCTTTTTCTCTAATACTTTGTACCCTTGGGGAATTTGACAAGTGGTAGCGCTAATTGAACTCGATTGACGCGTTTTCGTATCCTCAATATTTATATGGGGATGCCAACATAATATCCTTTTGAGTCTGGAGAAAGAAAAAAGAACAGATATTCTTAGATGTTTGTATCTATTGATCAACAATCAACTATGGGTATCCACATTTGCAATATTTTTTTACCAACTTTTCAAGGAATGCTTTCTGGTGAAGAATAACCAAAAAAAAAAAAATAACAAAAGCACTGGAGATAGAAAAAAAAATGGAGAGGGTTACGAAACAGAGTCTATATTTGATTCCTTTCTTTCTAATTGTTTTAAGGGGTTCTGCTTTAGTCGGCACTTGTAATGATTTGTTGAAAAAAATAAAAATAAAAATAAAAATAAAAATATAAAAATAAAAAAATATAAATAATTGAAAAAAAGATGGTTGCGAGATCTCAAAACATCGTCGTAAATGCAACCTGTTTTAAAACCAAAGTGTATATATACAAATCGACATAGCCTGGATGAGATTAGGATTATTAAGCAATACCCAACAATAAAGACAAAACATGAAAATGGAATTGATATTCAAATGAAGATGAGCACCTGAAATTTACTAATCGAGTAGAATAATGCTGGTGCCGTTTAAGAGTTGGGGGTGGGGGGGGGGGGGGGGGGGGGGGGGGAAAGAGAGAGGAAGAAAAGGAATTAAGACCAAAAAGAGAAAAGTATGTGAGTTTTAACCTGTACGATTGGTGCAAGATGTTTGTGTCATTTATAAGAGAGTAACTGAACCTGAAATAGAAGGAGTCAAATCCCGGACCATTCATAAAAATGTATTACAAATTATTCTCCATTTTCTTTCTCTCTCTCTCTCGCATCTTCTTTCTTTCTTTTTGAATAAAGTGACAAACTAGTAAATTTTTCCCTTTCCAGTTTTTCATAGCAACAGAGATTCTAGGGTTTTTCCCAAATATCAAAGCTATCTATTTCACTGTACAAGTAATTCCACCATAAATAGAACCAAGCACTAGGTGAGTGGAAACAAAAAAGCGACAAGGAAAGAATAAAAATAAAAAACGAAATGAAAAAGAACGATAAGATAAGATAACAATAGTGGAGGAAACCGGCACTCCGCGGTTTTATACCTCAATGTTTGACTTGCTTCCCAATATATAAATATATATATATATATATATAAAACAAAGAAAATAAAACAGAAAAAAAAACAACCAACCATTAGTCATTGAAGTTATCATACGAAGACATCTGAAATAGGATGTAGAAGTTTTCTTCCATTATTTTCCCATTTTCCTATTATCCCTTCTTCTTTTCTCATACCCAATTTTCTACCACCACCTACCCCCCCCCCCCCCCCCCCACACACACGTTGTACCTTACTCTTCAAATGTTTTTCTCTATTTTATTTTTGTCTTTTTTGGAACTCTTTCCACCCCTTTCCTTGTTCCAGAATTTAGGCTCCCCCAATTCCCAAATTGAGATTACACAATAAGCTGCACACATTACATACTTTTGGCGTTCTGCGTATGATACTCTAGGCTAAAGAGTAATTACAACTAGGTTTATCGTTTCCATATTCATCTTCAAGTTCTTTCATTTCTAGAAAGTCTCAACAACAAACGTTAACCAAGTTATAGATTCCCTTTTTTCATTTTCTTATTTCCTTTTTTTTCTTTTTTTCAAGAGCTTGCTATTAACTAGACACAGTTCTTCCTTTCACCTTTTCGATACAGGTACCTCTCTTTCAAATACCCTCAAATAATTAACTAACTAAAGCATTATTTAGCAGCAAAGTAAAGATTCCTCAACCATTCGTGTCATCATTCAGTATGGTCGCGTCATCTATGCACCTAAATTTTTTCTTTTCTTCTTTCCTTCAAAGCGTTTACCAAGAATTGCAGCCAAACCACAAAACTTTAATTTAATTTTGAAAACTGTCACCAAATACATAAAAAATTGGGCTTGGACAATTATGCTATGCATGTGGTGACGTCAACGTTACATTGTATGCAGTGTTTTTTTCTTGCATAACATAATGCATTGGTGTATTGAGTAAAGAGAAGAATGAAAATAGCAGAGCAGAGCAGAGTAACTGTATGCGGTACTCTGCATTGTGCGTTATTAGTTTTGTGCTACAACGAGAGCTTGTGTTAGAGATGGAACGAGAAATAGAACGAGAAGTGAAATGGGCAATGGAACGGGAATTGGAACGAGAAATGGAACCGGAAGTGGAACGAGAGTTGCAGTGAGAGTTGGACTGAGAGCTAGCGCGAGAGATGGAATTAGAACTAGAACGAGAGCTGCATTTACGAAGATCTTTCGCTTGCACACTTGTCCTTGTGCTTATCTACCATAGTTGCTAAGCAAACGCTTATTTCATTTTATCTCCGCAATAGGCGAATAATGGGATCTTACTAACTATATTCTGAGATTGAGTTCAGTTGTTTAGAGGTGTAAGGTTTTTTTTTTGTTTTCTGATTCTGTAAAGAAAAAAATAAGGACCAACTTTTACCTATATTCTAAAATCTCTTTTACAAAGTATTCACTCTTCCACTTCTATCCGGTACTCTTTGTAGTCTAATCTTTTTCAATTATTGTTTCCCTCTTTTGTCAAAGGCAAGAAAGATTTTTCTTTTCGAGGTAAACAATGTGGCTATCTGAAATACCCACCAAGTTTCAATAACAAAGTCACGAAGATGTTAAAGTAAATGTAAATAAAAATTAAACCACAAATGGTTATGAATCTTGACCATCCCTGCTCCTCTTCTCTCTCCCCCCCCCCCCCCCCCCCACCAACCACCCACTACACCACACTCCAATTAATTCTCAAGACTTCTCTTTACTAATTTGCATTGTTTTTTAATTATTACTGGTTCTTACTTTTTTTTTTCTGGTTATGAGCTTTAACCAACCTTTTCTCATCGTCAAAAAGTCATCGACAAAAAAAAACAAGTACTAGTTCAACGCCTGCTCTTTACTGCGATCTGCGGTCTGCGGTGTGTAAATCTTGAGTCTACATCCTGCACCCCACTTTCCCATATCTCATCAAATTAAAGATGTTGAAATGAAGAAGCATTCGAGTGTCCTTGAATCAATGGGAGGAACAATATCCACTTTTTTTTTTCCCTATTCCCTTTTTTCTATTTCCATTCTTGTTAATTCTAATTTTCAACAACTGGAACATAAGGACATTGCTATTCTCACTCTACTTTATATTGTGAATTTCTGTCCATTCTCAATTTAGCAAATGGAACCTCAAGTGTGACTATCGAAAATAGAATTTAAGTGAAGACATCTACAAATAGCAAGAAATTTCAGGTATTAGATACTTGGAAGTTCCACACTTGCTTCTATCCCCCATTTACTTTTTTTCTTCCCCCCCCCCCCCCCCCCCCGCCTACTCTCCTAGCTCTTCTGGCTTTCTATTTTCTTTTGCTTTTGCTTTTCAATTTTTTATTTGTAATTTATTCCTCTTTTGTAAGAAAGCAAAGAAGGAAGGAACTAAAACGTTATTTCTCCATGAGATTGCTTTCCCCATCCCCCACCCCCCACTACCACCAAAACACACACACACACACACAATTATCAAACCAGAACTAACATACGTTTGACGACTAAAGGAAATGATAAAGAGTGTGCATATATATATATATGTTTATATGGGTATGTTTGGCAAAGAGAAAAAGAAAAGTTCAAGAGTAATAAATGTATGTGCATTTTTAAGCAATTGTACAAACATCACAAATATGCACGCAAAAAGTATTTATATTTTTATTTTTATTATGTTGAAAGATGCACCTCCACCTTGGACAAGTTGATCAATTTCGGCGATCGCCAGACTACATTGTCGGTTTGTTGTCCTTCTCCTCCCCCCCTTCCTTCCCTTTCCTTTCTCCCCCCATGACGCAAGATAATTTTTTTTTTGAATTTCAGTCCTCCCAAATATTGTCTCTTGCCATTTATGGGTCTGGTTCTATTTCCATTTTGTATTTTTATTTTTATTTCATTTATTCTTTTATTTTTTTTAATTTGCTTTTATAGCAACATACTTTCTTTCGCCGTGCATACCCGGTGCATATTTCCTGGTTTTTTTTTTCTATCTCTCTATTACTAATATTATTATTATTATTTATTTCCTTCATTCTTACACTGTATGAGCCATATCATGCACATTTCCATTGCTTTTCCTGTTTCTTCCCCCAATAATTCATCTCTTTGCTATCCAGCATTTATAGCATGTCATTATTTTGCATATTTTGTGGTATCGTTTCGTTTCGATATTCGTAAATTCTTGCTTTTGCTACCATTTTGAAGAGGAAAAAAAAAAGGGGAGGAAAAAATTAATATTTTTTTTTTTCAAGAACCACGAGGTTAGCCTATTAGTATTGTAAGAAGGCTCTGTTAGATGTATGTTACAATCTAAAAAAAAGCCTTAGCTTCTGGATCCTAACCATACCCTTGTCTTATCTGTAAACTAAGAACTGAACCTTTCAATTTTTTCTTTTCTTCTTCCTTGCTTCTCTTTTTTATTTTTATTTTATTTGGGCTATTGTTGCGGATATAATACTAAACAAAGGATTAGCGCTAAAAGACACTAGATACTATTGTAGTGGTTCTAAGTATTGTTGCTGCCAGGGCTATTTGTTCACTGTTCATCGTAGCATATTATATTTCACTATTGAACCACAAAAGTGGTCATGGACATCATGACGTTCAAAATGCCCTTTTTTTTTTATTGTCAAAGTAATCTATATAATCCTTCAAAGTCTCCAGATTTTTTTTTTTTTCTTAGACAAGCAACAAGCAACAACAAGAAATAAATTTGTTTTTGTTTCTTGATGGTTCTTGTGTCACACACAAAGACACAAAGACATAAAAACACAAAGACATATACAAACACTTTGTCTGTATTCAATTTTTCACTTTCCAAAATTTTTCCAAATTTTTCTTTTACAATTTGTTTTCCAAATGATCCTTTGGGCCTTTAGACCTTACTTCAAGGTGCAGAAACAATTTTTTCTTTTGGTCTACAAAGTCGGCTATCTTCGCTGATAGAGGCTCCTACCAAAGAAATGCAAGTTAAAAAAGAAACGTGAAAAATTAAAAATAGTTTAGCCAAATTGTTTAATCTTTTTGCCGGACTGATAACCTATGGTCTTTATGTTCCATCAGTACTTGAGTATAGCGAAGAAAGCTTGGGTATTTTCTCCTTGACAAAATGCTGCAAATTAATATGAACACGTAATGCGGAAAAGAAAAAAAAAATTGTCTATAAGATATGAAATATTAAATGTAGAATTAGGAGGAGTAGGTTGGGAAGGGGCAAGAGAGACAGAAAGAGAGTAGTTTTGTACATCAATAGCACATCAAGCTTACACAAGATATGCAACTGGCTGTGTTTCACTTTTCCATAAGCCCATCATCATTTTAGACCATCAACACATTATCATGCTGACAAGCTGTTAATTTATTTGTTTTATTATTATTATTATTTTGTTTTCTTCCTCTCGCAATCTCTAAGCAAGTATTGCATTAAAACCTATTCCATCAAGATGTTGGAAAGAATAGTTAATAAAGTATTGCTTCCGCAACTTAACGACTTGACGTTGCATCTTCTTTCACACGTTACTAGATTGCTGTCTTCTACATTATTTAATTCATTTCTGGTTGCGGTCTAATATATATTCTTAGACCCTTTTACGTTGAAACAAAAAAAAAAATTGAAAAAAAAATAAGATAAAATAAAATGTGAAAATAAAATCTCATTTGGTTACTAATCGGTTACGAACTACTAATTTCAATCTGCCCATCAATAAGATTTAATACTCAAGTAATCATGGGTCGACGCTACTGGGTATTGGATCACTGTTTTTTTATTTTCTTTTTTCTTCTGCCGACGACAAAGCTTGCATTCTTTTATGGAAATCCCACAAAACTGAACCAAAACTGAACAAAGTAGAAAAAAAACCCAAGAGAACACTACAGAATGTGGGTTTCGCCCATTAATATCTGTGTCTGAGACATGTTGAAAAACTCTTGTCTACTCTGACAAAATATGTCTGCCGATACAGACTCGGTGTTTCACTTTGCTTTTCGTCTGTACACTCTCTCGCTTTTCACTTGTTAGTTTTTGTTCCACTTGTCGTTTTCCTCGCTTTCCTCGCTTTATCTCTCTCCTGCTGTGGCTGTTGCTCCACAAAACATGAGCCAATTTGGAATTTGCACATTTGAAATATGTACCTTTTTGCTTGCAGTACCCTGTGCTATTTCAAATACAGCAGTGACCAACAAACATTTATTTAGTCGATTCAGCATTTACAATGATGGGCAGATACAATATGTTTTTTCTCTTTTTTTTATTTTTATTATTAATCTATGGACAACGGGGTGTCGACACCTTTTTGCAATGAAACAGGTTCATATTAATAATAAATAAGTAAGTGAGTCAGTTTTAAAAAACAAAAAAAAGGAAAAGAAAAGAAACGAAAAGAAAATCGACAACAAAAAGGTATTGGTGTATATATGTAGAAAAATAGGAACCACAACTACTTGTGCAGCAGAACCTTGAGAATAATTCGGTTGGCAAGAGCAATCAAATCCCATTAGCCTCCTTGTCAAAAAAATAAAATAAAAAATTAACAAATATAGGAAAAGGTAAAGGTAAAAGGTAAAGTAGATTTTCTTATTCTTCTTCGCTGTATTTCTCTTACTATTTCTATTTGCAATCTTCAGTTGAGGCAAGTACTCACATACATCCAGACAATTAGTAATTTTTTTGTTCTTTGCAAATTCAAAATAGAGCGTGAATCCCTCTGAATATGCGCCGAAACAAAAGAGGTACATACATGAGAAGTCGAGTGTTGTTACTGATGTTGTTGTTGTTGTTGTACTTTTTTGTTTTGTCTTTTTGTTTTTGACATCATCACACCGCTGATCAAAATCTCACGGCAGCAAACGAAGGAATGATGACAATACCAATTCCGAAAAAAATATATATAATAAAAAATAAAAAAATAAAGAGAAATTTGTTGCAGAAGCACATCGTTCTTCTTTTGAAGTTGATATGGTTATTTTAATCTTTGTTGGTATTACTATTATTGTTCTTGTTATTTCGATAACAGATTCAGGAGAACAAGAAACACCAAGTTGGAGACTAAAGCTAAATTTAAAGCTAAAGCTAAAACTAAAACTAAAATTAAAACTACAATCAGAATAGAACCCATAAAGAAATAATTGGCGTGTCGCCCTCAACACTCTATTTGTATTAGTGGTTTGTAGCACTGGTCCAAAGGCTACAGCAAGGAAAACGCACCAAGAACGGCAACTAGTCCCCATTTTTTACTAGAATTAATCTATTTGTGGTGATTTTGCAATCATTACAGATTAGGAGATAATCTGGCAGAACCAAACAGAAATATAAAATAAAATAAAAAATAAAAAATAAAATAAAAAATAGAACTCTGCATTTGATCTTTTATTTTATTTTATTTTTTTATTTTGTTTTATTTATTTTATTATTTATAATAATAAAATAAATAAAAACAATTATAATTGTTCCCTTTGGAACACCTGCAATTGAAACATCTTTAATTTCCAAAATGGTTTATTTGTGGTGAAATGTTCATATAAAGATACATTTCCGCCTCTTTACCCACCAACTAACAGAAATCACTGCAAATTAGTCTTGCTCCTCAAATACTCTGATTCATTATAGAACTTATATTCACCAACCACTTCTACCACAACTAAGTTCAAGACTGTATTCACCATCGATACATAAATTAAATAAATAAATCAAAAAAAAAAGATATATACACCTTTTTTTTGCAATAATATTTGTACATTGCATACACACCCCCGAGACGGCAGTGAAATTAAGGTTGGCGTTCTTCATTCATTCATTTTTTACTTCTTTTGTATCAATCTTGAACTTGAAAAGAACTACTTATTGATTTCTTTTGTTTCCTCCTTTTTTCTTCCTTTTTTTTTAATTCTTGATTTGACAGCGTACCACGGAATCCAGCATTATTTGGAGAGCAAAATTGAGTTTCCATTCATTCCTTAACATTTATTTTTCCACGCATATATTTTGATCAAATGCATAAGCTACAAAGATCATGACCCAATTACCGTCAGTCTCGGAGCTTATGAGCTCAACAAAGCTATTCTTTCTACCAAATAATTCATCAGCAAACACAAGTGCCAGTGCTACTACATCAATGGACAATGACAATAGCAACAAAGTCGACGAAAAGTTGAGTAACCAATCACCCAAATCGACCGTTGCAAAACAAACAATGCTAGATTCTAATACAACCAGCCTCAGTGCAATGCCACAGATGCCAGATAATACAAACTCTACAAATTACACTGACCACTTGCACAGTCCAAACAAGTATTTAAATCTGCCTCGACATCAAGCAGCCAAATTCACCAAGCCAGATACTGAAATACCATCGAGACCAAATTTACTTGAGCATACAGAGAAAAAGCGACTGCTAAGTCATTCGCTCCCACCATCTTTACCAAATCACTCCAAGTCTCCCATAGCTTCCATGGTTCAGTTACCAAGGATCTTGCCATTTGAGGACCGTCTGCGATCTAGTACAAATATTTCAAACCCTACTAATACTAATACACATACACATACACATGCACCTCCCCAACTTCCTCTTCAACAACATCAACATATACTTCCCCCACCTGGCCCACTTCCTTCTCGTCGTCTTACTGAACCGCTCATTCTGAATATCAAGCCACTACACTTGCAGCCACCTAGTTATGAACAACAAAAGCTGCACACTCTGCTCCACCTGTTACTGCATTACCCTAGGTCTGGTTCCGTTCACCATATACTGCAACATATACCTGAAACACAATCGACGACACAAGACGCAACCCAAGTACAAATGAGTCAAGAAGCGTATGATGACCATAAAAGTAGTATTGTCGATGCTTCCCAGGAGCAGCAACAGCACCAGCAACATGACCCACAAGGGTCTTTGGCTAGGCACTTTGCTTGGGATAATCGCCGACACCTGCATGGCCCTTCTCTGTCTGATTTAAACCAACGTATTCATACCACTGAGATTCCATTTGGTGCCTCTTCTAGTGCCATCCATCAACAGCAGATACTTGCTGAGCAAATACCTAACACGTCAAATGGAGGTTTTTATGTTGTTCAAGGCCCAAATGCACCTTTCTATGTTGCCGAAAATTATCAGCATCCCGCACAAGCACAACAGCAAGCACAACAACAAGCACAACAACAAGCACAATTTTTCCCTGCAGGTCACGTTATAAATTCGCAGCATGTCCAACCACAGTATTATGAACCATACCCATATCCGCTTTCCAAAGGGGTTATGTATGATGAAAATAATGCCTTGATAAACAAGCGCAAAATCATTAAACGAAGAACCAGAACTGGTTGTCTCACGTGTCGCAAAAGACGTATCAAATGCGACGAGAGAAAACCCAGCTGTTTTAATTGTGAACGAAGTAAGAAGGTGTGTCTTGGGTATGAGAATTTGTCCAGCATTCAGCCAAGAAAGAGGGTTAGAGACACCAGTTTGGATCTACCTGTAGTTGGCCACCACGAGAATGGACAATATGGGGTTGGCAATGGGATTGCGATAACCAGCCATAATTATCGTGAGCATCAAAACCAGAACCACCAACAGCAACAGCAACAGCAACCTATAAATCGCCAGGATCTGCGACTTTTAGGAAACGAGTCTAATGGCGCAAACCCAAGATTTCAAGCACATATAAACTTAGAGCATCCTCAAGAACAGCAGCATCTGCATAATGGGCCCAATAATTCTACAAATTCATATTTCAACAAGTTACATCCTCATCATCTACAACCGGTACCAGCTCATTTGGTTGGCGGTGATCTTGTTCCATCCAATGGGGTTATTTCACCAACTGCATTTATCCCACAACCTCAAGCGCATGGGGATACTCGCTACAATATTACTTCGGGGCCTTTGAAACCGCCGCCGCCGCCGCCACCTCAAATACCATTGTCAGAGCAACAGCATCCTCACTTACCACGTCATGGTCAGTCCATAGCCACCCCGAATCCCAAGATGTATGAACCACAGGAGATGCGTAATAACAATCATCATCATTATTATTATTATTCTCAGCATCACCCACTGCAACTGCAACAACTGCAACAACAGCAGCAGCAATAGCAGCAATAGCAGCATTAACAGTGAGAGAAATAGTGTGCCCAATGCATTTAATAGTCGTTTTACAGTATTTAAAATCTATTTTCTTTTAATGATTATGACGAAATCAACCAAGTTTATTTTTCCAATGCTTTACTTCATTTACCGAGGACGCACAGACTTTCAAAAAAATAAAAACAAATAAAAAAAAAGTAAATGGCCAAACAATTGCTTTGGTTTATTAAATGAAAATTTGTGTTCACTTGAAGCAATTTATGAACCATTCTCTCTTTAGTTACTCTTCCTCTTCTTCTTCTCGTTCTTTTTCTTTTCCATTTTTTATGCTTGATAAAGTGCAAACAAATACAAATCTTCTACGTTGTATAGTACTACAAAAGTTGATTCTGCTGTCTTTCTTCAAAACAAAACACATGTTGTTGTTGACTTTTTCCAATTGCCTAATTAACATGCTATGTAATTAAGCTCTATTGTTCATGCTATTGTTATTGTTTGAGCTTTTGTTAATATATTTGCCAATTTTTTTTTTGTTGGTAATTTTGACTCTGACCACTAACGTTCACTTTGAGACTGAAATAAATAAATATATACATACTTTATTGTGTCAAGCTTCAAATTTTCTTAGTTCCGTTATATTTATATTTATATTTATGTTTATGGTTTTGTGTTATATTATTGTGCTTGCGTGTTTATAATTCGAATCCTAAAGGTCGCCTTGTTTTTTTTTTTTTTGTATTTAAGTAAAAAAAAAAAAAAAAGAACATTTTAAACACAAACACTTTAAACTTTTGAGGCATAAATTAGAAAAGAACCAAAGTTACTTATAAAGATATAGATAAATAAAAAGAAGTTAGTATATATTGGCACCCCAACACACACGATTGCTCTATTGTTTGACCACCCCCACTCACCCTTCCACCCCTCCCTCGCCCTTCTTTGCCCTTCTTTGCTCTTTTTTAACCCTGGCTTATGTGCCGTCTTTGTAAATGTAAAACAACTAAATTACAAAATATATGATGAATAAGTAAAGACTAAAACATAGCAAAACCTAGCAAAACCTAGCAAAACAGAACAAAAAGTCTAAAGACTCAAGGATGTAAACCTTGTACCATTTTTTTCTCTTGTTTTCTCTTGTTTGCTTTTGTTTTTTAATTTGAATTTTTTTATTCCAACTTTTTTATTCTGTAACCATTGATGAAGCACGATTATGTATTTTCCCAAATCGATCGACTTTTGCTCTTTCTCAGAGTTTGTGTGGTGAATATTGACGATGGAAAATAAGGTGAGGGCGATAGAGGATGAATGATGGACAGATGGTCAGTAAAAGCGAGAGATATAAACTGTGTACTGTCAATAATTGTTGGATTCATAAAGAGGGGATGGGCTTAGGCTGGATCCAGGCTGATTGTTAAGATTAAGCTCATATCTGAACAGCAATGGCCTGCGTCGATCTCGTTTTATGCGGCGACTACATTCCTTTCGACGTTGCTACTCTCGTTAAGAAACTCATAAATCAACCAACCCACCCCCACCCACCTCCCACTCTTCCTTTTCTTTTTTTATTCTTGCATAATTAACAATTTTGCTGATGCTTTTTTTTCTTTGTTTTCACATGGGCCATTTTGTTTAGGTATTCTGTTGCTGAGTTTTCTATTGTTTCTTCTTGTACATTGTCAATTGGCCAGTTTCCTCTCTTTCTTTTCACTTTCTTCTCTTTACTGTTTTTAGAGCTATTTAAATTAAAGTACTTAGGTTAATACTCTCTCCCCATGTGTATGTATGTATGTATATAAATATGCAAGTGTGTGCATACATATGTGTGTTTTGTTTGTTAGTTTGTAAATTTGTGGTTAGCTCTGTTTCCATTGCCTGTGGCTAAACTTTTCAAGGTTTTAGAGGATCGCCCTCAGCCTCCCCCACTAACCCATCTCCCCTTCCCCCTTCCCCCTTCCCCCAAATAAAAAAAAAAAAAATTTAAAGAAAAAATTGAAACAATTTTATAAACCTTATTGTTTTTCTTTCTCTTTATCTTTCTTCTCTTTTTTGGGAAGGAGGAAGAAGGGGGGGAGGTGTGTATGTACCTTTTTTTTTATTATTCTTCTAAAACGGTGATATTTTTATCCCATTTTGGATATTGAACAAAAAGTTTAAACAGGGTTTGTAGTGAAGGTTGGGCATAATAATAATACGGATGGAAAGGAAAGAAGGTATAGATGAAAAGAAACAAAATAATCAAGAAGTAAAGGAGGGGGTAATTACATATTTTGAAATGATAAGGATTGATATGGATCGAAAGCAGTCGGCTAGTCGACTAATCATTAAGTCGGTAAGTTGGTAAGTCGGCTAGTCGGTAATAAAGTTTGTTGATTTATTTTTTTTTTGCCTCGAATTCTGTCTCCCATTTCTTTCCAAATTCTTTCCACCTCCTTCGCCCCTCTCCCCCCCCCCCCCCCCCCCGCCCTCTTCCCAACAACCTCTTCTTTTAACATTTTCAGTATCTACTTTTTCAACACAATTTTTTTGTTTTCGTAAACCTCATACAATGTTGAGTTCAAACTGCTTTATTTAAAAGTTGCACTAGAGAGTAGCTTCAGATCAAGATCCCCATCCTTTTTTTTTTATAATCAGTTGTTCGTGCCACCTGAAAAGAAAAACAAAAAATCAATAAACCTTTCCCTTTTAATTAGTACCAAATTCTTTCTTAGCAACTATACATCGCACGTGACAAACAATTTTCCATTCACATTTTCTTCCTTGCACAAGTTATAATGAATAAGTAATGTCATAGTCCAAAGCTTCAAATCTTTTTGGCAAAGGTTTGGGGGGAAAATAAAATAAACACTCAACACATTAGCCACATCAAAATGATTTCTATACAGTATTCTTTTATTTCCATTTCGATTTTTCCAACTTTGATGCAAAATAACACAAATATCCAATAAAATTTTTAGAGTAATTCGTCTAACAGATATTGAGATACTTTCAAGAACCAGCTCGTACTATAGCGAGTACATAATATAGTCACACAGCCCATACATAGATCTCCATATGCCCCCCCCCACTTTTTCAAACCAATTTGACAGTTAGTAGCAGTTGTATTTACTAACAATATTAACACCTACAATGTAATACAAATATATATATGTATATATATATATATATAAACATAAGCATATTACATGTTTGGCTTAGATGGTTGTTTGCTTATATAATTTGCATTTTAAGAAAACGGTGTCATCACATTCGAAGTATTAGATTATTAAACACAGTATTGTTGGAAAATGTCAAGAAATAAAATTCCTTCTTCAATCACTTCAAATAGGAGCAACCAGAAAAGCCGTTACTCAATCTCAACATAAACAAATTTCACAAGAAACAAGCCATTCCTTTTCTTTCTTTTTTCTTTTCTTTCTTCTTTTCGTTCCATCTTTCTTCTTTTCTTTCTTCTTTTTTGGGCACAGAATACTTGAGGAGAGAGAACAAAATATTTTGACACTTATTTAAACCATTGTACATCACCGCCTTAACCCCCTTCAGATCCATATGCAATTTATCAAATCCATCAAACACGCATCTCCAACCATGCATTATTAGTAACAAGTAGCAAGCCTATAAATTGCCCATAAAAACACAACTTGTTTGAACTTTATATTCAAATTGCTCTTGAAAAATCCTCTTGCAACCAATATACAATTCCATTTAACATTTTTTTTTTCTCTCTCTCAATCTTTTTCTTTCTCTTTCTTCTGTCCACATCTTGACTTTAATCCCCTGTTCTTGTCTCTCTTGCTTTACCACTTACCACTGCCCCCCCCCCCCCCCCCCCCCCCCGCACCATCCCTCCCCCGGGGCTTTCCCTTTATTTTTCAAAATTCAAACCATTACTTTGTTTTCAACAGGTATATCAAACACCACCCATAATCATAAATACCCACCGATTTAGTACTAGCTGAAAAAAAAGTATTATGCCACTAAAAACACGGAAACTTGCAGTTGTTGGTGCTCGCTCGGTTGGGAAATCATCGCTAATTGTACGGTTTGTTGAAGACCATTTTCTTGATAGTTATTACCCAACGCTCGAAAACCAATTTGGCAAAAATATTAATATCCAAAACCAAGATTACGCAATCGAGATTCTCGATACTGCAGGTCAGGACGAGAATAGCATACTAAACGAAAAGCACATTGTTGGTGTCCATGGATACGTGTTGGTGTTTTCAATTACATCTAGACAATCGTTTGAGACAATTCAACATGTTTGTAATAAAATACTAAATTCAATAGGGAGTGATGATATTCCCATGATATTTGTGGGAAATAAGTGCGATTTAGAATACCAGAGACAAGTTGACAAACAAGAAGGAGAAAAACTAGCTGAGAGATACAAATGTAAATACATGGAAATCTCAGCAAAGGATAACTTGAATATCAATCAAACATTTGAATCTCTAATAACCGATATCGAAATGATGCATAATCCCCAGGTAATAGCAAAAGGCAAATACGAACGATGTATAATTGTATAAAAATTAAAAGTAAGCGGAGAAAAGAAAGAAAGAAAGAAAAGAAAGAAATGTATAAAGTATTTTTGCACGCAAATAATTATTTATCACTCAAAACGCCATTCAGCCCCTCATTGTACTTGTATTCTTTACAAAGATCAATCTAGTGCCACCAGCAAACATACCTATGAGCACGTCCACAATTCGTTTCGGATGCCTCTAAAAAATAAATTGCAAGTTGCAATCAATAGGATGCGAAGCAGTCAATTGCGGCTTCTGACTATACTTGGATTGCAAAATAGTCCTCATGTTTTGCAATAAACTCAAATACGATTGATTGGGGTTTTGGTTCATGACCGTGAGGAATGCATAACTCATGGCACCGGTTGCTTGTCCGCCAATACTGGAGTCTGCACTTGTTTGGTCATCTTTACAACCACTTAACGAGATGGCATCACAAGCCGCAGTCTTGGTCTGTTTACTATACTCATTCGCTTGTGATGATCTTCCTTGGTTCATAAATGACTTCACGGACGAGCTCAAGCCTTTAAAGATACCGGCACTATTACCAGTGGCGTACGACATTGCAGCTTGTAATAATCCTTGACCGGCTTCTTTCATCACATTTGGTTCTTTCAACACACCTTTTGTCGAGTACATATATGGCAAGTCCAACACTGAACCTGAATGACAAGAGTCAAATAATGCTGTCATTCTGCAACCTGGTGGCAAAGTCTTTACCATCATGTCATGCAACAAGTCGTCTACAATGAAACCATTGGTTTGGAAATCCAATGGGTAAATCACTTCGTCATACCCGTCATCTTCATCGTAATTGCCATATTGATCAGGCTGGTCTTCGGTTTGGCCACCATGACCCGAGTAATGGAAAAACAAGGAATCGTTGGGGCGAGCATCCTTGACAAGCCACTGGATGGCATCTAAAATATTTTGACGTGTGGGGATTGCTCTCTGAACCCTTTGATCGTCTGTCAACTTGACTATATCGTCGCTTTTGAATCCGTGGGTAAGTAAAAACTGTTCAACGTTGTTGACATCATTGATTGGTCCTCTCAACTCATTGGCTGTACCGATATAATTGATACCCACCAATAAAGCCTTTTTGCGTCCATTACACGCAGAATATTGATAATTGTAGTTCTCTACACCAAAAGATTGCTGATTAGTAGGTGGTCGCGAGTATTGCCCTGATCCATATTGGTGACCGTAATCTGGCTCTCCATTCTGACCCGGTTGTCCTCTTTGGTTTCCTGACTGTTGTGGAGGAGGCTGACTAGGGCGTTGGTATCCTCCATTGTAGTTTTGCTGCCCACTTTGTTGACCTTGATAGCGTTGTTGATTCGATGATTGTGTTCCACTTGGATTACCATATCCCCAAGAGTTCTGGGGTGGTGGACCTGGAGGAGGACCGTATCCATTTGGAGGTGGACCTGGAGGAGGACCGTATCCATTTGGAGGTGGCCCTTGTGGTGGTCCATAGTTGTATTGTTGCAGCTGCAGCAGCTGCTGTTGGCCGCCATATGTGTGTCTACCTTGACCGGGGAACATCTTAGATGAATTTATAGCTATTCTAAAAGATAAATTGTTAAATAGAAAAGAGGGAGTAAACCAAAAGAAAAAAAATTAAAAAAAAAAAGTAAGCAACAAAAAAATAAGGAGTAAGTAATGGTCTTATTTGATGAAAAAGATAGTTGTTAAATCTTCAATCTAAAAAAAAAAAAGGAAAATGTTGAATCTCAATGAATCTCAATGGGAAATTTAGAGTTTGGAATTTGAGATTTGAAATTCGTGCAAAAACATTTAAAAATTTTATTTTTTATTTTTTTATTTTTATTTTGTTGTACACCAAAAAGAAAAAGTGAGGTCTTATATGCAGACACATACAAGGGGCTTTGAACCAACTCACTTTATGTACTTGTATGATCATGAGATTAGTAAATACTTGCCTATACAAACATTGTAATTTCTCTGTGACAGTAATTGAAATGGCAGAAAGGCGAAAAGAAAGGACTGTTTAGATTCAATCTTCATCACAAAGAGAGAGGGAGGGAGAGCCTATATTTACCATTCCACATTTGTTCTCATAGTTCTTATCTTCTTCTTGGTATGATGGTTTTGTAGTGGATGTTTCTATGCGTATTAGCTTTATTGTCCTTGCAAAAAATAACCTCTTCTCTTGGCCCCTTCTCCCCTTCTCGCAGTATATTCATGTATTCATATATTGGCATATTTACTTGTACAAGAAAGCATCACCACAAATCTAGGGAGCTACTCCTAATACTTGACTCTGCTATTTTTAATATTTTATTTTTCCTTTTTTCCTTTTTTATTTTTTTTGTTTTATTTTTAAATTTTTAAATTTTTTGTGTTTCCAATTGTTGTAGAATGAATGGAAAACAACTAAGGATTCACTCGGATCTATAATTATTCCCGTTCCGTTGTACAAATTAAACAATTTTTTATTCTGTTTTATCTTTCCTTTTTATCTCTTCTATTTGCTATTTTTTTTTTTTCCACCTTCTTTTCATTTCTCTTGGGCATAAGCTTTATTATCACCTTTACACCTATGTCTAATCAGTTAATGGAAAAGAGGAAACTGCTGAAGAATAGCAAAAAGAAAGGTAGTTCGAGCGGACCAATTTTTTCAAAGGATGGAATCCCATTGGACTATTTTGTCATTATAGATGCCGGATCGAAAGGATCCAGAGTCCATGTTTACAACTGGCTTAATCCACAAAAGACATTTGAAAAGGGCTTGAGTTTTGACCAAGTTAACTTTAGGAGAAGCGAAGACGTGGAGCTCAATGAAAAGGATGATGATGATACACCATCATCTTCTGAAGATGAAAGTGATTCGGAGGATGATGACGTACTCGATAAAACCAAGACAAAAGCAAAGACTAAAACCAAGACAAACACGTCAATGGGCAACAAGAACAACAAATCACTACATTTCCCCAAAATTCATACTAAATCATGGTGGCACAAAAAAATCACCCCCGGGATCTCGGCATTCAATAGAGCACCTCACAAGATTGGTAAGCACCACTTGTCAAAACTACTTTCAAGAGCCAGCAAGATTGTCCCCAAATCGCAGCATTATAGAACACCCATCTTCCTCCATGCCACTGCAGGCATGAGATTATTATCGCCAACTGAGCAACAACAAATTCTTAACGAAATATGCATCTACTTTGAAAAACAATCTGATTTCTTCATTCCAGATTGCGCCTCACATGTCAATGTTATTGATGGCGACTATGAAGGCTTGTACGGCTGGTTAAGTATAAACTCATTAATTGGAGCATTCAATGATCCCGAATCTCATCAACATGGAAAGAATCACACTACTTATGGATTACTAGATATGGGCGGTGCGTCCACACAAGTTGTATTTCAGCCGAATGCTTCAGAAATTGAAGAGCACCAGAATAACTTGTATCACTTGAAGTTGCGGCGACTACCAGTCTATAACCCTGAAAAAAAATTGTATGACTCACCAATCCAAGAAGAATTTAGCGTTTATTCAGATTCCTTTTTGGGGTTTGGAATGTTCCAAGCTCGCACAAGGTATCATAATACCTTGCTTGCAACTGATGAAAATGAGCCGCAATACCATTACTGGGGCTTTACCAAAGCACCCATTACTGATCCGTGTATACCAAAGGGGTATACCAGAAGCGAGATATTAGGCGACAAATCATACGATTTCATTGGTGGGTCAAACTTTGAAAGCTGCCTCACCAACATTTTCCCAGTCTTGGCCAACTCGACCCACGGAGGTGCTCCCAAGGCAAACTGCAAACAATTTAATGAGGGCGATGAAGTAAGCGAGTGCTTATTGAATGATTTGATACCATCATTTGACTTTGATGTTAATCATTTTATAGGAGTGAGTGGATACTGGGATGCAATTGGTGGCTTGTTGTCACAAAAGGATAAGGCAAAACGTGATAGCAGTGAAGACCAGAAGAATACATACGATTACCAAACTATATTCAACAAGACTGAAAGAGTCTGTTCTCAGCCATGGTCAACATTACTTGAATTAAATCTTGAAAAGGATGAAAAAGATCGATTGACGGAGGATGAATTGTCAGAATTGTGCTTCAAATCATCTTGGATTTTGAACTTCTTGCATCTAGGGTTAGGGTTTCCTCGATTTGGAATTGATGAACCAACGAGCAATAGCAACAAGAAATTCCAGACATTGCAATTAGTTGAGAAACTAGATGGTAATTCTTTTTCATGGGCATTGGGTAGAGCAATGTTGTATGCAAACGATGAATACATCCAGGCATTCAATAACTACTCTGCTATTCAACAAAAGGATGCAAATTTGCAAAGTATAGACAGACCGGGATTCTACCATAGTCCTTCGGAAGCATTGTATCAATTTGGTGCCGAGCAAAATAATATTGCTGCTAGACCGCCATTTGAGCCATATGATGCAACCAAGACTTACCACTATTACAATTACGAAACCCATGATACTTCAGACCATGAACTGATTTGGAATATTGAACCCCACAGATGGTATGGAATGATTGTTTTTGGAATCTTGTTGTCGATTGTGGCTTGGTTGATGTTGGGCAGTAGAAAAAGACAGCTTGCGGTGACTCGAATCTCCAGTGCCTTTCGAAAGCTAGTTGATATAGCCAAACGCAAGAGGAATAGTAATTACCATCACTACCGAAACGTGTCTACTGGGGATATGGAGATTGGGTATGAGTTGAATGACGTTTTAAAAGATGATGAAGTAGATTCGAGATTTGAGATTGGAGATGAAGAAGAGTTTGATGATGATGATGAAGATGAAGCAGCTCCAGCACCAGCAGTAAAAGAAGATGGTAACAGCGATTAAGATACTGGTTACAATATGTACAACAACACTAAAGCAGAGGTTGATAGCAAAGCAATTGGCGAATCAAAATCATTGACAAAATAAGTTAATTTATTCAAAACAAATATACATATATACATATATATATACATATATATATGTATATATTTATCACAGATGAAATATTACACACTAACAACGTATTTCTCTCCATTTGCTCCAATGGTTTCTAAATCCTTCAAAGCATCTTCCAATATTTCCAAACCTCCTCTGTACTGTTTATATTTAACAGGTTTGATCAAGTGCTTATCAAGAAAATGTGTTGTTGTCTTGATGAATTTTGCACCAAAATCAGTATCTTCGTGAAATCGTTTGATGACTACTTCTCGAACATCAACCAGAGTTGGTGTCTCTTTTGGCTTACCAACAATTCCAGCAAAAGCAGGCTTCTCCAGCTTTTCAGGTAGACTTTTCGAGCGTTGATCTAAGAAATTTACAACTTTGGCTGAAGTTTCCTTTGAAACACAATCAACTCCAAAGCTAATACCATTAGGAGAAGCACCTTCAATTTGCTTTTCGATTTCCTCAGTTGACAAGTGACGGTCAATCAAAACGTCTACCCCGAGCTCTTCCAAATATGATTTATGTCTCAAACTTGCTATGGAGATGACTTTCAAACCATATAGTTTTGCCAATTGTGCAACATATATTCCAACCACAGTTGCTCCACCCCAAATCAAAATTGTTTTTTCCTCGCCTTTACCCCCATTATTGTTTGCAATATTGCTCGGTTCCTCGATTTTTTGTCCAAGGTCAAGGTCAAGGTCAAGGTCAAAGCCAAATGAATTGTATAATAGGATACCGGCAGTGACCAAGCCTACACCAATGGTTGCTCCGTCTTCATATGTAAAATTTTGGGGTAGTTTCCAAACTAGCCGCGAGTCAATAACAGTATATTGTTGGAATGTGGAGGTGCGGTTGTCTCTATAGCTTGTAGAGCTAACAATGACTCGATCACCGACGGCTAAGCCTTTTACGTCTTTGCCTATTTTTACAATGTCTCCGCTCGATTCACGGCCATTGATCCAGGGGAAATGGTAAATTCCAAACCCGTATTTCTTGCCCTTCCAATCAATGGGGTTAAGTCCAATGGCTCGATTATAAACAAGAATTTCGTGAGGTTCAATCTCGGGTATAGGGTATCCAGTTTGGATTTTGAGTGGTTCTTTAAAATGAGTTATAGAAAGAATGGATTGGTGTCTTGCTGAAAATTTGATTTCGGAGATTGACTCAATGACTTCCGGTTTGGCTTTTGCTGTGGTTTCTGTAAGGTCTTTGCTGGTAAAACTATTAACAGCTTTAGCAGTAGACGAAGTAAAGACATCTTCCAGTTTCTGAAGGTTAATCAGTTTATAGTTTTGTTCAAGCTTAAACTTTTTGGGTGTTTCCAACAAAGATGGTTCTTCTGAAGATGGTCTAAGTCTCTTTCGAGAAGTTATTTGGACTTTAGTTACAGACATTTCAAGTGGGCGATAATGAATTATATATTTAAATTTTTTCTTGCTCTTTTTATTCTTTATATAGAAATAAACTTGATGACGAATTTGATAAGAAACTTTTTCAAGTAAGGATGAGTTTTGAACCTTTAGGAGAATCTCCTGTTTATAATGTACAGCAAATGTTTGGGGATTATATACAGCTTTTGTAGTTGACAAGAAGAAAAATGAATATATATATATATATATATAAAGACCAAGAACAAAGAACAGGAGGAAGGTGGTGGTAGGGGTTGTTGTGGCATCGTTATGTAATAATAAATCATATCCAATACACACTCTATCAATTATCTCTCTAATCTTTGTACCTCCATTTTTCCAATACCTCCATATATTAATTTTGGCAATTTACAAAATAAAAGACAAGAAAGCCCTTTATCTTTCTACATTTCTATGGATGATATTGCCACAGCATTTGATGATTATCATCCGAAACCGTAAAACTGTGGCAGCCGAATTTGCAGCCGAGAAATTTGTACAAACTTTACAAACGGTTATGTAATCACACCGGCAAATGGTGCAAAAAAATAAATTAAAGAAAAAAAAAAAATAAAAGGAAGAATTCCGAGAGAAAAGAGAAAACGAGGTAAAAGGAAATTTGTTGGTCAATAAAAAATTTCAGTTATTATTTGGAGAAAGTGTGGATCCACAGTATGCGAAATTATTAATAGGAAAAAAAAAACTGTTATTTTATTTACATATTTACGTATATATATATATATATATATATATATATATATATATACTTATACTTATCATCACAGATCACATGGACTAATACAATTCATGCTGCTACTCGCCATACTGGAGCATATTAATTCAACTTTGCTCATGTTTATAAGGGGTATGTAACAAGAAACTCAGCTCCAACCACAAAAAAAAATCTTAAACAATCTATTCTTTTTTTGCATTTTCTGTTTACTATTTTTTTGTCTTTTCTTTACTAAAAAAAAATCTTCATTAATTCTTATTATTATCATTATTGTTATTGTTGTTGTTGTTTTTTTTTTTCTTTGGGGAGGATTATCTTTGATTTCTGATTCTATATCCCTTTTCATTCGTATCCATTTCTAAACAAAACTTTTGTATTTTCCAAACAACAAACTACTATTGACACCACCAAAGCCAAATGAATTACACATTGCATAGTCCAAATCTACACCCTTACTTGCCTCATTTGCAACATAGTCAAATGTCTTGAATTGTTCAGAATCGTCTTCAGGGTGACCACCCGGCAGACTCAAGTTCAATGTAGGTGGAATCTCTCCTGTTTTTATAGCATTTAGAGTATATATTGACTCTACTGCTCCAGCAGCACCTAGTAAATGACCTACAGATGACTTGGTAGATGAAACTAGGGGAAACTTCTTTTCAGGATTGTTTCCAGTTTGTGACTTTTTCCCAAAAATCTTCATCATTGCATTATTTTCAGCTCGATCTCCAATTACGGTGGACGTGGCATGCGCATTGATATACCCAATTTGGCTAGCGTCCAAGTTTGCTCGCTCCAAAGACTGGCTCATGGCATTATATGCACCTTCACCATCTTCCCTGGGCGCGGTAATATGATATGCATCACCTGAGATACCATAGCCTAATATTTCACCATAAATCTCCTCTTCACCTACGCCTCTAGCTAATGCATGTTCTAATTTTTCCAAGATAAGTATCCCACATCCCTCACTTAGTACAAACCCATTTCGGTCCTTGTCAAAAGGACGACTTGCGTTTTCCGGTGTATCGTTGAAATCAGTAACTACTGATCTGGCTCTGGCAAAACCTGCAAGCGCCAAAGGATGGATCGAGCTCTCTGTACCTCCGCAAACCATTACGTCGGCATAATCCATCTTGATAAAATTGTATGCATCTCCAATAGCCTGAAGCCCAGTAGCACATGCAGTTGATACCGAATGTAGGGGTCCTTTCAAGTTGTACTTGATGGAGATATTTCCGGCACACATATTGTTGAGTAAACGAGGAATGAACAATGGTTGAACTTTTTTGTATCCACTCGTCATATATCCTTGAGCATTGTTGTAAACATCATGGAATGAGCCAATCCCACTTCCAACGGCAACCCCTATTCTTCTTGGGTCCATATTTGTCAATTCTACTTGTGCCGCATCTCCCTTAATTAGCTTTGAGTCCAAAAACGCTTCTTGTGCACATGCAAGTCCATATTGTGAAAATTCAGCATTTCGACGAATCTCGGACTTGGGTAGATGGTCCAGCGGGTCCCATTTGCCATCGGCGATGGATCCCTCGGGGACTTTTCCAATTACTTTTGATGGGATCTTATCCCATCCATCCTTGGCGTAATTGGGTAATTGAGTGGTGGATATGATACCCGAGTCTCCTGCTATTAGTCGTTTCCAATTATGTCGTAAGCCTACACCAAGCGGTGAGACTATGCCTATTCCGGTAACGACTACTCTCGTCATTGAGGTCAAAACAAGAAAATTGAAAAAAATTGAAAAAATAAAGAAAATGAGATATGTGAATGAAAGAGTCTATCTTGTATATAGGTGTATTTTGTTTTTTCGTATGTGTTTGTTTGTGCTTATGGGGAAATTTGAATTCAACTGTGTAGCGCAGAATGAATCTGCTTGATTCGCACATTGAGGAGTCTCATGCATGCACTAGCACTGAAAATGCGTTTGCGGAAATATAATGGAAATATAATGGAAGTTTGATGGAAACAGAATGAAAATCAACTGTATTCAAATCTGTTTTACAAGTAATTTCAAAAAGAATGGCTGTAAAGTATATTATTGTAAAGACAGAAGTGATGAATTATGAGTACCAATATGGGGGAGCGGGTAGGTAGAAGCATAAATAAATGGAACTACTTGAGGAACAAGAAAAAAGGGGGGAAAGACCATTTTCAACCAATTCCAAAGGGATTCCAAAGGGATTCCAAAAGGATTCCAAAATAACAATTATAACAAAAGAATAGAGAAATAAAAGAATCAAGTTTATCAATACATCTGTATCAACAAATCACATTTTAAGGTCATGTGATTACTAAAAGAGTGTTTTTTTTTGGCCAGATATAAACCCCTATATGAGTTCAAAGAAAAAAATTAGCCATTTACTCTTTTTCCTTCAAAATCTCTACCTCTTCATCATCATCATCATCATCTCTTTCTCTATTTTATGATTTTTCGTTAATGTTAATGTTTATGCTTATGTTCTTTTTTCTTTCTTCTTTTTCTTTGAGCTGAAAATTTGTTTTCCCTAATTCTCTAAATCTCATATGTAGTTATTTATTGTTGCACAACCTCTTGCTCAATATACAACGGTTCCGTTAACATCCGCAAGTAAATAAGGGATAACCCGTGTATAGAGTATTACACCAGTTATTGATGAGTGGTAATTGGAAGGGGAGAAGAGGGAGGGGAGGTATTGTGATAACTACACAAAGCAGACAGAATGAAGGAAAGAAACCCAAAAAAACTTTCAATTCTCACTGTATCAACAATATTGTTGATATTATAAAATTCTATTTATTGTCTTCAGCTTATCGGACATTCGCCAAAACAGAAAGAAAAGGAAAGAAGTGGAGGAGACAAGAATTGTGTGTTCCATTCTATATTGGTTAAGATACCTTTGTTGTACTTGTACTTCTTTTCTCTCGGAGTTTTTGTCTTATTTTTTTTTTGTCTTTCTTTCTTTATTTCTTTCCGGATGTCAGTTTCTGTACTCTATTGAATTCTTACAAAATTTAATCTACATTCCGTTTGTCCTACTTATAGTAACAGAAAATTATTATAGGACAATACCGTGTTTACCATCTCCCATTTCATAGCTGTATGCGTTTGTTTCTCTTTCTTTTATTCAACAAAATTTACTGTATCTATATTTTCTAAATTTTCTAAATTTTCTGTCTTTGGCTCTTTGGCTCTTTGTCCCGTTTTGTCACTATTATGTTGGCTTGTTTAGCAATTAGTCAAGGTTTTTTTGAGACTCAGTTTTCAATGGTACTATGCAACACGACCCTTATTTTTCCCAAAGAGAGTAAAAGAAAAGCACATTTTTGTTTCGTACATTGATTATATTTTCATACATTTTCCAATATACTTGATAACATGTGCTGGGACTATAGGGTAGGGTAAAGTATCTATGTATGAATATGTCTTTGTTTTCATATTCTATTACCAATTACAAAGAGAAACACACATAGAGAAGAGTGGTTAGCCATTGAAAAAAAAAAGAAAGAAATATTAATCGTAAATTCATTAAACCTTCCATAAACTCTAAACCAAAAGTTAAAAAAAAAAAATTAGAGAGAGATATAGAGAACTAAGTGATATATAAATAAAGAGTCGTACTTTTTGTAATTTTTTTGTAATTTTTTTGTTTTTTTGTTGTTTTTGTTTTTCAAATTAATCCTCTTCTTTGTTTGTAAGATTGCCAAACTAGTTATCTGGTTATATGTTTAGCTAACGAGCATATTGACCAGCATTTTCAATCGTTTGTTTGCTATTGAATCTTCAGGAATCATTGGTCCTGTGCGGCCACGTTTCAACTGCGATCTCTTGTGCACAACGTCTGCTTCTTGTTGCTGTTGTTGTTCTTCTTCTTCTTCTACGTCATCATCATCATCATCTTCTTCTTCATCTTCGTCAGTTGATGCCACTGCAGTTGAGAAGTCACTGTTGCCACTCTCTAGAAAAACTTTCAGTTTTTCCAGTTGTTCCTGTACACTCTTCAGTCTTTGTTTTTGGTGAAACCCCATACCCATGGTCATACCCATGGTCATATTCACACCTATTCTAGATTCGTCTACTTCTTCGCTGTCTCTGCCTTGTCTTTGATGACTCTTGCTCGAGGATCTTCTAATTCGTTGGATTGCCAAGGAGTCACCATTGTGCAAGTTGCGTGCGTGGCGCAAGAGCAAGTCCCTGCGTGAGAAGGAACGACTGCACAAGCCACATTGGAATGGTTTGAGTCTGTCGTGTGTTGACAAAACGTGTCGTGTCAAGTGTTCTTCTCTGCTAAATGCAGCCTTGCATTTGTTGCATTCAAAGAGTCGTGTTTTGCCCAGTAGTGTTTTTGTCATATACTGTTTATTTTGTGAAAATTTGGATGAAGAGTTGCAAGATGATAATGAGGCCGAGGTTAGAGTGGGGGAAGTAGTTGTAGGGGATGTTGGAGATTTGGGAGAGGTAGGCTCAGCTGATGATGTAGAAGCATCTGTAGAGTGGCTGTTGTTGCTGTTGTTGCTGTTGTTGTTGTTGTTGTTTGGAGTTGCATTATTTGGCAGTATTGGTAAGTGTGGAGCAACTGTTGACCTTGTCGAACCCAGAGTACTCATCATGTGTGTGTAGTATGTGTGTAGTATGTGTAGTGGTGTGGGTGGCTAGTTCAAAAAAAAAAAACAAGGTAAAAGTTATTAAAAAGGTTATTGTAAGTTGTTGCTTCTTTTGTCTGTTGAACGTGTGTTACAATTTGTAGTGGTGTGAAAAGGATTGGTTAATATAGTATGGGGGAAAAAAAGTGTAATAGTCCTTAGTATTTGTTATGATTATTGTAAAAGTATCTAGTGGATGAAGGATGTGGCTGTATAAAAGTATGTACAAAATAGAGGTATATATATATATATAGATTCAAGTAAATTTATATGGAGACGGGAAAAAGAGAGGGGAATAGGGCTGTATAAGAAGATTTATGGATATACATATATATATGTATATATGTATATATATAATATATATATTTACTCTTTGAATAGCCCAGTAGCAGAAGATCTTATTATATTACCAGTTTTCTCTATACAAGTGTCTGGGTAATGTATATATACGTATATGTGTTTGTGTTTGTGTTTGTGTGGGAGACAGAGTGGAGTGCAGTACAAATTAAAGTGGGGAACAGACAAACAGACAGACAGACAATAAAATGAAATTCTTAAAAAAATAAAAAAATGAAATAAAATAAAAAAATAAAATAAAAAAAAATGGATCTGGCTGAAAGGAACTTTTTTTTTTATATTTTATTTCATTTTATTTTATTTTATTTAGGCTTTCTCTATTGTCACTTGATCACTTGAGTTATAATCCCGACAACCCCTCCTTTCTTCCTTTTAATAGCTAATGTACATTCATAACACATATTCTATTACTACATTCCTTCTACAACAGTCCATATATAAGAGAGGAACAGAACAGAAGAAAAAAGAAACATAGTTAAACAGTATACAATGTTTCTACCAATTTGAAATACAGATAAACCATATATATATAGAGAGAGAGAGCCACTTCATTACTTCACATAAATAAATTTACCCGTCGCAAATCCCGACCTCTCCATTTCCCTAAATAGTTTTTTTTCTGTTTTGTTTTTTCTGTTCTCTCGCACTCTTTGTCTCTGAGGCATTAACCAAAAAAAAAATTTTTTAAAAAAAAAAAAAAATGGGGAATCTGGGGTAAAGGAAATAAATATAAGAAACGTTTTTATTCTTTTTTTTTTTCTTATTTATTTTTGCTTCCTTGTTTTCCCCACCTCCCTTTCTTTTTTTTCTTCCTCTTTTAAATATTAGTGTATCTATCGCTACCATCTCTCTTTTTTGCCTGTGTTCTTTTATTCTATTGTAAAAAATACATAAAGAGAGAATACAAGAGATGTATAGTTGTGTCAACAAGTATCGATGTACTTGTAGAAACATAATAATACAATGTCTCCACGTTTATCTGCTTTTTTTTTCTCCTATTACACAACAAAGACCTTAACACTCTACTTTGTTCAGGATAAGAGAAAACACTACATACAGATAACAGTTTTGTAGTCTTAAATTACAGTTATGTCATTTACTAATAATAAACCATAATAAAGAAGAAAAATGAAAGAGAATTGATATTCTCCGGGTTCAACTAACAAAATGTAAATTGAGGGGAGTGTACAGGAGGGGTGGTTAAATGTGTGATAAGGCTAAAAATCAAAAAAAGAAACTAAAAAAAACTAAAAAAAAGACAAAAAGAAAATGAGGGGAGGGGGGAGAAGCATTCACGATAGCAAACATTTCTTAAAATAACTCACTTGCCATTATCTTGTCTCTCTTCTTTTTCTCTCGGTCTATAACTACATACCCACCCCCCCCCCCCCCCCAACCCCCAACCTTCCACCATTCTCGAGAGTCATTAGTAGTTGTATTTAAATACAATTGCAAACCTACAATGAGAAGGAGGAAGAAGAAAGAAAAAGAGATGATGAGGCAAGACCTAGAATCTAGAACCAAGAACTTGGAACTTAAAACTGTAACCGCAACTAAGATTGATATTTTGAAGTGAAATTGAGGTTGGATGAATCGGGGGCTCGGACTTGTGCGCTCAAGAATGATGTGATTCACGGGGCAAAAAGAAAAAAATAAAAATAAAAAAGAATACGCCTCGTCTGTTACCCAAAGTAAATGTATCATTGCTACTGGTTAGCAGATGGCTAAAACTTTTACCTTTATCATCCTTCGATAGCCTATCCCCTCTTCTCGACCCATCTCCCAGTTTTCCGAGCCCCCCCTTCCCCCACCACTGAACCTCTTCTATCTTCCTTTTTTTTCTATTTTTCTCATTTCCCCATTCCGTCACAAATGTACCCCTCCTTTCCATTTACTTTCCTATACACTACTATGCTTTCTTTTTTTTCTTTTACAATTACGAACTTTTGGAAGATGAAAAAAAAAATGGAAAAAAAAACCAAAAAGAAAAAGAGGGGAGTTGTCATGCACTACAAAAAAAACATTATACATTTCCCATTCCCCTCATATGTCGTGCTTTATAATGTGTCGTATTTTGCTCTTGTAGCCAACTACCAACTGACACTAAGAATTAAAAACGTCTATTTCTAAGAAAAAGAAAAGAAAAAAAAAAAAAAAAAATAAGTGTAATGTCACATATTGCAATGTCAGCTTTGAACAGAATACGACAGTGATTGCGTTGCAAGTGTGGTTCACATTTAACAGTTCCTATTATTTTGTGTAATACTTCTCTTTCTATACCGATTATTTACATAGAAAGAAAAAGAGATTTATTAACACACACACACAATACACACACACACACTCTCTCTTTTTCTCTCTCTCAACAACACACGAGGAAATTGAGGCTAGGGCAAGATAAGAGATTATGTATACTGTAAATACACGTAAATAAAGAGATAGAGAGAGAGAGAGAGAAAGAGAATTACACTCTTAAGGTATTAACGCATATTCAGTTTCCATTCTCATTGCTAACGAATATCATCTCTACTACCAGCTATTCTAATACAAACAACAACAAACAACAACAAATTACAAACCACTTGACGAATTAAGCAATAATTTCTCTTTTCACCTCCTCCCCCTCCTCTTCAAATGGACACCTGTAATGTCCTTTTCCAACCCATACCATAATCACCAACACACAAACGCCACCACTAATGATGCTAAAACCTTATCGTCCTTGGTACTTTCAAATAACGAGATAGGCACTAGCAACAATATTGATAAAGACCTTTATCAAGACCATCGTCTGCAAGACAAACAAGAAGAGACAGAAGAAGCTGAAACTGAAACTGAAGCTGGAAAAGATCAGGATACCTTTTTATCGCGAATATTCGGTCTCAACTCAATCTACAACCAACTCCAGGACAATTACCAATACTATGATCCGGAATTTGATAGCTCGTATCAGCAAAAAATGCGTCGCGAAATGACTATTGGTGGTAGTGGAGTTAATGATGATGATGATGATGATGACGATGATGAACAAGAAGAACGAGAAGAGCAAGAAGAGCAAGACCATCTACGGTATAAGGGAGATGACTTTTACTTGGACCCAGATGAACAATTATACTCAAACAATTCAATTGCAATGAGCAACATAAATCCTACTACTCACCAATCAGGTCGTCATCAACAAAAGAAAACCAATAACCACATTCACAACCAGAACCACAGCATCAACAACTCTAATAGCTTACTAGACTCTGAGTCTGACTCTGACTTGTCATCCAGCTCAGACTCATATGTTCGACCGGCACCCAATAAAGCTAGATACAGTAATAACAAAAGTCCCCGCCCACAAGCGAAACCTTCATCAACTCAACCACCACCACCACCACCACCAAAAGAACAACAACGACCGAATATCAAGTTTCAAACCCTACCTCCAAATCTAAAATTAGATCAACCCTTGGCTTCTCAACCTCAATCCCAAGCAACTGCAATAGCACCACCTCGTGCAAACCCAATACAAAAACCCAACGGCTCAGTCTTACCACTCTACAATCAACCCGAAAAATATTATAGAAAACCACAACAACAACAACAACAACAACAAAAACCATTTTTTTCAAATACAAACTACAAAGCATCTACAACACCAAGAGCAACAAGATTTGTCATTCCACCAAAAGAAAGAGCACTATACTTGTGGGCAAACATCACCAACATGGACGAATTTCTCAGCGACGTTTACTACTATTATCGCGGCAAAGGATTGCTCAATATCGTCCTCACCAGAATTATCGATTTGGTCATACTCGTATTCATTATTGCATTTACAATCTTTCTCAAATGGGGTATAGACTATAATCAATTTATGCAGATCAACCACCACGATGATGAACCTCACTTGACTCTTTCTGACTTGATTATCCCTCATTTTTACACAACTAAAGTACCCTTTTTTGTCAAATTTCTAGTATTTGGCTTTAGCATATACGTCATCCTTCGCTCCATACAATTATACTTTGACTGTGTGTATAAATTACGCGAAGTCAAGAATTTCTATAAGCATCTACTCAATGTGGGTGATACAGAATTGATGACCATTAGCTGGAAAACCATTGTTGAGAAACTCATGTTGCTCAAGGACTACAACAGCCTCACATCAACAACCCGTCCAGTGGAAAACCACTATATTAATGACTTGTCCTCCAAGATTAGACTAAATGCACACGATATCGCTAATAGAATTATGCGGAGAGAAAACTATATGATTGCATTGATCAACAAAAATATCTTGGATCTCTCAGTGCTTATTTTAAATGAAAAATCCGTTTTAACAAGAACCTTGGAGTGGAATTTGAAACTATGTATTGAAAACTTCGTTTTCAATAAACAAGGACAAATAAATGGCAGTATCCTCAAGGAATATAATCGAAACCAATTGGCACGCGAATTAGCACTGCGGTTCAAATTGGCAGCAATGATAAATGTAATTTTGTGTCCATTTATTGTCATCTACTTTGTTCTCCGCTCATTCTTCAAGTATTTCAACGAGTACAAATCCAACCCAAGCTCCCTAATAGGGTTAAGACAGTACACTCCTTATGCACAATGGAAATTACGTGAATTTAATGAATTGCCACATTTCTTTACAAAACGACTCCAAATGTCACAGGCACCAGCAAACACGTATATCGATCAATTTCCCAAGGGGTTTTACGTAATAAATGGAATGAAACTAGCTAATTTCATTTCCGGGTCTGTCTTGGCAGTCTTGGTCATTTTGGGAATCTTTTTGGAAAATGAACTGCATTCGTTCTGGTCATTTGAAATTACCGAGGGGAGATCAGCCTTATTCTACATTAGTATATTTGGAACTATCTGGGCTGTGACATCGGCAGGCAGCTCGCTGGACCAATCATCATCATCATCATCACTGCTGCTGCTGCAAAATAAGCAAAGTACTTATGTGTATGACCCCGAAGCAAATATTCGGTACGTGTCTCAATTTACTCACTATTTACCAAGTTCATGGAACAAAAAGCTTCACACTATACAAGTGAAGAATGAATTTTGCGAATTATACTCGCTCAAAATCTTTATTATCATCAATGAACTTTTGAGCTTAATACTTACTCCATTCATCTTATGGTTTAATGTATCGCACAATTCTGGTGCCATTGTGGATTTCTTTCGCGAATACAGCATTCATGTTGATGGACTAGGCTACGTTTGCTACTTTGCCATGTTTAATTTTGAAGAAAAAAACAAAAACATGATGTATGCAGAGAAAAACCAGCAAAGGACAAGATCAAGATCGAAACATACCAGAGGAAAGTCCAAAATCTCAAAAAGCGACCTGGAAGAAGACAAAGCTTCAGACGATGATCATTTTAATAATATGAATATTGATATCAAACCAGCAAAGAAACGATTCCAAAGTATTTCGGAATCGGATGAAGATTCTTCAAATGACTATGACGCCTTGCTGTATTTCCAAAATGACGACAAGATGATCAAGTCATACATGTACTTTCTTGAGTCCTATGGTGGAACCAAACATGCTCAACCTAATCAACATCAAACTGGCAAACAACATAACTTGATTAAACCTCGAAGTGCTAGTAATACTAGAAGTATAGGACACACACAATTATCAAAAGTCAATCAACGTGAGGACAACGAGAGTTTGGGTGAGTCCATTTATAAAGTAAGCCATTTTGGTGCTGATGCTGATGCCGAAGAAGATGATGTTGATGACGATGATGTTTTTGTTGCTGGTGATTATAAAAATGGTGGTGTTCGTCGTGATGTTGATGACGATGATAATTATTATGTTGAAGATAATGGAGATTCTTTGAGCAAAACAGCGAGAGATAAATCAAAACGCAAAGGTGGTGTTATCGGAATGTTGAACCAATTTTACAAACAAGATATAGGACAAAATGCTCGTGTGTAGAATATTTTTTATTTGTTACAATTGTAATTTGCAGACCTATAAGAAATGAAAAAATATATTCTGCGCTGAAGCTTTGTCTTGTAAAAAAACAAAAAAAAACAAAAAAAAATGTTTATGATAGCGGTCCTGAAAGGTTTGGCACTCAAAGTTGAAGTTAGAAAGAGGGGGGGGTGAAGGATATAAATATAAAAAAGTAACCGTCTATTAAATAATACTCTAAAATGTTTAAAGAAAGAACTAAATAAAATGCTATCGAAATGCTGCTTTTGGATTCGTAAAAATCAAAATCAAAAGCAAAAGAACAAGGAAATGATAATAATAAAAAAAAGGGAGAAGAAAAAGATTTCTGTGCAACCTTAATTTTTTATTTTTTTTTTCCCGAAATCTATTCTTGAATGTCAGACATTGTGCCTTTTCTTCTTTTCAAAGTTTCGTTGGCCTCAGATTCAACATGTTGTTCGTTTGAATCCATTGGTTTCTCTCCACTCGACTCTTCAATTTGTTTACCCACTGTATGTTTCTCTTTATTCTTCTCTACAATAACTTCCTCCTCGATCTGTTTTTGTAAAACTTCTTCCATCAATGCTGGTCCAAACTCTTGAAAAATCTTTTTCAAATTCATCCTTTTGATGGGCTTGGCCAAAAATCCATTCATTCCAGCATTGTAACACTCTTTAACATTACTCTCATCTGCAAATGCAGTAAGCGCAATTATTGGTTTTGTGTAATGCAAATTCTGTCTAATCATCTTTGTCGCAAGCAAACCATCAATCTGTGGCATTTGCACATCCATAAATATTAGACCAAATGGATTGTTCTGTGCCTCAGAATCTTTTACAAACTCAACTGCTTCTGCACCATTGCAGGCTAGTAATATATTGTTGAACCCTTCTAGCCTCAACATTCTCTTAATAACTTCCTGATTAACTTTGTTATCTTCAGCAATAAGTATCCTAGTGTTTGTAATCGCACTGACTACCGAATTGGGCTCACTTGGTTCCGGTTTTGGAGACTTTGTTAAAAGGGCAAAGTTTGCTGTACCAGTAGATCCTTGCTGAAGCAACTCTGGCTTCTCGGTAAATATCGTCTTTTTGAGACTCTTGACCATTGCTTCGGGAACCTTGCCCGAGGCACTTGCCACTGAGGAAGTAGAGGTTGATGAAGATTTAGACTCATCAGAGCTCTTTTCGCCCTCCAGACCCAATTCACCAGAAGAACTTTGTGCAGTATTATCGTCAACCACATCATCCATCACGGTAACCGACTTGTCAAAGACAACCTTTCTATTCACCTTGGCAGTAGGGTTAAACTCATCATCACAAAACTCGTCTAAATCTTGAGGCGGAATCATAATCTCACCTGTTTGAGGCAATGGCAAGCACAATGTGAATGTAGACCCTTGGCCAACAGTTGATTTCAAAGTCAATGTTCCTTTCATCATCTTTGCCAATTGACGACATATACTAAGTCCCAATCCCGTTCCTCCATAACTTCTGCTCAACGTCTGGTCACCTTGAATAAACGGCTCAAATACTTTTTCTTGCAATGCCGGCTCGATACCAGGACCTGTATCCTTCACCTCAATTTGAATGACCCAAGTCTTGGGCTTGTACATGTTTCTTACCCTATATGCCTTGTCATTCTTGACAACTTCATTATTGGCCATATCGTTATCAAAATCTGACCTCTTGTCGAGCTTTGGGTATGTGCGCATATCATTAGAATTTGGCGTGAGTGTAAGCCTGTTGAGACTCGTCAGATCGTGGATTGTAGTAACAGAAGGAGTTCGACTATTTCTGGATGGAATTTTTTCCAAAGAGTTTCCTGGTGATATACTTAAAGGAGTTGACAATGGCTTATTCGTGAATTGAGACTCAAATATTTTCCTTTCGTATTGTGTTGTAGAGATTGTTGCAATACTGTGTGCATCGTCGTCTTCATAGTTGGCATTGTCGTTGTTGTTAACAAAGCTATTTTGTTTGTTGCTGTTGTTTTTAATTTGTTCATTATCATTAGTTGTGGCACCGCCATAGAGTGCCGTCGTTAGTTCATCAATATTGGTTGCTGGTATTGCAGGTTTGGGTTTTGGTGCAAAGTAATCGCTTTGACGGTCAAATTCTATAACCGGTGAAAGTGGTTTTCCTTGTTGCTTTATAGGTGAAGTTGTTTCTTCTTGTTGTGGTGGTAAAACATATACATGCTCATAATTATCCTTTTTGGACCTTTCAAGGTCGTATTCTCCAAGAAGACGGAAAGTTACATCAACGGAACCATCAACTGGTGTGAATTTAAGTGAGTTGGACACCAAGTTCATGATTATTTGGATAATCCTGTTGGAATCGCCATACAAAATCAATTTTCGAAAAATATTCGGCTTAACAAATATTTTGAAATTCACGCGTTGATCTTGGGCCAATTTGATGAATATTGATTGAACTTGATATGATATTTCGAGTATTTGAAAGTTTGATTTCTCCAACTTGGATCTGTTCAATGTGTTTTTAGAAAAAGTGAGTAACTCAGTCAAAATGTGTAGAAGCAATTCACCTGACCTATAGATTAACTTTAGTGATTCCTTCATTCGTGCTTGGTCTTCTTCCTCCATAGCAATTGATGCCATTCCGAGAATACCATTTAATGGTGTACGAAGCTCATGTGAAATGTTGGCAATGAACACAGTCTTGGCTTCGTTGGCAGCCTCGGCTTCAATCTTGGATGCTTCTAGTTCCCTTGTCCGAAGTTTGACTCTATCTTCCAAGTGGACATATTGTCGTTCTAGCTCTCCCGTCATGATATTGAAAGCTTCGGACAATTCTGTTAACTCATCTTTAAATAGCATCTTTGATCTTGGTATGCGCGATGGTAATCTAATGCCTGTGGAGTAAACAGAAGACGATCCACTCGATGACAATGTGTGCACACTACTTCGTTTTGAATGTTTTTCATCTGACAAGGTATCATCTGGCATCGTGTCCAACCCTGGTCTTTGTCCTGCTCCTGTTCCAGAACCTGACCCAGAACCTGAACCTGAACCTGAGTTGCCTCCGTGTTTTTCCTTTTTGTATCTAGTGATTGACATTGTTGCTTCCTTCAATCTTGTTATTGGTCTGATGAACCAAGCAGCCAAAGTAAATGTGAGAAGACACATGAATGCACCTACTCCAATAACAACGCCAATAATGATTTTCTTCATTTTTGTTACTGGAGCATTGAATTCAGACCTCCTTTGGGAAGTAACAATCAACCAATTCCAGTTACCAAAAATTACTCTTCTAAAGCTGGCTGCAACACGTGCACCGCTGACTGATTTAACATTTGTTGTTACACCAGATTCATCTCCAGACTTGAACGCGTGACGAACAAAGGAATATCGAGAGATATTGTAGGTTTGTCCCACCTTGATGATGCCGCCTGGGTTAGGGAAAACGGCTTCAAACCCAGTGACGTTTTGGGTAGTATTTGCAATGTAGTCGGAGGTACCATCTGAGTAAATAGGTTGTATTGCAAGCGCCCAGTAGTCTGAAGACGTTGCATTTAGTGCTGCGGAAAGTGCATCTGCTGCAGCAATGGCAGTTATATAACCGAGTAGAGAGTTATCCAGATCAAGGATGGATGTGGTGATACCGGCATAGTATTTGGCCGATGAGTTGTTGGAGCTTGCAATGGGTCCCGAATAATAAAATCCATCTCTGGCGTAGATGTCCACCACATCTGGTACGGGTCCTCCATCTGGTATGGGATATAGTTGGCTTTTTATTTCATTTGATATGGACGGCAGATCATCGTTGTTGTTGTTGTTGTTGTTGTTGTCAGTGACATCATCAGTAGTTGCTAACAAGAGGTTTGCATCTTTGTCGTAGATTCTTGCTGAAAGGAGTACGTCTGTTGAGATGTATTGTTCAAAGAGGTCGTTAGCTTCCTGGAATACCGCAGACAGTGTGTTTCCTTCGTCTGCTTGTTGCATAGAGTTGACTATTGTATCCACTGAGGCTATGGAGGATACTGTGATTTCCAAGTAGTCGACGGCTTGCTCTACTTGAAGAGCTTTCAACTGGGCAATTACCAGTAGTCGTTCTGACCTTAGACTCTTTAGATTGTCACTAAAGTAGATTCCGGTGACTAGTCCCAATATCAATAGTGATACCAACGATGCAAACCCCACCAAGACCATCAACTGCGGTCGGATTCCTATTTTCAATCTCCTCATCTTGTGCATTTGCTTTGAAGGAGAAGATAAATATATATATATATATATATATATATGTATGTATGTATAAATTTATAGGGTATTTGAACTCAAAGGTTTCAGAAAGAAAAATACAAATAGAATTTTTTTAATAAACTCCGAAGATGATATGGAAAATGCCAGGCGATATGAGTTGCTTTTAAAACAAAAGGGGAAGCAAAAAAGTGCTTATTAATGGATATGTTTTTACTTCACGAAAGTTAGGTTGGGTCGAATATAAAATAATAATAATAATAATGATGATGATGATGATGATGATGGTGAATAGAAGGTATTGGAAAGACGTGGGTATAACAAATGTATAACAAAGGTATAACAAATGTATAGCACCTTTGTTTTCTCCTTTTGGTTGGTTGGTATATACTCTTTTGTTTAACTAAAAGTTGGTGTTTTGAAGGCAGCTACTAATATATAGATAAATACTCTTTGATGTTTTTTTTGCCTAGTTCTTTTTTTTACTTTTAAGAGAACTTTTGCCTGTAGTTCAGTAGTTGAGATAATCTCTATCTGAAGGCATTTACAAAATGTGTACAAAAAAAAATTATATAGACAGACAAACACAGACAAAGAGCCTTTTACTTCTTCTCTACTTCTTCGTTGGGCGGATTTCTTTTTCTCTCTTTTTCTCTTTTTCTCTCATTTCTCTTTTCATGTATTGTATTGTATTGTGTTGCCAATTTTTTTTGTGTCAACTAAATAGAAAATAAAAAATAAAAAATAAATATATAAAAAAAATGAGCGAGAGAATAGCAATTGTGTTTAGGCTCTCGAGCATCGCCTTTATCAATTTCAGATCTCATTTGTTCAAATATGCCACGAATCTCGGAAATTATGAGAAGTAGTTGAACAATATTGTACCATCGTGGTTTGATATACATGATGTGGTTTGATATGGTTTGATATAGTGCAGTTTGCATTTCACATTTTTTATTTTTTTCGTTGATTTCGTTTCGGTAATATTTTGTATTTATTATTTTCTTTCTTCTTTCTTGTTTTCTTTGCTGTGCTTTGGTCTCTCCAAATTATAATAAACAATAGTAATAATAATAATAATAACACCACCAATGTCAATGAGTGTAGATTTCCATACTCGATGCCTCTTCCATTTTCTATAAATCTTCTATTATAATTATTATTATTTTTAAGAGGTAAAGTCAGGGGGAGGGAAACAACCAGTTCAATGAGGGTCGATGTTGAAGGGGTGGTATTATTGAAGAAAAAAAGTGAGATATTTTATTCCCCTAGATACTTGAATCCGAGTATTATATACATCCCTGAGTTTACCTTTAAAGTCTTGGTTAAGGAGACATAAACAGACAAGTGCCAAAACAAACAATTACTTTACAATGCAATCAGTCAATATAATATATGTATATATATGTAAGTCACTATGTATATAAAGAGATACTTTCCTAGTGCGGTTTGATATATGGCAATAGGTGCTCAAAATAAGCTTAACACACTCAGTATACCACAATACTTCTTACAATGTTGTCATTACATTTGATGCTCCAACCATAAAGACTCATAAGAAGATAAAGGTAAAGAAGACAAAAGATCATGAAGCATCTCACCCAAATATATATATATGTATAGGAGAAAAAAAAGAGAATGATTGTCAAACATCACGAATCTTGGAAAAAAGGAAGATTATTCCTTGTTATTTTGGCAACAAATTCACCTGAAAAGGTGTTGAATAAATCAACACCTTACTTTTTTGTTGAATTATTTTATAGTTTCAATCGTACTCTAAATCTCTCGAATCATCAATTTTATCATCAAGTATCAGTGCTATAAATACAGTAACTTTTGATTAAATTTGTCTTTGCAAAACAAACCGTTTATATAGTATAGCATTAGCATTGGGTTGGACACACTATATTTTCATTGTAAATTTTTTTTGGTTATTTTATTTTTTCTCTCTCTCTCTCTCTCTCTCCCCTAAAGATCACTTTAAATCAAACAAAGCAAAAAAAAAACAGAAGAAAACAAAAAATAAAGTGCGGCGCTTTACCGCACTTACTCATCGCGCTCCCCCCCTCGTCTCTCTCTCTCTCTCTCGGAGGCATAGCACGAGCGCGAAGAGATGGATGGATAATGATGAAGCATAGGACAAAGACTTGCCAAAAGAGAGAAAAGAGAGAGAAAAAAAAAAGAGAGAGAGAAAGAGAGATGCTGCATCTTTACAAGCGATTATTGACCTCATTTGTACATAGAAATTTTTATATTCACTTTTAATTTACACTTTGAATCACTTTTAATTACACTTTCACATTTATCCGTTTATCCACTTCTTCATCTAATATAAATGGCCGGATCTCAGCTCAAGCAGCTCAAGTCTGCACTCAAAGAAAAGGGGCTCATTGGTCAAACAAACACTAGTAAGAAAAGTAAGAAATCCAAGACTAGTAGACGCAATGAAATAGATCGAGACTTGCAAAAACAAAACTTATTATCAGTTCGAGACCAATTCAACAAGTTCGATCAACGAATCAATAGAACAAAACATGATATCACCATCACTGCTGGAGGCGAGTTTGTTAAAGTTGGCTCGAAGCAACATAATGCAACTACAGCAAAGAAGGGAGCAATACAAAAACAAATGAAGATGCAATACGATTTGGAAAAAAGAAAACGTAATAGAGTTGGAGGAGTCTTGGATAAACGTTTTGGTGAAAACGATATGCACATGACCCAAGAAGAAAAGATGTTGGCGAGATTCACTAGAGAACGACAAGCTGCCACATCTGGAAAAAAGAGAGGCATTTACTCTTTGGAAAGTGATGATGATGATGGCGAAATGGCGGAAGGCGACAACGACGACGACGAGGACGAGGATGGTGGATTCCAGTTGACTCATAGTGGACAAGCTTTATCTTTGGATGACGAGGAGACTGTGAAATATGTTGATGAAGACCAAATGGTTGAAGGTCCACCAAGAAAAAAGACCAAGGCCGAGGTTATGAAAGAAGTTATTGCAAAATCAAAGTTTTATAAACAACAGAGACAAAGAGATTACGCAAAGACTCAAAACCAAATCGATGAGTTGGATGAAGATTTTGGGGATATCATGGACGATTTGAGAAATACTCAAAAAGGTGTTGCAAAACCACAGTTTTCAACAAAGACTCCCGAAGAAATTGCATATGATAACAAAGTGAGAGAATTGACTTATGACAGGAGAGCAGTACCAGCAGACAGAACAAAGACGGATGAAGAATTGCAAAAGGAACACGAGGAAAAAATTAAGAAATTGGAGCAGGATAGGTTAAGAAGAATGGAAGGCTTTGTAACTGATAGAGAAGCCGAAGGAGATGATCTTGGTGAGGATTTAGGTGATGAAGATGATAATGATGATGATCAACAGTTTTGGGGTGGAGAAAGCGAAAACGAAGAAGATGGATTTACCATTAAAGAAGGAAGAGGAGAAGGAGAAGAAGAAGAGGAGGCGGAGGAAGACAACGACAACGACAACGACAATGGTTACGACGAACAAAAGGGAAAAAAGGGGGAAGAACGCGGTAAGCCAGTGTCGCGGAAATCTCCTCCTATTAGCATGCCCACTGATTTAGACGAGTTCAAGAGCCAGTTAAAGGACCTTGATCTTTCCCAACAAGCCAAACAGATTCAAATAATATGTGACGCTTATAAGCCTCATTTGGCAATGGGAAATAAGGACTTGATGAATAAGTTTGTAAGCATCATTTTCGAGTACGTTCTTTTCTTGGCCGATGAGTTTCAAGAGTTTCAGCCCATCTTGACTATTTTAAAGAAACTTGCATCACAGTACAATGAACAATTGGTTGAGCGTATGAGGGTTTACATTCTGGATATTGAGTCGCGAATCAACAAATCCACATTGCAATTAAAACCATCCGATTTGGCTTTTTTCATAATTGTGGGTTTTTTATTCTCGACATCGGATCACTATCATTTGATTGTTACGCCATGTCTTATTCTCATCAACCAGATTTTGAGCAATACCATTTATAGATCCAAGGATGAGTTGAGGCTGATAGCAATGGGTATTTTTTTGGTTGATGTTTTGCTCACGTATCAGCGAATTGCCAAGAGATTTGATCCTGAAATCATCAATTTCATTGAGTTTGCATTCCTTAGCTTAGTCCCCGAGCCGGAAAAGGTGGATACCAATAAGCTATTGTCGGGTCATATTCCAAGCACCACCACCACCACCACCACCAACAACAACAACAGCAACAGTGGTAGCAACAGCAGCACTACTTCATCATCATCAAATCAGCTTAACTTGGTAAAGTCAACCAAATACGAAGAAAATTCGACTATTTCATTTGGAGAAATTTTCAAAACTACAAACACGAACAAAGAGAAGTTGCACTTTAACACTCAGATCAAGTCAAAACTTCTTATAAAACTCCTCACGATTATGGACAAAACGCTTTCGACATGGCGAGACAAATCTTCCATTATCGAAATCTTGGAGTCTTTTATTGCAATGCTCAAGCATTTCACTAAATACACTTCACTTACTTCCTCCTACCTCACCAAGTTTAGCAAACTTCTTGCTGCATCTCTTCAATCTCGTCAACCATTGCAATTGCAACACCACAAATCGATTGGAATTGCTACGTACACACCCAAATTTGAAGAGAATTTCAATCCTGATAAGAAATCGTACGATATCAATGTTGAACGCCAACAACTTGCCAAAGTCAAAGCGCAGCTTAAGAAGGAGCACAAGGCGGCACTCAAGGATATCAGGTATGAAAATAGGTTCCTTGCACGTGAACAGATTGGCGAGAAGAAGCAAATGTACGATGAGTATCATCGTAAGATGGCTCGTATTGTTAACACTATCCAGGCCGATGAAGGGAAAGAGAAGAATGATTATGAAAGAGAGAAGAAGCAGAGAAAGAGTAGAAAATAGAGTTGAGTACTTTGAATTCGTGGGGTTTTTTTTCCCTCGAATACAAAATATGAATATCATAAATATATATGTATAGATATACAATCACAACATTTATCATGTTTAATTAATTCTCTCTTGCTTAGGTTTTATTTTTTTTTCTCTATCTTTTATTTAGACTTTTCACAAAAAAAAAAAAAAAAAAAAAATTAAAAAATTTGAAAAAAAATGAAAAGTGGAACCCGACCTACTGAGTATTGACTATATCAGCTGTAAGAGGGATAAGGTGGACTGAGCAAGTTCTTGATTCGTCCGCCACGCCATCCTCCACAACCACACCACACACACATACATCCTTACCTTTGGCCTTTCAAAAGCAAAAAAGCAAAGAGCAAAAAGCTAAAAGCAAAGGCACAAGAGTTTGATGCCCTTGCCCTTCAGCCATGCCAAGATTACAAGCAACCAGAACGTCATTATAAAATCGGCTCGGTTCTTAATTTGCTTTTTAAAGCAAAGCATTTCAGAGCATTTCAGAGCAACTCAGAGCAACAATAGTAGTAGCTTTTTAGTTAACGACTTGGTCATTACTAAATTTTTTATTGTTATTATTCTATTTCTTTTGCAACCATAACGGAATTTACGGACCGCACAGGGGGGAAGGGGGGGAGGTGTGTGTATGTGTATGTGAAAAGGAAGGAAATTGGATTTCGTGATGTTGTATCTTGGTGTTGCGCTGCAGAAACATTTCGTTGGCCAAGAGGTTAAAGTGTAGTCACTGTTCATTTCTAAAATTATTCCCTTAAATTTTATTTTCATTTTCATTTTTATTTTTTATTCATTTTTGTAATGAATAGAGCAAAGTATAGAAAAAGACAAGATTGCTACATATAAGTAACCATCCAATGTGTTTTTCTATATATTAAAAGAAAAGAATTACAATAACAATTGTTGAAAAGGGAAGGGTCAGTCGTATTAGGTGATCACAGTAAAAAAACCAATCAAGAAGACGGTAGTCAACTATAATGGTATTATCATTAGCAATGATCAAAGATCAAAGATATAAATGGTTCTTTTCCGGTCTTAAAAAAAAAAAAAAGACAAAGAAATTTGTCCTCCAAAAGGCTTTTATCACCTACGTCTTTGTTGAACCTGTTCTTTTTTCTTATTCTTCTGTTAGAAACACACACCCTGCCACCGCTCTTTCCTTTCCACGTAATACTAGTCATACTTGAACCCAATTATATGCATTGGTCATTTATTCCCCTTTCCCTTTCCTTCTTTCTCTACTGAATCCTTTCAATAACATTTTGAAAAATATGGATTCCTATTCTCAAGATGCAAAGTATTCAAGAAGAGGGAAAAAAAAACAAATAACAAACAAGTCACACAAAAAGGGAGGCGAACGGAACAGAAAAATTAAATTAAAAAAAAAATTTATGACCTCATGGTATGTTAATTTTGTCTCTCACTCAGTTACTCTGAAACCTCTCTGCCCTCCACCCCCCACCCCCCTCCTTCTTTCCACCCAATAGCAAACACTTGCTTCTCCCTTTGTTGCCATTTTTTTCCATCCTTTTTCAATACAATTATTGACAATCTTCTTCAAGACAACTTCTTACAACATTTAGTAAGAAACAACACAAACGAAAATATAAGTTGTACCTTCAAGATTGATTAACATGAAAAAGTCAATTGATGTTCTCTCTCTCAAAAAAAAAAAACTCAATTTAAAAGTACATTAAATTGTATCAAGTAAAAAGTGCTACTTACAAATATCAAGAGTAAACAGAGTAAACAGAATAAAAAAAACAGAAAAACTTTGCAAATGGCTAAACGAATAATGTATTAAAATTAGTCAACGGTGATAGTAATAGTAATAGTAATAATAATGATAAAAAAAAAATACTAGATATTAAGAATGTGTATAGAATTCAAAAACAGCATATCCTGGTTTCTCTTCTCTTTCTAGTGTGGGTATCTCAGAAAAAAGAAAGAGGTTGTAGTTGTTCAATGTGTAGACCAAAATTGTCAAATGGTTAATGGTTAATGGTTGGTGATGGTGGTGTAGATATGTCCTGTTGAAAACTATAAGCTAATTTTTTGAGTTTCTTTTGAAGTATAACGTGGATTGATGAAAAGGGGTGTGTTTAGGAAAAGAACAAAAAAAAAAAGTTATTGAATAGGTTGCTACAAAATGAGCAAGGGGTGTATATTTCCCATTCAACTACTTTATGGTAAGAAATTGGTATATAGCAAACAGTTTATTTTTTAATTCCTCCAAAAAAAGCAAAGGACAAATTCAAATAAAAAAATTATTAAAATAAAACGTGAGCTATTGGTCATGGTTGTAATCGATTTGTAAGTGTTATGAATGTTGTAGTAATAGTAGTGGTGGTAGTAGTAGTTTTTTTTCAATAAAATAGTTGGTGGTGTATAGAAAATTGGCCCTGGCCCTGGCGCCGCTCCCCAATTTAACAAATTTTTTTTCTTGTTTGATTGATTGATTGATTGTTTTGATTGTTTTTTCTTTTGGACAAAAAAAATTTTTCTAAGCTTGGGACATTGATGGAACACCAGTTCTTGGAGCAGAGGTTCTTCTTGAGGAACCAAACAAGCCACCTCTAAACAATCCGACAGCACTAAAGACACCTGAAAAGATAAAGATAAATGCTGAAAAGTACAAAAATGCAGTTGAGGCTTGGGCCTTTCTACATCTACCGGTTGAGCCTTGGTTGATATTGTTGTTGTCGAGGTAGTCTTGGTTTCCACAAGAGTGTGCTCTGATACCAGCAGCAATTGCGGTGGCAGCAGCAAATGTGAAAACAAAGTTCAAAAAGTCAAAAATGAACAAAATGACTGGCCAAGCAAAGGCATCAATGAAAAATGCAAAGATACCATAGAATGATGAGGTCAAGAGACCAAATGCAGCTGCAAACACAGCAAAGTTGACTTGTGGGTTGTGTTGTGTAATGGTGGTAGCCGCAAGGGAACCAGTCAAACCCAAAGCAATGGCCAAGAATACAAAGTTGAATGCTCTTAAGATAACGTCTCCAATTGCCAACATTGTGAATTAGTAATGATTATATATATATATATTTGTGGGAGTGCGTGAGTGAATATAAGTTTAAATATATTTATAATCTCTAGTGGAAAATAAAAATAAAAAAAAGGAACTTGCTAGATGGATTGAATATATTAAAAGAGGTAGAAAAGAAAAAGAAAAAGAAAAAGGAGAGAAAAGAAGAAAGGAAGAAAAAGAAGGAGGAAAAGAAACAATTGATGGAAGGGAAAGCTAAAGAGGGATTCATGGTTACATTTATATACATTTGGAAAGTTTGGTTGTTTTTTTTTTTTCTTTTTTGACTGTTGCTATTCTCCCGTCTGTTTTTTTTATTTTATTTTTTTTATTTTTTTTTATTTTATTTATATTTTATTTTTTTATTTTTTATATTTTATTTTTTTTTACTGTGTATTCCTTTGTTCCAATCTGCCAGTGTCATCCTTCAATTGTAACCAATTTTATTTTTTAATTTATTTCAGATTAGTAAGAACCATAAACATTGATGAAGTAGAAGAAGTAGAAGGGAAAGGGAAAGGGAAAGAGGGAACACTTAACTCACATTATGCAATAATTTTTTTTTTTTTGGGGATATAGCAATCATACAGAAGAAAGCTACAGATTAGGTCACAGATAGTATGCTAAATTATGTCTGAACTGCTGCAGCACTACTATGAAGTATGTTTGTATGTGTCTGTTTGTATGTGTCTGTGTATGTCAGTAAAGCCTGTTCTCTATTGTTTTCATCGAGAAACTTAATAAAAGAGTTCAAATAATAAAAAAAAAAAGGTGTTATTGCCTAACTAATTTAGTTTCTTTATTGTTGTTTGTTTTTACTCTTTGAAGTATTCTTCTTCTTCTTTCAAGTGTATTGATGTTAGTTTTAGTGTGTCGGGTACATGTTATGGATGATATCGAAAACGGCAACTATAACTAACACAGAAGTAAAGTATCAGAGGGAACTAGAGTCACAGAGTCACATAGTCACAGAACGGGCTGTTTTTCTTTTTCTTTTACAAAGAAAAAAGAATGAATGGAATTTCAGTATGGGTGTTAAAAAAAAAAACAATGTATATACATAAGAGAGAGAGAGCGATTATTTCAAGGAGTGGTGCATCAGGCATGAGGGAGTAAAGAAGCAAGAGATAAAGAAGGAAAAACAAAGAAAAGGAATGGAATGGAAGAAACCCACAATTATTTGCCTTCACCTTCGTCACAAGAAATATATCTCAATGGTTTTGCCTCATCTAGACAAAACATTGCACTTTTGGATTGTAAACTTTTAGGTTATGAATAACCGATTGGACAATTACGGACTCCTCCCCTCCTCCTTCCTCCTTTCTTCTGCTTTTCCTTCATATCTCGAGCAAACTTCAACAACTTTTCCATTCAAAATAATTACATAAACAGAAAGAATAATAAAAAAGAAAAACCATTTGAGGTCCAATTGTTGAAATCAATTGGCTTTCTAAAAGCAAACAAAAGGATGCTGAATGTTGAAAAGAATTAATAGATAAATTTTTGTTTTAAAAAATAGACAAATGATATTGTTAAAAGGCTGGATCTAACTATTTTACTCGTCTCTCTTCATTTTCTTGCATTCTTTACTCGACCCTCCATCCTCCTCCACCTCCATCTTCCTCTACTTTGCACGGTGCCTCCTGTATCATTATTTACTTCTTTTATCTCCAACAGATATGGGTCACCTTTTAAACGGCATTAAAATTATTAAAATTATTAATAAAAAAAAATAATAATTTAAGATTGAAAAATTCGCTCAAGTCAATCCCGAGATCTCTCAATTCAAAGCATTTCTCAGTCGTCAGACAATGCGTGGGGTACTCATTTCAAATCTATACTATATATATATGTATGTATATGAGAATCTAGGGTTGTTTCTCTATACCAACTTACTTTTGCCATGTACTAAATTCTTGATTTGTCAAATCATTTTTTAGATAAATTGGCCTAATATATAACCGTATATCTTTATCCTCATACCAATATCATTATTCCTTCAACTTTTCCGCGTACACACACACACTGGCTGTCTCTCACTCTCTTTATCACCGATTGGTCCTTGGTATAGAGATTAACCAAACAGATTTTGTAGGGAAGTCTAGGAGGAGGAGGGGAGGGTTGTTGACAAACCACAGTACAAAACTCTAATAGTCGAAAGAAAATAAAAAGTTAAAAATAATAAGAAAATAAAAAGAGTACAAAATGTAGCTCGGTGTATTTGCATTTTGTGTAATTTCTATTAGTTGACAAATTATCCAAATGGGGTGGGAATTTGGCGCTTTTTGGTCGAAGCTCAGAATTTCAGTTTCCTGTTTTACGAATTGGGAATTATTTTATTTAATTTAATTTTTTTTTTTTTATTCTCAATCAATAAAGTGTCTGTCTGTGTCTGTACTTGTGTCTGTGTCTGGACACAGACAACATAGAGACATGCCAACGACACATCAAATGAAATTATACAAAGTTAAATATAAAGACCCATCTCTTCTCCCATCATTTGTTGTGACTTTGACAAACTAACCTTGTATTAGACGGTGTGTTCCTCATCTTCTGGCGTCACTTTAAGATCACGTTTTCTTTCTCTTTTTCTCTTTTTCTGTCTCTTCCTTTTCGTTTTTTTTCTATTTTTTGCGTTTTGTAATCATCCATCATCTACTCGATGCCACTCTTTGAATTGTATATTTTTCTTTAATTCTAAATGTTTTTTTTTTATTTCTTTCTTTCTTGCTGCTTTCTTTGCTATCCTTACATTCCTTTGCTATGACGTCCATCTTTGCCCCCGATTCTATTTTTGTTCCTCTCGTCTTTTTAATTTTTTATTTTTTATTTTTTATTTTTTATTTTTTATTTTTTATTTTTAATTACCGTTTTTTTGCTCATTTAGTTGTTCCTTTTACACCCTTACACACATACTTACAAAGAACTTTATAGTCATTTACATATAAGAAAAAGCCAAAATTTATTTTTTTGTTTTTGAAGAAAAAAAAAAGTGTAAGAGCCGAAAGCCGCATACGGTGGGTAAGTTTCTTTAGGTAATTTCCACTATTGAGAAATAATACTTCTGTGTTTGTTGTTTCGCCTCTTAACCTTCTTTAGCAATCAAAAAGTATTCCATTCTTCTCAATCCAAACCTCAATTGGGAGATGTTATTGATTGCTGCTGCTGCTGCTATCACCCACATTTTCTTGCCCTTCTTTGCTCTCCCGTCCTCCCCTTTTTCATTTCTGTTGTTCTAAATTTTGCAACAAAAAAGACTGGATGACAATCAACTCAGTATACATACTTGCAACATACTTACAACATACTAATCAGTATATATGAATGTAGACACACACACAGATCAGTAGTAAGTCATGCACAAAATATTACCAATCCGAGTTTTCCATCGAGTAAAGCAGGAGCTGAAATTGGTGTGACTCCTAGTCGAAAGGGCTGAAGATCGACTCAAATTGAAAATTATACGCTACTCCATTCCCAGTTGCTGTTTTTTTATTATTATTTTTCCTTAAAAGTAAAGGGCTAAAATTACGCGGCTTTTTTAAATATATGTATATGGCCCGGCTATAAATTAAATCCCGATTATATGCCACAATTTTCATTCTCTTTCTTCAACAATTTACCAATTCCTTCTTTCTTCTATTGTTCTCCCCTCCCCTACCTCACTTCATATATCTCAAAATTTTAATAAAATAAAGCTATTAAACAAGTACATTCTTTTGTTAAAAAAAAAAATATATATTGGCTAATCCGTATCTACTATTATGTAAAACACTATATATTCAACGGTGTTTCATATGTGACAAACACACACACACACACACAGAGAGAGAGACACACAATTCAATATATATATATATATATTCATAGATAAATGTGCAACAATATTAATAATAAACAAATTACAGAAATCATAAACGCAGTTCGCAACACCAAGTTGTCCATCGCACCTTTTTCCACCTAATACGAGTATGATATGTCCCCATCAAATGCCAGCTACTATCCTGATTACTAAGCTCCTCTAAAATTTATGTTCCTTTATCACCACTTCCTTCTTCTTCCTGTTCTCCCTCTCTCTGACTCCCTCTCTCTTTCTCCCTCTCTCTGACTCCCACTCACTCTCTCTTTCTCCAACTATCTTCACTACTCAATATTCTCCTTGAAATACCTGGCAACTTTCTCATCAACACTCACTTGAATAGGTTTTAACCCTTCTTCATTCACTACTTCTGGATCAGCGTGCGCTTGTCTCACAAGGTACACTGCAACATCACCATTCCCTTCAGCTAATGCATGATGCAACGCCGTCCACCCATCATTATCTTTTGCATTCACATTGACATTCTTGCCCTTCTCCACAACAGCTTTAGTCATACCCATTGAGCCCAAAGCCGCAGCACGATGTAAAGGAGTATATCCATTTTTATCCTTTTTTCTAGCATTGGCTCCATACTCGTCCAATAGTACATCAACAAATGGCAAATGGTCCTTCGAAATTGCCAAATGAAGTAATGTGGTTCCTTGGTTTGTAAGTTGATTTATATCTGGTTGTGGATCATGCGACATCAACAATTTAAGGATATCGACATTGCCCAAGGAGGCAATGATGTGAAGCGGCGACCAACCACTAAGATCAGTATAATTATCAATATCTGTATCTTTGGGTGTATGGTCAAGAATAAACTTTACAAGATTGTAATTATCCTTTGAGCAAGCCCAGTGTAAAGGTGTTCGATCATCTTCATCTTGTGAGTAGACAAGTTTAGGATGCTCTTCAATCAATTGCTCTGCAAGTTTGAAATTGCCTTCCTTGATAGCTTCGTGAATTTCGTGCTGCTTCGGCTGTGCTTCCTCGAGAGCCATTGTGCTTGTATCGAAAATTTTATGTATGCAACGTTAGTGTCGCTGGTTTATTTTTCCATGTAATTCAAGACTCTTGACAATCTTGAGGAATTTTAATATACTTTTGATATATATATATATGTATGTATGTATATATTACTTTTTTTTTTTGCTCTGGGTGGCGTGGAAATTTAATAATTTTAAATGTGGGGAGAATCTATAATGAAAAGGTGTCACCACTTATTAGTCGCGCATATCCTTTCTCCTCTTACAAGCCCGTCTTGTTTAGCCTATCATGCTCTGATTTTTGCACGTCCTACTAAACTATATATATTATAACGTTTGGTAAACTCCAAAAGTCCAAAAACAACAATCGTGTATTTATATAAAATCTAATTTATTAAAAAAAAAAAGAAGGAAAAATGAAAAAGTCGAAGAAGTAGAAGAAGTAGAAATAGAAATAGAAGTAGAAGAAGAAGTAAACTGTTCCCTTTTTGTTTTTTAATATACCAAAAATCCATCTAGTGGACCCCTTTAATAATTCATCATCTCGTTGTTTCTTTTGTTCCAGTTGATGTTAGTGGCCAGCGCTGACACCTGCTTTTGGCTTTCAGAGCGTTTATCAAATTCCTGGCTGTGATCCTGGATCTAGGTCCAAATTCGAGTTCGGATTCAAATTGGAATCTGAATTGGAGTCTGAGTCTGAATTTGAATTTGAATCTGAGTCTGAATCTGAGTCTGAGTCTGAAGGTGGTTGGTTGTAGAATGGTGCTGCAATTATCGTTGTTGGAATATTCTCATTCATCTCGACACCATGTTGCAAATCATCAACCTGCACAAAATCTGGTCCATCATCAATGAAGTAAGCATCCTGTGGTACCTGCATATGGTGTGAGTTAGAAGTGGTTCCAGACCTTTCTGATGATATCTTTCTAATGATACTTGCAGAGTTTATGTAATGCTGCGAATACTGCTTCTTTAACGATTCTAAATATATTTGATAATCATTATTTGGTTGAGATGATGTTGTGGGCTGCGGGACTGTTTTGGATGAGTTGATGGAGGCAATATTTGAACCAAAAGAAAATTTACGACTTTTGCGTGTAATGCTTGAATTTGCATTTGCATTTGCATTAGCATTTGTATTTGTATTTGTATTTCCCTTGGCACTTGTACTTGCGCTTGCGCTTGTGGTTGTGCCAATAAAACCAGCACCATCAAGATAAGGCCCTTCTGCATCCACATCTACTCCCAGCTCAATGCTTGATCTCGCCGAATCAACAACAAATAGTGCTTCGTTGTTGTTGATTCCATTGGCTTGCGTAGAATCTGAATGTTCATGAGTTGATGTATCATGAATATCTTTTTCATTAGAAGCATCATTGGACGTAGTGGATGCGGGCTGTGAATTAGCAATAAGATTATAGTTCTCATCCATTTGATCGTACTGGATCTTTGTTGACTTAAACTTGGTCGATGTACGTGGATTTGTGCAATGAGCATACATGTAATCAACCTCTTCCAACTTTAAACCTTTGGTCTCATACACTGTAAAATAGACAAATAATGTACCCAACACATTCAACCCGCCCCACATGAAAAATATTTTGCTACCCAATGCAGCCGTGTGAGCTCCGGTATCAATCAAGTAAGGAGTAATAAAGGCAAAAATAAAATTGACTAACCAATTAGTTGCTGCTGTCAACGAAACAGCTTTTTGTCTAATTGAAATACTGTAGATATCTGAACATAATGCCCACGTACAGCCACCCCAAGTACTGGCAAAAAATGTAATAAAAACGCATGCAAAGGACACACATAGTATTGCATTTGTCTGTCGTTCCTGAACACTGACACCTGCAATGGCAATAATGAAGTTCGAGCAGGCCATTCCTATACCACCCCAAAATAATAATGGACGTCTACCTACTGTATCAATCAATATGATACCCGGAATAGTGAATACAACGTTCACCACATACGTCACAAGTGACATTATGTACGAAGACTTGACTCCAGCAGAACTAAAGAAATTGACACCATAATAGAAAATAAAATTTACTCCCGAGCACTGTTGGAAAAATTGCACCCCCATTCCGGTCAACATTCGTAATCCTTGCTTGTGTCTACCACCTCCACTTTTGAAACAATCCCAAATCTTGGTCCTGCCAAAGGACAATTCATAATCATAATTAGCTTTAATCTCAACTAGCTCCTCAATCAAGTCGTCATCATCTTGAGGTAGTCGTCGTAGCTTTGCAAGCGCATCCAATGCTCTAGGTAAATTATTTTTTTGCGCATAAAAACGCGGACTTTCCGGTAAACACAACATACCTCCAACCAAAATAGATGACCATAAAAATTGCATTCCAATCGGTATACGATACGACCCAGAATTGTTCATTCTTCTGGTTCCTTGGCAAATTGCGCTAGCAATAAGGAATCCCCATGTGATGGCCCATTGGTAAGTAAACACCACTGATCCTCTTAACCATTTTGGTGAAGCTTCTGCTTGGTATAAGGGCACGATTGCTGAGAGTATACCCACGGCGATCCCAACAACTAACCTTCCAACACATAGTAGTGCAAGCTCGACTGAGCAGATTTGAAGGATGCAGCCGATATTGAAGATGATGCCGCCACTCATGATGATTGAAAACTTCCGTCCATAATTGTCTGAAGTCAAAGGCGCAATCAAAGCACCGATAAAAGTTCCAAGGGACAACGACCCAACGGTTATTGCACGCTCGTGTGTTGAAAAGTTTTGGCTGTTACCTGGAAAGTGTGTATACACATACTTCATTTCCAAGAGATCGTTGATGAGCCCAGTGTCGTAGCCGTACATGAACCCACCCACGGCTGCAACTAAACCGACAATAAAGGCTGAATTCGACGAGCTCTTTTGCCGTAGCTTTTTGTAGTATTCTTCTTCTATGGTATTGTCATAGAATAATTGATCGATAAACGACCATAGTTTCATCGTGAACTTTTTGTAGTTGTTTAATTTTTTTTTAGCTGATCTTGTAAATAAAAAATGTGGTTGATTGTTAGGTTCTCGATAGCAGATGCAATATATATAACATTACAATATATGGAAAAGTATGCAGTTGTAGCTCAAGATGTGATTGCTATTCTGGATGCGATGGTGTTGGTAGTGGTTGTAGTTGTGGTTGTGGTTTTTTGATTGTGGAACTGATGCGGATAGTTTAATGATAAACTTTATTATAGTAAACAAGGAAAAAGCTCCTCTTGTCAAGTGTTGAGTGTCTTCTAAGATGTGAAATGCAATCAGTATAATAGAAATATGTGGAGTATTGGTGAAGGGAGGCTTATTGTATATATCTCTTTAAGTCCTGGGATATGACTGTTGTTGGTGAACTTGGCGAGAATCTGAGAATCTTGAGGGTATGTGATTGTCTTTTGTTCCAATTTACGATTTCAATGAGGAGAGAACAAAAAAAAAAGAAACTGAAAAAATAAAGTATATAAAAATAAATAAATAAATAAATATAAAAATAAAAAATAAAAAATAAAAAATAAAAAATAAATAAAAAATAAAGAAAAAAAAAATATACTAAACTTTTGGGTAACAACAAGTAACTCTATCACCAACTTTGACATTTAGTTGATCTATGATTAAACGTCATGCTAGTAAGAATTCCTCTTTTCGCTTTTTTTGTTCTCCAAATCGAATAATTAATTTTGATCGACTGTTGACAATATATATAGACATGCTTATATTGGGTCCAAGGACTGTCCGCGCAAAAAGAAGAATAAAGAGTAAAAAAAGAAGTAAGAAAAGGCAAAGGCAAAGGCAAAGGCAAAGGCAAAGGCAAAGGCAAAGGCAAAGGCAAAGGCAAAGGCAAAGGCAAAGTGGAGGCTACCCCAATCTTTATTATCCTTCCTCTTACTTTCCTCTTTCTCTTTATTTCTCTCTCTATTGTTATTGTATTGTACTTATAAACTGCAGTTTATCTTTTTTTCGGTAATCTCTCTTCGCCGTTTTGCACGTCCTTCTATGCTACCAGTCTGGGGTAAAAGTTTTGCCTTTTGTTTAGCCACCAGGTCTATTGTTCACCATGCTTATACACCAATACGGACCATGTTTCCGAATCTTCCCACTAGCTCCTTATGAGCTACTTGCTTTTTCTTTTTCTTTTTTTTTTTTTGACTTTTATAACAAGCTATTTAACTTGTGTTTGATCTAGTTTTAATAAGGCTGAGTTGGTGTATGCAGATCACAGCTAATGTAGAAGTTTTGACCCTTGTATAAAAACCACGCAATTACTTATGCAAAGATCATCCCATAAACAATAGTTTCCATCGGTAATAGAATTGTTCTAAAACCAAAGAAAAAATTAAAAAGAACATAAAATACCAAATGTTTTCAATCACAAATCTTGCTAGTATTCTCCTTGTTTTCATTTGTATAATTCTTTTGGGATTCATGTATTCAGTTTTAATTTCGAACTGGTGTTGATTAAAATTGTTTATCTCATATTGTTGCAAAAAATATATGGACTTATCCACACCATCCCACCAAGCTAAGAAAAACAACAACAACAACATCAACAATCACACAATTCTAAAAATAGCAAAAACCAAAGAAAGACTAACTGTGAAATTGACGAAACAAGCAAAAGATCATTATTTTAGTCTTCACCAGCTTTTCAACGCTTTGCAATATACTTGTGATTCCAGAGTCAAAGATTACTTCTTAGGACACCTCTTTTTCCTCGCTGCTACCAACTACTATGAAGAAGAAGAATTTGAAAACAAAATCACTAAAAATACTATACTTGTACATTTAAGTACCCTTTCTTTAATTTTTTTTTTTCTTTCTTTTTTTTTACAACCAAATTGAAGACGAACCAAGAGAATCAAGACATTCACACTTACAAACATACAAACATACAAACAGATACCCCATTCAACCCATACACATATATATCCCCCCACACACATACACATACGTACACGTACACATTCTCCTTATGGCAGATACATTAAAAACACCAAAGATTATCGAAGATGTGAGATTGAACAATGTAGGGGAAGTCAAAATTAGGGATATAACCAATGAGGCAAACTTACGACAACGGTCAATGGACGCTCTCAAGAACCGCAAACAGGCGTCACACCTGCCTCCTAGCTCACACCGTACACTCAACTTATTTAAACTACTGCTGCAATTGTCGCACCAGATTTATTCTTCCAAAGTGAAGCCCATCACCAGTTCCTTGCCAGAAATGCTCTTTTATTTTATCAACCACTTGATTTTGCTTTGGCTTTTCTTTTTTATTGCAATTTTCAAAAACTTTCAATTCGCTTATAGAAAGACGTATCTTAAATTTTTATCGCTTACATACTATCCAAACAAGTCTCCACAAGTCATCCGAGATGACGTGAACCAAATGACAAAAATCCCCAAATCCATTTCTTGCATCTTGGACTTGAAGGATGACGATGATGAAAATGGGGGCAAAGATGGGTTCATGAACCTGATTAGTGAATTGGCTGCATGGACTGTGAGTGCCGGGATTAACAAGTTGATTATTTACGAGTATACTGGGGCGATGAATCAGAGCAGCGAATTTGTCGTGGACTTGAGTAACAACATTACCAAGAATTTAGTCTCCTATTTTGGAAGTGAGTCAGTACCCAGATTTTCGATCAAGGTGCCAAACAAAAACTTGATATTGTACAGCGACGAAACCTTAGCTAACAGCAATTTAAATGAGACATACGCCAGCGGCCAAGTTGATTTAGAGATTGATTTACTCAGTAGAGTTGATGGCAAGCCTACGTTGGTGGAGTTGACGAAAACCATGAGTGAGTTGGCAGTCAATGGCGATCTATCAATTAATGACATCACCATTGATTTGATTGATGAGGAACTTGTAGAATTGGTTGGACCCGAACCCGACTTGTTGATATGTTTTTCACCCTCCTTAAATTTACAAGATTACCCACCATGGCATATCCGATTGAGTGAAATATACTGGGAGCCTGATAATAAAGATGTTAATTATGCTGTTTTTATTAGAGCATTGAAACAGTTTTCTGGTAGTAAGATCAATTTGGGAAAGTAATACAATTTTAAAGTCAACGGAAGAATAGGAAAAACAAAAACAACAACTAAAGAAAGAAACAAACAAACAGACGAACAAACAAACAAAAACTTAAAGAAAGGAATCAATAGTACCAAATCTCCACCAACCCTTTTTCATTTGCATATCTAATTTTTTGTTTCAAAATTTTTTTTTTCTTTACCTCAAAAGTAAGTACTACTATTTTTCTTTTGGTTTCGTTGCAACTATCTCGTTCTTGTGAAGCTGATATTGCTAAACAAAAACATCTGCTCTCACATCAATACATGTATATATTTCATTTATATATACGTAAATGCATGTCTTTGTATATAACATTGATTAAATCCGTTAAACTTGGTACTCGAAGATATGTGTGTGGTGAAACTCTTTATATAGTTTTGAAGATAATAAGGCGAGTGGTTGCACAAACCACAAGGATCTGATTGTGAGTATTAGAAATAACTTGTTTGTGACGCGTCACTGTCTTCCAACATTCTTTACAGAAATCCTCTTTTCTTTTTCAGTAGGAATAGCAGCAATATACTAAGTACCATTTACAGTGGCTGGAGTGATCCCATTAATAGCGCGTGATAATTTTGCAAGCTGCGTATCTTTGAGTTTCAAAAAAAAATATTGAAGATAAAAAGTGTTACACAAAAAAGAAATTAATTAATAAGAATTAAAAAATAAAATTAAATGTCGTCCAACAGAGAACAACGAACAACGAGACACTGACAGAAAATCAAGAGAGAAATAGAGCGAGCGAGCGAGCGACTGATCAAAAGTCGAAAAAAACAAAACTGATTTGTTGTTATTTTCTCTCACTAAAGGTTTTCCCTAATACTTTAAACCAAACTCATATAGATAAATATTTATCTCCTGAATCCCCCCCCCTCTTTAGATCACATAAACAGTTGAATTTCTATCCGATTGATTACTTGCTCGTGATTAATTGATTGATTGATTTTTAAGAAACCATCGTAAAGAAAAAGAAAAAGAACGGAACAAAGAGAACGCCAATTTTTCTTTTTTTTTTTTTTGTCGAAGAATCTTTTCCCACCCGCAACCAAAACAAGCAATCTTTTCCTTTTTTTTTTCTCCCACAACAGTGATTAAAGACCACCGTTCATCAAGTGTATATCACACCTAGCATTTACATATATATATATACACACATACATATATTATCAACCCATTATCTTTTACTAGGATTATTCAGAAGTTCAAACACTTAGACCCTTTTCATTATTTTTGTTTTCTGAATTTTTACTAGTCTCGACATTTCAGTATAAATAGATACCAAACTACACACTACACCAGTTATACTCATATTAAAAAACACACACACACACACATATATATACATATATATTATTAACAATGGGTTTATCATTTTCAAAACTATTTGCCAACCTCTTTGGTAACAAAGAGATGAGAATCTTGATGGTTGGTTTGGATGCCGCCGGTAAGACCACCATTTTGTATAAATTGAAATTGGGTGAAATCGTCACCACCATCCCAACAATTGGTTTCAATGTTGAGACCGTTGAGTACAAGAATATCTCATTTACAGTTTGGGACGTTGGTGGACAAGACAAGATTAGACCATTGTGGCGTTACTATTTCCAAAACACTCAAGGTATCATTTTTGTCGTTGATTCCAACGATAGAGACCGTATTGCCGAAGCCAGAGAAGAATTACAACAAATGCTCAACGAAGATGAATTAAGAGACGCGCTCTTGTTGGTTTTTGCTAACAAGCAAGATTTGCCAAATGCTATGAATGCCGCTGAAATTACAGAAAAATTGGGATTACACTCCATCAGACAAAGACCATGGTACATCCAAGCCACTTGTGCTACTACCGGTGACGGTTTGTACGAAGGTTTGGAATGGTTATCTACCAACTTGAAAAACTCATCATAAGTATGTTGCTTCTGTCTAATTAACTTTTATAACTATTATCGATAATACAAATTGACAAAAAAAAAGAGAGAGATACGAGAAAAGAAGAAGTATTATTGATCTTGGAGATCTTACATTGTAGAACTATATATTTCTTCTTTCTTTCTTTCTTTCTTTCTTTCTTTCTTTCTTTCTTTCTTTCTTTCTTTCTTTCTTTCTTTCTTTCTTTCTTTTTTTTTGTTTTGTAATCTTGCTTTTATTTAATTTCTCACATTTTTTCTATTCCAATGGCTAACGGGTGCTTATGGAGAGATTATCATGATGTGGTAAACATATAACAACTTCTTAATAAGTTTTGTTAGCAGATACTTTGTCATTTCGGACTCGCCAACGAGTTCGGGATCAAATTCTCTATTTTTTTGGTGGCAAAGTGCGGGGCGAACGAGGAATTACAACCGAATATAGACCGAGAATTACTTGAAGATACTTGCAGATGTTTCTAAAAAAAATACTAACCACAAGGTTGAAGAAAAGAGCTCGAACTTTGCTTCAAAGATTAAAAAGTAATGTTGGTTCAACCACCTTCTTAAGATGATCATAAAGATAAAAATAACGAGCACAAACAGTTGTCCATAGCAAGTGTGTAGTGTCTCGTGACATGTAGTTTATACAAGCCATGTAAGTTGATTCATCAGTGTTGCTGCAAAAGACGCCAAAAAAAAAATTGTCTCTAGCGATACTAAAAATTATTGATGAAACAATAAACTACAAACTTTTAAGGTATTGTCAGATGGTCAGAAAACATTCATGATTTACTTGCGAGTATCAGCAACAAAAAAAATTGCAGAATTTACAGTTGTCCATTAGCGTAGATAGCTACGTATTCTTTGCACATACTCCTGTTTATTTACCAAGAGATCTCGTCACTGACATTGCGCGAGGTTATCAGAGAAAATCAACAAACCAATCGAGCGAGCAGAAAAAAAACACACACACACTACAAGAGCTCAAACAGAAACTGTAACTAAAACATAGGTTTAATATAGATATAACATAGATATAACATAGATATAACATAGATATAACATAGATATAACATAGATATAACATAGATATAACATAGATATAACATAGATATAACATAGATATAACATAGATATAACATAGATATAACATAGATATAACATAGATATAACAGTGTTGCATATTAACAGCATGTAGATGAACTTTTTGCCATTAGAAGCCAATTTTACTTATTCTCGATGATATGCACCCACCAGCTTTGTTACAAATGTAGTTAGTACAGAACACAATTTCTAGTTGCGTAACAGAATACTGCTTTGAAAAGATGAGCGGCTTGAATAGTGAATTTTATATGTCACTTTTTAGAAAAGAAAAAAACGTGATCACGTGCGAACATTAAAAAGTAGGGTTTTCAGATTACATCGCGATAGTGTGTTTGCGCGACCGAAACCTACAGTGAGTGCGACCATTCCAGTTTTTCTAAAATTTTCAATAATAATACTAGAAAGAGGTGTAGACTCAAAGAGACCTTTGTTTGCATCAACGTTCAGTTCAATACACATACACAATGGTATGTTATAACCACGATATAAAGTCGTTTAAACAGTTAATAGGGACAAAGAGGGAGAAAAGGAAGATGAAATGAAGTACCAGGAAAATGAACTAGAAGAAGAGAATCACGGATCATATGCTGGCAACAACAGAGGCATCAGCAAGAACCACACGAAGAGCATTAGCATCAGCATTATCAGTATTAGCGAATGAAGGATCATTTGTATTTTCAGATCAAACAGTTGAAGTAGAAACAAATAAGCAGAAACGATTCTTTAGTAAGTTGTGGAAGAGAATATAGGGCAAGAAAGTCTGTGTTTTTCACTAACAGTTGGCTTTTTGATCTGTTCATGAAACAAATAATTTAACACAATTTAGATTATCGCATGTGATTAGAAACATAGAACTAAGATCTCCACAAATTAATTGCAGAAATTCAATATTGAAGAATGACAAAGTATTACTTGTGTTTTTTCTTTTCATTTGCTATTGCATACTTTGAGTACAGAATACAAAAGATATACGTGCACAAACGAGTGTTTTCCAGTAATGAAAAGAGCCATTCAATATTTGTTTCTTTCCCCTTCCTTCTAGTCATGTCCCTTTACTGATCTCGAAAAACGAAGCCAATAAATACTAACAGTTTTCTTTTCTTTTTTTATTTAGGTCGCCGTCAAATCATTCGAATTAAGAACCAAGTCCAAGGAGCAATTGGAAAACCAACTCGTTGAGTTGAAAAAAGAGTTGGCCAACTTGAAAGTCCAAAAATTGCAAAGACCAAGCTTGCCAAGAATTCACATTGTTCGTAAAAACATTGCTAGAGTGTTAACTGTTATTAACATCAACCAAAGAGAAAACGTCAAGGCTTTCTACGCTGGTAAGAAATACCAACCAAAGGACTTGAGAGCTAAGAAGACCAGAGCTTTGAGAAGAAAATTGACCAAATTCGAAAGATCTCAGGAAACTGACAAGGCTAGAAAGCAAAGAATCACTTTCCCACAAAGAAAATTCGCCATCAAAGCTTAAGTTTAGATGAAGATTATAGAAAAAAAAACATGATTGAGGATTTGTGGTTCTAGAACTTATCTTTTGTTTTCTAGTTTTGATAATGGAGAAGCGACTTTGTGTCTATGACGTTTGGTGTAAATTTGTATAATAAATATAATGTTCGTCGATTATACATTTGGCTTTTTTATTATTCTTTTATTTTTTTTCTTTATTTTCTACTTTTAAAGGACTTACAACTCTTGATTTCAAAGAGAGACAGGTAATGTTATATTTCATTGTGTTTATGTAATGTCTACATAAGCTATAAAATGTCCATTTATTTAGCAACCTCTCCATTCAATCTTTCTTCTTTCTTTTGTCTCTTGAAATCTGCAATTTTGGCCTTAAGCTCTACATCTTCAGTAACATCCTCAAGTTTGAGCGGCATTCTGTTGAATGGATCAGTGGCATCACTCAATAAATGCGCCTTGATTGTTGAGCGATCAATGCTAACTTTAGATGATGGTAAAATGACCGGGTCTTCCATTAACGTGAACATTAAAGGATCCAAAAACTCATCTGGAACTTCACCCAATTCCAACTCTTCAGTCTGCTCAGATTGACGGTTTTCTTCTGCTTTTTGAGCAAAGAGCCTTAGTTGATCTATAATTTTGTTGTTTATAAAAGTCCTGGTTGTCAAAATCTTTTCCGCTTTTTGAAAGTAAGAAATATCAAAAGACCTTCCATCTCGTGAGACGGCAATAACAAAACCTTTTTGCAACGCAAGGTTAACGTAAACCTCACATAGGTCACTAAGAAGCTTTTTAGGCTCAAAGTGGTATTTTTCTGGTGACTCAACCTTGAGATTGGAACACTTGGGCCCAACCAAAATTGACAAGTTATAATCCAACATTCCAGCCAATCGATCAACAATTTCGGGCAACACAAATCCATTTGGTACTTCTTTTGTGAAAAGCTTAAATAACTCCATCGTCTTATTAGACAATCCCATTAATGATGTAGCTCGCTTCTCTGCAGTATTCAAATTTTCATTTAATTCATCGGTGCTTCCAAGCTCCTCATTTTCTGGCTCCCCGCGCAAACGTCTCTTTAACTCCACTTGGTAATCATGTATCGAGTTCAACAAGCTGAATGATTCATCTAACAAATAAGTCGTGTCGTTCAACATTCTAGCAATGAATCGGATGAAGAAATCAACATTGTTCTGCGAATAATCCAACAACTGTGATCTGTATTCAGATGTTTTCCACAACTCTTCGATAATCACCGAAATGTAGTATCTACTATTGAACTTATCATAAAATTGCGACGAAGCACCAGTTTTTTCCACCATGACATAAAAGTCCAACAATGCATATAACAAATGCTTCATAACAAGACGGTCTCCACGATAAATAGGCGCAATCATTCCTTCTTGGCCATTTGCTCCGGGTAAGGTTCCAATAAACAAAATTTCAACTAAATTTGCCTTCATATGTGGATTTCCAATCAATTCAGGGCATCTAAGCAAGATGGTGGTGAATTGAACAAACGTGAGGAGCTTTTCTTCATTTCGGACCAATGGACACCCATTAAAGTTTACACAAAATTTGCAGTAGTTGATCAAACCTTCAAGCAAAAACTCTGGATAGTACTTCCATGGCTCCGGTGTCTTTGTTTTTAAAAAGTCATGATCATCCAATTGAGAAACACTCGTAATTTTGTAAATAGGAATAGTAATCTTTTGTTGTGGGTAAGCATGATTTGGATCAATCATTCTGGTGATGAAAGTTGTTGCACCAACGACAAAGTCAAAAATATCCAATTGTAAATCCCTTAAACTAAACACTGCACGAATAGCATACTTCTCGGCAACGAGAACACCCAATGCTTTCTTCATTCTTGGTAAACCCGCTCGTAATGCATTAGCTTGCATTGGATTCATTCCTGGTAACAGCTGGCCCAGCTCCAACATGGATAAACGTTCATTGTATTGTTTAATTTGCAGCTGAATCCTATCATATTTAATGTAAATACCACCCATACCATAATGGACATATGCCAATGTCAAATTAAAGCAATCAGATATAAAGTTTGGAGTGGAGACAACACCTCCACCTCCACCTCTACTTCCACCTTCACCTGCATCTGCATCTGCATTCGCATCTGCCCAAGCTTGCCTTTTTTTTTCAACATATTGTGAAGCATCTTCAATCAGAGAGTTGACTCTAGACTCCTCCAGGATATCCAACAAGTTACTTTTGGCAAAGTAATCAACGTCAATTTTGTCAATTTTGGTATAAAGAGGGAAATCCAAAAATGGTTGACTCAACTTAATCAATACCATGGTAATGTTGAACATGATTCCATCACTGGCTAATTTTGTAAAGTCGGCATGGCTACCTCTGCGCAAGTGGCTTAAATTGATCAATTCAGCAAACCACCGCAACGTATCTTCCCTGGTCTTGGCCGAGCCTCTAATCAATTTATCTACAATGACAAACAAGTGATTGAGAACGGTCTTGAGCTCACCTTGAGCAAGCTCAAATGCGGTATTCAATTGTGGCGTAGACATTGACTTTGGGTCTTCACCAAAATACGTATGAGATGACATACCCAAAGGCGACACTCTAAAGACAGGTCCCAACAAAGAGTGCCATTCATATTCCAATCCCTCCTTCCTCAGATTTGGGAAAAATCCATTGACTTGAGAAAAAATCGCTGCAACCGGTTTGAGCAGAACCAAAGATTCAAACATGATTAAGTAGCCAAGATGTTTAGAGGTGCCAATAGCATCTCTTTGAGTTAATCGCACACTCAAGCTCGGTATAATATAGTTCAATAAGGACAATAACGAGTCATCTTCGGTTGCCTCTTCAATCAACTGTGTTACAAATGGTGAAATGCGAGCAAAATCGTCAATTATATACCCAATAGACTTTTGAAGATTGGAAGTTGCAAACATATCCGGGAACTGCAACGCCATATTTGAATATCTGACGGCATGCTTCAAGATTAAGGAAAAAAATGAATTCTTCTCCTCAAAAAATTTGGCTTTGAGCGGCAACTCTCGTTTCAAACTATACGTCCTGTCGTAGATACTATATAGATAACTTATTGGCTCCGGGTATTTGCTCGGTAAATTCAAAATCTCCATGAATATTTCATCAAAATAGTTTTCGTCAAGTTTGCCAATCTCGTTGTCAGTGATTGTGTGTGCAGTTTTGGAAATGTCACTCAGATTGGACTTTAATTGGAATATTTTGTCGATGTTATCGCCAACCCAATTGGACAGAGTGATTGGTTGATTTTGGCGAGGTCCTGCATTTGTAGTTGGTTGTGGTGATGCATGGGCTGTGGGAGTAGCACTTCTCAGAGAAACATTTTCTTGCTTTTTAATGGTGTTGTCAGCAGTTGTTTTCTGTCTTTTTTCCTGATCCAATATGGTTTGATTTCGGTGGCGCTCCACGTCCTGTTTAGGCAACAGCAGCAGAGGGCCCTGGGTCTGCTGCTGAAGTGGTAACTTTTCTTCAGAGCTGGAACTGTTTGTTTGCTCGGAAGAAGTTGATCTAGCGGCCAATTTGGCAAGTCTTTTAGCACGGATCTAAGATAAAAAAAAAGGAAGAAGGACGATTTGTTAGTAATGTATTCTTTGATTAAAACAAGATTGTTCAATTTGATTTTTTGCTTTTTTGGATAAAAAAAACAACAAAACACATACTTCGTCAGCACTGCTCATCAGGCACGTAAAAAACAGTAATATAGAAGAGGCAAAAAAGCAAATAGATTCTTTTCAAAAAAAAAAATAAAAAGTAAATATGAATTGATATGATGGCGGAAAGGGGGGGGAAGTAAGTGAGAGATTGTGAAGGAAGTTGTTTCGAAATAGTTTATAGCTGTTTTTGGCTGCAAGATTATCCAGAGTTTGATCTCGCTCGCTCTACATCCAATCCGTCCATTTCCACCACAATTGTTGAGTCCTAGGTTATTGCTGCTACCACGCGCTTCCAAAGAAAGTTTTAGAAATATAAACCAGAGAGCCCCACCTAACAGAGAGCCAAAGAAAAATATAGTACCATCAAGAAACTAAAAAACAAGAGAGAGAGAGAGAGAGAGAAAAAAAACAACAAGTTAACCGAAAAAGAAAATAGAGTGTATTGGAAGAATATTTTTTTTTTTTTTTGGAAGAAACAAAAGGTTCAAAATCAAATACTCTTTTTTTTTTTTCGTGATTGAATCATTTGTTATCCCATAGACGGTTTATTTGATAAAACATAGTGAAAAGTACAGTTCTTATTGGATTCAGAACGGGCTTGACAACATTATACATATATACATACATGTATATATATATATATATATATAAAATAAGGCAGAACACACGTATATGAATTAGAACTGTTCTCCAATTACAAATTGTTAGGACCACACTAAACTCATTTTGATTCAACTTTATATACAGTTTCACTAAGTACAACTAGTCGGATTACGTTATATATCTTGAAATCTTCTTTTCCAAATTTTTTTTTTTTATATCCCATCATATTTACATATATATTACAACCAATCATTATCCATAATCACGGTGTATACACTATACCCAACTATTAAGCTAGCTTGATCCCACAAAGTTTGTTTTTTTCTTTGTTCTTCCTTTTACCTTTTTATCGGTTTATAATTTTCTTGGTTTCAGTATTTGCAGGATGTCGGAAAACAATAACATACCGAAATCCATCATTACTGCATTGACCAGGCACCAGGACCGACCTTTCATATTATATCTTGAGAAGGATCTCATCAAGTTTATCAAGAATTCCATTTTGGGCAACATCAAACAGCCAGAGTATGTTATACAAGCTCAATACTTGAAAAATTCATACTATAGGCTTTTGAGTCACCAGCTATGCCAGTATTACAATTTACAACATTGGAACAATCAACAAAGCGAGATTGTGGTTACTCCTATACCGGACTATGACTATCAATCATTTAAGGAATTACTAGACGAAGATAATGAATCAAGTGATTTTGTTAAAGTTGCCGACGTTGCATCGCAATATCAAGCTGAGCATTCACCTCCATCCTCACCAACACATGCGTCCAATCATTATTCTCGTGGTAATAATTATCATAGTCAAAGTCATAATCCAAATTATAATCAAAATCAAAATCAAAATCACACTTCTAACCACAACCATCACTCAATGAACAAGCCGCAACATTATCAACAACAAAGAGCATTTTCTCCACGATATCACTCGCAATACAACAATCCATATCATTTGCAGCAAATGAATTACAATGTGTACTCACCTATCAATAATCATGCATTTAACCCTTCGAGGGGACCTCGCCCACAAAATTTGTCATCTGAAGGGTTGTTGGACAATCTCAACAATAATGACAACAGCCACAACAGTACCAGTACCAGTACCACGACCAATTCTAAACCCAAATTCATTGTGAAAAAAATAATAAACAAGCCTTCGCCACAAGCCCCAAGCGAAGAAACCAAAGATGACGGAGTCAAGAGTCTTTCGGAAAGTCTTTCAAATCTTAATGTCGATGTATCTGCAACTGAGTTACCAGGTTCCGCCGAATCGGAATCTACGTCGGCGTCAGAAACTACCAAATCTACTATTGAAAGTCAACGTGCTTCCAAAGAAGCTCTTTATAGGAAATTACGAGAAGAAATTTTCTTAAAAGAAGATGAAGATCAAAACGATGATGACGATGAAGAGGAGGAGGATGATGATGAAGAAGAGGAAGAAGAGGAAGAAGCTAACGATGAAGAGGAGGAGGATGATGATGAAGAAGAGGAAGAAGAGGAAGAAGCTAACGATGAAGGGGAGGATCTGGAGGTCGAAAGAAAAGAGAACGAAGACGAATTTAAAAATGGAGGGACAATGTCACCCAGCGAGATACATGAGAAAACAGAAAATTTTTCAAAATCGAAACACCAGCGACATGACGGGAATTATAGAGCGCAGTACAAACCCCGCCAGCCTCCTTATAATCGTCAGCAACTGCAAACAAACATTGCTTCTCAATCTATGGGATATGGATTTTATCAAAACCAACACCACGTACAGATGCAAATACCCATGCAAGCTCCATACCAACAAATTATTGCACCAAATGGTATGCCGGGCTTAGTACCTCAAACTCCAGGCGGTGCTGTGCCTGTTTTTTTCAACCCATATTTTGCTGCTCAGCAACCAATGGTTTCTCAAGCATACGGCTATCCTGCAGGGTATCTCAACATACCACCCCACTCGCAACTACCACCGATACCACAACCGCCACCTCCATACGATAAAGAGACTGAAAGAAGACTTTTGAATAATCCGTACATAATTATACCCGGAGACGAAAGACAACTGAATGGCAAGACTGGAAAACCACAGCGTGGCAAAAGAATGCCTCTGAATTACAAATCTCGGAATGGTAGTGGAACTCTGGTGAACCAGAATGGACATGCAAAAGGAAGTAACCAGCACCTGTGACCGTGACCGTGACTGTGACTGTGAATGTGAATGAGGATAGAAAAGAAAAGATAGATGGAAAGGGAAAGAAAAGAAAAGAAAATAGAATAAAAAAGGAAAGCCATAGTTTTGAACTATATATATTTTTCATCTAAAAGGAGCCAAAAGAAAAGAAACTGTATCTATTCTTGATGAGAAAAATAGAAAAGAAAAGAATATAGAGAATATAAAGAAAAAGAATTGGAAAAATACACGGCGATCTTATTTGTTCTTATATAGAGGATAAATATATATATATATATATATTGCAGAAAAAATAAAAAGCAACTGTTGATATTCGTAAATTGATGGGCTAATACCATCAGAGATTAGTTCATGATCGATAATGGTAAGATTAACAGCACTAAATGGTAAAAAAAGTCTTAGTAGTCCCTGTAGGTGTCCTAGCAGTTGTGGCAGTAGTAACTATAATCGTTGTAATCGTTACAGTCAAATCGATTGTGCTGGGGATTATAGCTATTTTTCTTCGAGCCGCCATTCTCCAGCCATGCCCCCTTTTGAGTGAGCACGTGACATAAAAATACTTTTGACGACAGACACGTCTGATGATCTGTACTTTCTGGGTATATATATATATATATATATATATTGTTTTTCCTCGCTTCCCCAGATCAGATTATCGATTTTAAATTGGATCAATTGTACACGTCAATTTTCAACCACCCTCTTTCATCTCGAAAATTAACGAAAGGTTCACCATTCTGTCAGAAGTTTACTATCCGACCGAAGCTCTTTACAAGGTTTTGCATAAGTTTATAAGAGACTCTTTTCACTCTAATTTTCTTATAAACTTTAAATCATTGAACTAAGCCTCCGAAAGAAAAAGAAAAAAAAAAGCAAAAAGAGAATAAACCAATGTCAAACCCACATTTAGACGACGACTTGGTTCCTGAACAAGTTGAAGGATACACTGTTGCTGAAAAGAAAACCATTGATGAGTACAACAAGCTTGATGCAGAGGATGAAAGTCTTGCCAAATGGAAAGCCAGCTTAGGTCTTGGCTCTGCTGACTCAGCGCCATACCCTGTGCAACCGGGAGATAATCGTAAGGTCGTTGTTGTAGAACTCGCGTTGGAATTCCCTGAACAACCCGAACTCGAACCTATTCGTATTAACCTCGAAGATGATCAGGGTAAAACGATTGTTGGCAAAGAGATCAAATTCAGCATCAAAGAAAAGAGTGTTTATCAACTCGTGGTCAAATTTAGAGTTCAACATGAGATTATTACTGGTTTAAAATACTTGCACTCGGTGAAACGTGGTGGACTTAGAGTGGAAAAATTAGAAGAGCCATTGGGCAGTTATGCTCCAAATACGCAGGATAAGCCATATTACGAAAGGAAATTTACCGAGGTTGAAGCACCAAGCGGTATGATTGCTAGAGGAACTTACTCTGCAGTGTCAAAGTTTGTGGATGATGACAAAAACGTCCACTTGACCGTTCCATGGAGTTTCTCAATAGTTAAATAAATAGATAACTAAAATGCTGGAAAACAACTGGGTAGGGTAGGCTTGCTGAATAAACCAAGCAGACACTACAATCAGTGGAAAGGATTTAGTAAAATACGAGATGCTCAACTATAATTTATACAATTGATAAACTATTATTAATCTACATCTTTCTTTTTTTTTTAAACAAAGAAAAAAGAAAAAAAGAAAAAGGAAAAAAAAAAGTAAAAAATGCAAATGTAAGGCCAAACTCTTTACTAAACCTCTCAATTTTAATCATTTTAACTTTGGGGTGTGTAGACTTTTGAACTTCTTCTTCAGTGGTTTCCTGTCAGGTATATATGTCGGCGCTTTGCTTCGTTTAGTGCCCAGCAGATTCAGAATTATAACACTACTCAAGTGGTTTATACTCTTAGATAGAGTCGACTTTCGTTCCTGATTATGAGGTAAAAGCCTCGCATTAGACTTATACAAATCAGCACCATCTGTGTAATCATCTCCATATTCATCAAATTTTTGTCGATATTTTTGATTCTGCAATGATCCTTTACTCCATTCACTCGCAAACTTTATCTCGAAGTTTGCCATGCTTGTTTCATGTTGTTTTAGCCAGTTCAGTTTGTACGCTGAAAACATCGCTTCCTTGTCAAATTGACTTTGAATTACAAGTTCTTTCCCCAACAATGTGTATAATGCTTCTAAATTGCCGTCTTTTGCAAGAAACTGTAAAGATTTCACAAAGGAACCTCTCTCATCGATAGCCTTTAAAAATCTCGATACAGTGTCAATTGGCTTTCTCCATGAAGAGCCAGAATACTCTTTTTCAATGTATGACGAAATAAACAACAACGTCTTGGCCCTTGTACTTGCAACGTAAAAACATCTCCTTTCCTCATTCAAAGAATTTGGATCGTCCGTGGTCAATGCAAAACCGGCGGGAAGTAAGCCTTCTGATAAACCAGGAACAAATACAACTGGCCACTCTAAGCCTTTCGAACCATGAATTGTACTAATTGCTACCCCGACTTTTTTCTTCTTTTTTTCGTCCCCTGTCTTGTCATCCTCGTATAAACCTACTGATTCGACAAACTTGCGTATAAAGTTTTCCCCAAGATCATCATTGGTACTATTGATTAAATCTGTTTTGCCATTATTGGATTCCTCAATTTCATCAAGAGTGACTTCTTCCATAAAAAGATCTGATTGTGGAGTAAATTCGCAAAACTGAGTCTTTACTTCCTCAACATTCAACCTCACTTCTTCTTTTTCTTCGCTTTCATATTCTTTCTTGAGACCCGAGTCAGTATATATTTGATCAAATAATCGAGCAACTTTTAAAGGGTCTATTTGCTCTTCTTTTTCCAAGTTGTCCAACATAACTTGCGCTTGATCTATCATTTTTATATACCCTTTCAAGCTCTCTTTTGCTTTCAGAGGCAATTTTACTCCGTATTGGTTATTACTCTCCAATAACCCACGAAGCACGTCGCGTGCACTCTTTTTAGTTCTTTTATTGATGAAGGTATTGTTGGCGTCCTTAACGGTAATAGTGTTATTAACATTATTGAGGTCATCAACAACAGTGGTTGTAGTAGTGCTAGTATTAATACTGGTAGCATTGGAAGAAGTTATAGCAGTTGTGATGGCCCTATCTATGGCTTCCAACGTTACTGCACCAAATCCGCGCTTAGGATAATTCAATGTCTGAAGTATTGCTATTCTATCATTAGGTTCACCGCAAACTCGCAAGTAGTCCATAATGGCAGTCACTTCTTTTCTCTCCCAAAATGCTTTTCCGCGCACCATAATGTAGGGAATCCGCTTCCTCACTAGTTCTGCTTCGATTGCTCGTGTTTGATACGCGGCCCTTACGAGAATCGAAATTTCATCATATTTGATGGGATTATGTGGAAGCTGTTGAAGAAAATCTATTTGGTAAGCAATCCACGAAGCTTCTTGTGCTGCAGAGCTCAAATTCAGATACACCGGCTTGAAAGAATGTGGACATTGCGAGTTCAAGTTTTTCAAAATTCGATCCGGTTGCTGTGTCATCACCCGCTCTGAAAAATCAAGAATATCTTTTGTTGATCTATAATTTTCCGTCAAGGATACAACTGAGCATGAAAGATCCTGTGTCGTGTAATGTTCTTTCATTTTGTGGAAATTGTTTGATTGTGCTTCGCGGAACGCGTATATGGATTGGTCTGGATCACCAACAAGTGTGACATTATGTTGATATTGCAGGTTCAAGGGATCCCCCTTGGCAAATTCGTACATCAATTGTAATTGAATCTCATTAGTATCTTGAAACTCATCAACGAGAACGTGTCGCACATGGTGTAACACTGGTATTCTCGTTACTAATTTGTAACAAGAGAGCAAACAATCGTCAAAGTCAAGTTTCCGCTCATCGGAAAGTTTGTTTTGATAGGCTCGATATAATAAGCCCATAGTTTGATTATAGTCTCTCAGCCGAAGGTACGTCTCTGGTAAGTAACCTCGAGCTTTTAATTTTCCAATCTGCCGTTTAAAGCTAGGGATATCCACACCAAAGTATTTCTCATTGGGTTTGTTTGACATAAGGAAAGGCGCGTCTTCTTTAAGTTTCAGCTTTAAATGGCTAATCACAGTATCGGATAAATTTTTTTCAAACATCTCCTTAATCAATATATCTTTATCCCTCTCATCAGCAATTGTAAACCCACCAAGTCCTACCTTGTGGCCAAATTTTTTAATGATACGAAAACATATACTGTGGAAGGTCCCAATAAGTAGTTTGTCCAACTCAATACTGGTACCAGGAACAACACCAGTGCCATCACCTGTATTTCCTAACATCTTTCCCAATCGATCCACCATCTCGTTGGCTGCTTTTTTGGTAAATGTTGTAACAATGATATGTTCGGGCTTGATCCGTTCGTGTAATAGCAAGTATGCCACCCTTGATATAAGCACTTTTGTCTTTCCAGTACCCGGTCCTGCAATTATTTGCAACCGGCCATTCGCAGGAGATGTAACAGCTATACGCTGGTTTGCATTCAAGCCGCGTAGAAACATCTCAATCTCTGGGGTCGAGTCCGTAGAACCTTCACTCATGTTGCCTTTTATTCTCTTTTATATTCTCTCTTATATTCTCTCTTATATTCTCTCTTATATCCTACTCTATTGAGTTTATATTTTTTATGTTTTATTTCTTTTTTTTTTGGTTTTTCAAAAGAGTAAATGGAAAAGAAAAAGGGATCTAGAAAACAAGGGGAAGGAACCAAGCAGGAAATGTTTGGCCAAGTCGATGATGTTGTAGACAAAATTAACCTTTCATCACCTTCAGTCTAAACAACAAAATGTGAAACCTTGTGCTTTTTTTTTGTCATTAAATATTTATGTTTCATTTCCTTTATTTACGTTTTTTTTGATTTATAATTTTTTATTGTGTTTTGATCTGAAGTTTCGGATAAATTTGGATTTTGTGATCCGGGATGAAGCGTTAGTTGTAGTTGAAAAGAAAATTCAGATGATAATTGTTATTTCACAAGATTACTCTGTCTCATTCATAAAGTCAAAGCTTATTATACTCTTTTAGTTTATTTTTGATCGAAATAACATTGCAAAGAATGTCGACAAGAATAATGAGCTTGGATGGAAAAAATTGCAAAGGCTAAAGATCCGCCAAAAGAGCCGTTTCATTTCCTTTTCAAGTGTGTAGTTTCTTAAATCGATGTGAAGCGAACATGGGGTCAGAAAAAGGAAAAAAAAAAAAAGAGGAAATCGTTGACTAATTCCTTTAGATTAACAAGTGTGTGATTTTATAAAAATACACATGAATTCTCTAAACTTACAGTTAATTGAGTTAATTATAAACCTCAGCTAAAAGGAAAACAACAAAAAAAAAAATGAAAAATCCAGTTGCAAAGTTTTGGTGCTAACATAATACTATGAGCTGGCGATGCTTTGATCGCATTATTTCAAACCGTAAGCTGTTTTGCATCCCGCTGAGAAAATTGCGCCTTAATTTGGTAGCAGAGGGCACAAACTGGACTAAACTGAACACAGAATCAGAAATTAAATTGTAAATTACTTGTGGCTCATCACAAACTATAGTTTTTACTTTTCTTTGAACAACGATTATAGATCCTAATTGAAGAAAGCACCATTTGAAAGAAATGTTAATTTGTCAACTGGAATGTTCAACTTAATCAAAATATTTTTCCTTGTGTCACTACTCTCGAAATGGGTTTTCTGTGATGAAAGTAACAACAGTAACTATAACACCAACACGAGCAACACTACCAGCAACACTACCAGCAGCAGCATCAGCGCTAGTACAATAAATATTACAGAATCCATAAACACGGATGTGATAAATGTTGCCGTGCGAACACAGAGAGATGTTTCGAAACCAATTCCGATTGACCAAGTAGGCGTGGCTGGGATTTCACTCAACTCGGTTTTTGACAACCAAGGTTACACAGCAGACAGTTTGGCCGAGTTGACAAATTTGCTACAACTAGGGACACAGGTGGTGCTGTTAACTCTTTACTGGAATGAGTTTACATCCGTATGGCAGCTATGTCCGGCACCTTTTCCACAAAATGTCACTTATTATCTGAACTCTTTAGTGAATGTCACCTGGAATAACAACACCTATCTTTGCGAATATGGATTCACAACTAATGACATCATGGACACAATATTTGAGTACCTACAATCGTCAAATACAGTTTTTAATGTATATTTTATGCATTTACTATTGAATCTCAAATCGATCCATTATGAAAAATCAAACAAGACGATTGATTTAGAAAACATATATGCCCCAAACTCACGCACCAACATAATAGGAAACACCACACTATACGACACCGTGGCACCACTATCACCTTATATTTTTACCCCCGATGTTCTCGAAAGTTATCAAAATTCAGAGGCAAATAGTACTCAAAGCAACTATCAGCAATTTTACGCGCAATCAAACTACACGTTTCCATCATTAGATTCTGTTTTGTTCCTGGAGGTCAAGAGGCTCTTGGTCAATGTTGTGAATAATGACCTTGTGGACTCGCGCAGAGTTTACTCCATTACTCTGCGTGACCGAAGTAATATATTTTTTAACAATACAATGCCTTCAACTACACTCGATACAGCAGAGGCAGATGCATTTTGCGATAGAGTTTTAAACTCTGCAAACGACATTGAGACATTCAACAATTTATCTCTATATACACATTTTAGATATGTAACTGACAATAACAAAAAACGCTTCACTATGAAAGGAGTGCGGCGTTATGTCAAATGTGGACTATCGCCGGTTTTTAATGCCTCGTCCTATCAAGTGACAAACGATAGTTTTGCACAGACTTCAAACCAGAGTTATTATCCAACCGCAAACGAGAGCTTGCTGGATGTGGAGGTGGCTTTTGAAGCATTTATACCATATAACTTTTGGTCTTTTGCACCTGGCCAACCAATAATGAATGAAACGACTAGAGGAAATGTGCTGTCATCCGATGCAAATGTTGCGTACAAATGTGTTGCAATGAATCCCGACGGCTGGACCGTTGAAGATTGCTATACTGAGTACCAATATGCTTGCAAAAACATTACATCGCCGAATGACTGGTTCATCTCAACACGTAGTCGCCGATCATATTTCGATATCGATAACGATGCATGCCCCGATGGATATAATTTCAGCTTACCAAGGCTGAGCATTGAGATGGCTGCTTTGTATAACGTGATAAAAAAAGAAAACGCAGAGTATCCTGTATGGATTGATTTGAACGACATTACGATCTCAACTTGCTTTGTATCTGGCGGACCATATGCCCAGTGCCCTTACCAAAAGACAGTTACCACCAAGAAGTTTATCCGAATGATTGCTCCAAGCTCAATCGTGGCCCTTGTGATTTTGTTTTTGATATTTTTGGAAAACTTGTTTAGAAAGAATCAATTGCAAACGAATCGGAAGAAATACTGGAAAAAAGTACTCAGTGAACACTATGCAAAGCATGAGCAAGAGGGCGTACCATCATAAACATTTTTACAATTGGTTGTTGTCACAGTGCGACACACATTGGACGCTCTGTGCCCTCGTTTCCGCTAAGTGAATATTTGGAGAATATTGCACGACATAGGAAACTTGAAACTTCAAACAAGATGAGTTTATATAAATAGGAACGAGAAGTGGTAAAATTAACTTATCACTATTATATAGAAATATCGGTAAAATATAGATTTTATACGGTCAACTACATTGAACACAAATCACTAGGTGAACGTGCAGAGTGTATACTCTCACGATTCTCCTTACTAGTGACTTTGTATGAGACAATTTACTCTCTTAACTTATGAGCATTGAGACCTTTATAGGTGCGATCATTGACAATTACACTTAGTTGGAATATAGCCTATCAAGTCACGAACTCAAACCGCTGGTATCGGTGAGCTACCAGCTCAAACCGATGCTCAGCAGTCGTACACTTGTTACTTGTGACAGTGCTATGCGACAGAATGGCGACCAGAGTGAGGACCTCAAATCCTTGCAAATCATGTTGTTTGAATGATTTGATATGGTTACCTAATATTTCAAGTAATTGATACATTGGTTGAGGCTACTGTTAAGCAGTATTGTCGACCAGGATATTGAATGATCATGACATTTCAATACCTTGGCATTTCAACATTTGGTCAATATCATTTATGAGAAGGACCTGTGGAAGAGTAAATCTCCTATCCACGAATTAATAGCTTCACTATTGTGAACTACAGTTTAAAGGAGGAGCTACTCCTCATTGGAGAACTATGCGAGTTTAGTCCAATGGAACATAATGCATCGTAGTCATCGGGACGTATCCGAGACTACACCAGAAAATATCAAATAGCGTATACTGTCAACACTTTATGATGGAATATTCACCCATCAGTTGACAAAGGGCGAAGGTTGTAGACGTTAGACAGAGTGCAACTATAGACCGAATAGAGTCGTGTCTGCTGACTTGGCTATAGTTTGAAGGCTGTACGTGTGATAGGCATGGCGTTGAAACGAGTACCGAAGATTGCACGGGTATAGGTGGCTACCCTCAATTGGTGCAAAGATCGAGGAAAGTATTTTTAGGATAATGACCACATCCCTAATTTGGGTTTATATCATTTTTTTAAAAAAGACTTATTACATTCTAGAAGGTAAATAAGCACCGTTAAAGCAGCGTTTAAGAAATCATCATTACTGTCTACGGACTCATCTGAGTATGATGGTAGCAGACTAAACAAACTACACGGGTTATCGGTGAGGTAGAATTACACCAGATAAAAACGGCGGAGATGGTAACTACCGAGGGAAAGACTAAATTGCATCTCGCAAGAAAGACTATATAGCATCTTGAGAGAAAGACAGAATTGCATCCCGAAAGAAGCAACCAATTATTATTATGAAACTACAGTGTTTCAATAGGTCGTTCAATCATCACTTTATTAGAGATACTGACTTAGCGCCTGCTATATAGGAGGAGTCAAATCCGAGGCACTCATTTATTGTCGACAAAATTTTTAAGATGAGGCCAGGATACACGACTATGCGCTGGTGAAAAATTTTCACCCTACTCAACAAAAATTGTTGTCCACGACCTCTTACTCGCGTGACGAGAACTATAAGTATTCCCGAGATTGATTGAACGAAACCCTTGATAATTTGGAACAAAGGGTTTATCTACCATAAAAACATTTCACCAAAAAGTTTAACACCAAGTATATCACATATTACATTCAAGCAAAATATTATTCCAAAAACTTGAAAAACTTCTACTACAAATGTCATCTTCAACAAAAGATTCTAAGACCTCTAATCCTACTCCAAGGAGTATCAACCCTGGTCCAAGTAAACCAGACCTTGCTGGTGTCGACTCATCTTCAATTTCCGGGCAGTCTATTTCTACCTCGGGAAGAGCCGATATGAGCGAAGGTGAAGATGAATCTCCTGGTTTGAAAAGGACAGAAGCTCCTCAAATAAATCAGGTTGAGATTAACGAGATCTTAGACTTGAAATCTGAGATGATGATGATGCAAGAGCAGATGAAACAAATGACTGCTATGTTTAAAGCCGCTATGATTCAAACAGTCCCGCAACTTAGCACTCCTGTACCAGCTAGGAACGATGAGGCTAACAAGGCCCAGATTTCGGATGATAACAACAGCATAACCCTGCCAACTGACGTGCAAATGAAAGTTCATCCGGAAGAACACACATTTTCACCAGGACGTAACTTCCCTACCTCGAGGCCACACTCACTCGCTTCACCCTTGACTCACCAATCCCGTCAAAGTGGTACTCCTAGTGCTTATGGATCTGATAGATCTGTTGCATCTTACGATGGTATCCTTTACCATGGAGAAGTAGTCCATAGCGGATTCTGGGTTGAAGGCCATGAAGAAGCTTGTCAAATCATAAACGAGGCAAGACAGAGGTACCCTCATGGGGAAGACGTCAGGGTAATTCCATACATTCGAGTCCCAGACATAGCTGTCGAAAAGGCATTCATGGCGTACTACGACAAACTCCTTGCCAAACAAGGGAGAACTCAAAATGACAATATGGCACTCGGTCAGTATGACATTGCAAAACGTGTCCCTTTGAAGTTCTCCGATGAGGAAGGTTTCATGTTCTGGTTAAAGTCGGTTTTGTGGCACAAACACACCTACGGTGTTCCTGATAAGCTCATCATTAATGAGTTAAGGAACGGAGCTAATTTGACGAAGTCAGAGTCGTTGAAGGACATGATTGAGATGTCATGTAAGAGTGAGGGCCCCTTTGAACAACCGGTGGTTGATTACTTACCTATCTTGGGCAATGGGGGCACTCCTCCAGAAACGAACCAAGTTACTGATGTTATGACTGCTATCCATGATGCTTTGAAAAAGAAACATAATCCTAGAGTGAAAATGACCATTATTGGTATTGCTGTCAAAAAGTATTTGAGGATCACCAATACATCTCACCTAGCACAGGAAACATGGATCTCAATCTTTAAGACCCTTTTCGAAAGGATGGGTAGTGTCATGGATCAAATAATCATGTATATGACCCCGGAAGTTAAAATCGAAAAGCCGGGAAGGACTGGACCAATAGTCACGTTTGAAGATGCGTCGATCATAAAGATTGGCCTTGGACTCCTCAAGAATAAACCTAACGATAAAATCATTCAAGGTGTCAAATCATACGATTTGACATTTGAGAGGATCTGGGATGCTGTTAATGCAACATTTCAAACGAGGATGCATCTTATCTCAGATGACGAAGAAAAAGATGCCGGTACTACACTGGTGTCTAAAGGTGACAAATCACAAAAGACTACTAAATGTAATTTTTGTGGAAAGTACAGACACACTGTTGATAGTTGCCACTTATTGGTGACTGCTTTGGATGAAAAGTTGGTAAAGAAAGTCGATGGGAAGTATTACTTAGCAAACGGTGAACCGTTGGTCATGGATTTCTATAAGTGTCCCCTTTTAAAACACCTGAGCTTGAAATCTCTAAGTTCTAATGCGAGGCATCGCACGCCCCCAACAAAGTAAGTCCAAGGCAGCACAAGTTATGGAGGTAGAGGTTATTCCTAAGAGTACAGTCACTAGTAACTCTAGAGAAAATACCCACCACGAACGATTACCGACAGAAGTGATGCAATCTAATTCTCATATAATGTCTGATTCAATAGATGAAGTGATTAAACCCGGACCCATCATGATTGATGACGTCCCGGTTTACTTGGTGCACGCAGCCAATGCTCAATCTGCTAAGAAGGTAGTGAAGGATTGGACTGCGAAGAAAGCCCATCTCCCTAGCTCGCGAAAAGATGCTCACAATAAGTTGAAGGCTGATAAGGTGAAACAGCAACTCAATGCAGCAGTTAGACAACGGCAGGAGATGGAGAGAGTGGAGCGTGAAAGCGCACCTAGCCCTGTAACAGAGCAATCTATGCAGGAGTCCCGACGGGAATTAGACACTGAGTCCCCGCCGATCGGAGAGCAGTCTCCACCCTATGACTCACATTTACCATTCCTGGAACTCCAGTTTCCAGATGAAAACATAGACGTAGACCCAGACTACGAGTATGAAGAACCTAGCTCGGCTGGTATTCGGTTCGAACCCTCCGCACTGACAATGGATAGGGAATTAGAAAACCTAGCCATGGAGGACACCGTAGATCCTGATGAAGAGTTAAAGTTATTCCTATCCGAAGGAAAAGGAATTGAACAGACTTCTACGCCACCGGAGAATGGAAACATGATGAGTCACCCTCAAGAAGAAGTGCCTAAGGTGAAATCTGACGTTGTTGTTAATGAACCACTTAATGAGGAACAGGCAAATGCTACCGCTGATGATGGAGTTGACTCCCCAGTGGCTGACGATTCAATTAAACTCTTTAGTGTCGAAGACATCTTGAGAGAGAATCAGCTAGATGAGCTTGCCAAATTAAGTGCAACGTCCGACCAACCACACCACCTTGCTGACGATTCCACTGATCCACAGCGGAAAAGTCAGCGCCGAGTACGTACTAGTAAATTGACCATACTAGACAAACAGGCTGCATTCAAAGATGCCATGAAACATAACTTCTTCGTGTTTATGGATCTTTCGAAGTATTTGGGAATGCACGATGATGCTCGAGCCATGATGAGAGAAAGTACTAAAGCTATGTTGGTTGACAGAGATGTTTTGCAGAAAGCCCTTAAGGATGGTATTGCCAAGTTCAAGAAGAAACCAGTTGTTACTGAAGTAAATCTGACGACCACTTCGACAGGCTACCACCAACCAGGGGTCACTCAAGAACTACTCTGTTTCCCCGCATCCATACATGGCCGTAGGATAGAAATGAAATACGACACCGCGGCCCAGTTGAGTTTGATCAACCCGCAAACACTAAAAGGGTTACCAATTAAGCCTTTTCCCTTGAGCCAGCCAGTATTTGTTCAAGGTGTTAATAATGACACCAAAGCAATTACTCAGGGAGTGTTTTTAGATGTTACTGTCCATTTCATCTCCTTACCTGCAATCCTCTATTTGCACGAGCAAATTCCTGTTGGTCAGGTACTACTCGGGTTGCCATTCCAAGATGCGCACAAACTCTCCATTGGGTTTACTGATGATGGTGATAAACGAGAGTTACGTTTCCGCGCGAATGGCAACATTCATAAATTCCCTATTCGTTACGATGGGGATTCTAACTACCACATCGATTCATTTCCAACTGTCCAAGTGAGTCAAACCGTCGTCATTCCTCCCCTTTCAGAGATGCTTCGACCTGCATTTACCGGGTCTAGGGCGAGCGAAGATGATATTCGGTATTTCGTGGACCAATGTGCTGAGGTGTCTGATGTCTTCTACATTAAAGGTGGAGACCCTGGCAGACTTAAGCCTGAAATACACCCTCCCGTTCGTATCAACTTGCGAGATCCGAATGTTCACTGGCGGATGAAATCGATCCCATTAGGATCTAAACGTACCGCTGCAGTAGAGATTCTCCAAGAAATGATACGACAGGGGCAATTGGTCTATAGTGATGCGACTTATCGGAACCCATGGTTTCTCATAAGTAAGAAGGATGGAAGGCATCGATTGTTGATTGACCTTCGGGAACTCAACAAAAATGTGGAGTTGGAAGGGGGTCACCCACTCTCCGTGGATGATCTCACTACAGAGATTAGTGGTTGTTGGTTTATAAGTACTATTGATGTGCAGAATGCGTATTTTCAAATACCATTGGATGCTGCTACTAGCGATGTTACCAGTTTTAACAGCCCGTTAGGTTTGTTGAAGTATGCTGTCCTTCCTCAAGGATATATCAATTCAGTAAGTGAGTTTAGTTCTATCTTACAAAAGATTTTGAGCCCAGTTGCGAAGGATGTGATGTGTTTTATTGACGACATTGCCATCGTGGGTCCCAAAGTAGATGAACTTACCGACTCACTGGTTCGAGAACACCTAGATAAGATTGTCGAAGTGTTCCGTCTTCTAACCAATGCTGGCTTGAAGATTAACCCTGCGAAGTTAAAGATCGCTGTACCTGAATGTGATTTTCTTGGATACCATATTTCACCTGCAGGGAAAACGTTAATTAGGGGTCAAGTGGATGCATTATTGAATTACCCACTCCCTAACACGGTCAAACAGCTAGAAAGTTTCCTTGGCTTGGTCAATTATTACCGACAGTTGATTGTAGGGCATGCTGAGTTGACTGCTCCCCTCTACAACTTAGTCAATCAAGCAAGGAAGGAACCCAAGCATCAGATTCATTGGGATCCTACAACTAAGCGGTTTTTCCACCAAATCATCACAGTACTAACCAACCAACCGATTCTCCAACCCCTTAATTTTAAGGACCTCATTACTGTCCACACTGATGCTTCGACAGACTCTTGGGGTGGTGTGTTGCAAAACACCAATGCGGCTGGAGAATCGAAACTAGTCCTGTGCTATTCTGGAAAGTTCCATGGTTCTGAAAAGAACTATACTATTTACGAAAAGGAACTTTTCAGTATTTATAAGACGTTTGATGCAATCCATCCACTCTTGTTTGGATTTACTGGGGTCATTCATTTGTACTGTGACAACAAAGCTCTTGTCCTTGTGATGAATAAACCACTCGATAATTCACACTTTGTAAATCGGGTTTACAAATGGTTGAACTTCATCAGGACCTTCAACTATCAGATCCATCACATTGATGGACTGAAAAACATCATTGCCGATGCTCTTAGCCGATGCCACACGTCTACTCCGCAGACTGATCATTATGAGGTCAGAGAAGCTATTGCCGAGTTTAGGGCGAAGTTGGATCCTAAAGTACTAGCAGAAGTTAATGTTGTTACCATTGAAGCTGAGCCTAATAACAGTTATAAGAAGATCCCACTTCAAGCGCTTAGAAAGTACCTTGAGGCACGTACCATTCCCGTTTCGCACAACGCACCTGCTGACGCCAGACGTTTCATCAACCGCGCACTAGAGTTCTATTTACATGATGGAATCCTTTACAAGTTAGGTCGGACCGGTTCATACACTCGACGCGTCGTTTATGAGAACAATCAGGTTGAACACATATTCAATCTTGCTCATAGAGATCGTGGTCACCCAGGAGTTGAGACTACGTTCAATCTAATAAATACTGGATTCTACATTCCGAACCTCTATCGCAGACTTGCCGACTATATCAAACGGTGTGTTTATTGTCAAAAGGACCAACCTGCAACTAGGCAGCGGGATCCATTGTACTTGAACTACCCGGCTGGTATGTTTCATACAATCGTCTGTGACTGCGTTAAGCTCCGTGACGCTACTGTTGTCGTTGCACGTGACGAATTTCTGGGATGGCCCGAAGCTCAGGTTTTACCAAAGGTTACTGCAGAGGCAGTAGCCGACTTTATTTATTCAAACTTTATTGCTCGTGTAGGAACCTTTAGTGTTTTGAAAACCGACAATGGTCGTGAATTTCACAATGAGGTCCTCCAGCAATTGCTCTCAAATTATGGCATTTCTCCATCTTATTCTGTACCGTACCATCCGCAGGGGAATGGGATGATCGAAGCGTCGCACAAACGACTTATCAGATTCATCAAACTGGTTCCAGAGAATAAGAATTTGAGCAAAGTTTTGAATGCTGCATTGTGGGTGGATCGTACTACGGTTCGTAAACGTACGGGATTCACACCACAATACTTGGTTTTTGGATTTGAAGGTAATAATCTGCTCCAATCATTGATGCAAACACCATCTGATATACAACAATACACGGAGGACGAACTATTCAAGTTCCGCGTTGGTCAGTTTTATTTCCGTAAACAACAGGAAGACTCTGCTAAGGAAACTCAACGCCGCGATCGGGATCATCAGAAGGAAGTTTTTGACAAACGTTATGACACTAATGTACCGATCAAGAAAGGAGACTTAGTCTTAGTTTACGATGCTGCTACCAACAAGATGGGCTTGAATTGGTCGGGTCCTTTCGTTGTCCGGAAGGTGCTGTCGAGGATTTACTATCTTAGTAACCTCCAAGGCATTCCCATGAAACGTCAGTATACTAGGGAGATGTTGAAACCGTTTGTTGCCGCTCCGCTTAGTACTACAAAATGATTTTCTACTTTGCAGGGGGGGAGGCCACAACGGTTATCATCAATTTGTACAGTTATTTTACCTCAAATCAATTTTTTCCGAAATGCAATGAAAATAAGGCCGTATCGCTCATTCAGACTCTGAAGGGGGGGAGGATGTCACAGTGCGACACACATTGGACGCTCTGTGCCCTCGTTTCCGCTAAGTGAATATTTGGAGAATATTGCACGACATAGGAAACTTGAAACTTCAAACAAGATGAGTTTATATAAATAGGAACGAGAAGTGGTAAAATTAACTTATCACTATTATATAGAAATATCGGTAAAATATAGATTTTATACGGTCAACTACATTGAACACAAATCACTAGGTGAACGTGCAGAGTGTATACTCTCACGATTCTCCTTACTAGTGACTTTGTATGAGACAATTTACTCTCTTAACTTATGAGCATTGAGACCTTTATAGGTGCGATCATTGACAATTACACTTAGTTGGAATATAGCCTATCAAGTCACGAACTCAAACCGCTGGTATCGGTGAGCTACCAGCTCAAACCGATGCTCAGCAGTCGTACACTTGTTACTTGTGACAGTGCTATGCGACAGTTGTACATAGTTTTATACAATACCTTTTATCTTTTATATAATGAAAAAGAAAAATGAAGAAAAAATAAAATAAAATATAAACGATACATGACATCAGAACAAACAAGATTTTGAAAAAAAAAAGAGCATGATGTAGTCTTTTCTTTGGCTCTAAACAGTTTCCATGTGTGGGTAAATCGGAGGCAAAGTAAGTATAAAAATGGATACTAGAATAATTGAACAAACAGATGAAATAAGATATAAAAATATAAAAAAAGATAAAATAAAATTAATAAAATTAATAAAAAAATAATAATACAAAAAAAAGAGAGAATTTGAATTTAAAAATATTCTCATGCGAGAGGCTCTCTAGTACACCAAACAAATGTGCGAGACATAACCAGACGGCAACTTTAGATTTTTTTTTGCCCCAAAAACCTTTCTAGTTTCCATTCCCCCACATCACTGATCACGAGTAACGAAAACTCACATTTCACGGCATCCTAGTCATTTAATCAACCAAAATACAAATGAACAATCCAGATTGGAAAAGTTTATCTAACGAATTGAGACGTAGGGCTCAACAAGCAGGTGGTAGTAAGAGACCAAAGACACCTTTCGGAATCTTTGGTGGAATTGGCGGAGTTCTTCTTTTAGGAGGAGTTGTGCTCTTTGCAGAAAATGCACTTTTCAACGTTGAGGGTGGTCAACGTGGTATTTTGTATTCAAGACTTAATGGTGTTCAACAAAAGATCTACCCTGAAGGTACTCATTTTGTCATCCCTTGGTTTCAAAGACCAATTATCTACGATGTTCGTGCTAAACCAAAGGAAATTGCCTCTTTAACGGGAACCAAGGATTTACAAATGGTGAATATCACATGCAGAGTGTTGTACAAACCTGAAGTGTTGAAACTTCCTAAAATATTTGTTTCTTTGGGTTTGAACTATGAAGAGAAAGTGTTGCCATCCATTGTCAATGAAGTGTTGAAATCAGTTGTCGCTCAGTTCAACGCTGCACAATTAATCACACAGAGAGAAAAAGTTTCAAGATTGGTACGCGAGAATTTGGTTCGCCGTGCTGCCAAGTTTGATATCGCCTTGGACGATGTTTCATTGACTTACATGACATTCTCTCCAGAATTTAGTGCTGCCGTCGAAGCAAAACAAATTGCACAGCAAGACGCCCAGAGAGCAGCGTTTATTGTTGACAAAGCAATCCAAGAGAAGCAGCAGTTGGTTGTAAAGGCTCAAGGTGAGGCCAAGTCGGCTGAGTTGATTGGTGAAGCAATTAAAAAATCTAGAGATTATGTTGAATTGAAGAGATTGGATACAGCTAGGGAAATTGCAAACATATTATCCGCCTCGCCAAATAGAATATTATTGGACAATGACACATTATTGTTGAATACAGTTGTTGACAGTCGAAACAATCGTAAATAGAAAACTTAGATGTAAATAGGAAATACTTGCAACGCACAATTCTAAGAAAGAAAAAAAAGGAAAGAAAAAAAAAAAAAAAGAGAAAAAGAAAGAGGAACGAATATGTTAACCAGAACACCTCAAATTGAACAAAACCATCAACTATGAACCCTAAACTATGAACCCTAAACTATGAACCCTAAACTATGAACCCTAAACTATAAACAGTAAACAGTAAACCAACAAAAATAAACTAAAAAGATCGAAAAATGAGATTGAAAAAGGAAAGCTTTAAACTTCAATAAGCAAATGGGCTCTTAAAAACTCGATCTAAAGTCTATTCCTTTAAAGAATAGAGTTAACAATATTTGCACCCACTGAAGCACCTGCACCAAACAATGCTGCCTCTCCAAACCTACTACCGTACTTTTTGAATGCCTCATTGCGTCCGGAGGGCTGTTGTTGAACTTGTTGTACTTGTTGAGGTGCAGCTTGAGGGGCTACTTGGTATTGTTGCTGGTATTGTTGTGGAGGTGGGAATCCGTATCCGCCGCCATAGGAGGGTTGTTGAGGCATTGGAGATGGCTGGTTATATGGAGATGGTTGTCCGTATGGCGCTGGTGGACCATAAGAAGAATATGGGTTAGGAGAAGGTGGAGCCGCTGCATCTTTATGCGAGAATTTAAACTCTTGTTCAGAGATCACCTTAACGTAATTTGAGGGAAATACACCGGCCTTGTCACGACCTGTACCTGCCTTGTATCCTTTCCACCAATCTTCTGATAAGTGTTCGGTTACCGCGATTTTATCCCCCTTTGTGAGTGAAATATCATCTGGTTCTTGTGCTTTATAATCATATGAGGCCATACAATACCCAACTGGTGATGGATCAGATGGGGGATATGCAGGTGGCTTCAAATTTGTCTTGGACAATGATTCGGAAATTTGGTTTACCTTGTCGTTGTATGAAGGTGCAGGTTCTGTATCTGGGTTCGAAGGTGGTAGTTTTTGTTGCTCTGTAGCAACTTTTACTGCACCCACCGTAAACTTCTCTGTACTGTTATAACTATTGCCATTTGTATAATTACTACTACTGTCCGCATTATTTTGCAAGGCATCAACATCCCATGGCTTTTCGTCCTTTTTGTATTTTGTGGGAAGTGCAGCGACTAACTTGTCGTATAAAGCCTCGGTGATAACTTCTGAATCCTTCAAGAACTCAAGCTCTGTTCGAACAGTTGTCAAAGAGCGGTTGACTAAAGCAGCAGACATATTGGATGTGAATGTATGCTTTCGTTTTTGATTTCTATACTACAGATGTCTGTATGGGTGTTTGGGTAAGTGTTTCTGTAAATCTTTCTGTTGTGTTGTTGAACTTATGAAGGAAAAAGGTAGTTGTGTCAAATCACGAATCGCTATGATGTAATTTTGTTAGTAGTAATTCTTAACTATTTTTTTTTCGATTGTGAGGAGGAGGAGGAGGAGGAGGAGGGAGAAGTATGAAAGAGAGTGATTTACTGTTTAATTCCGGGTTTAAAGCCAACCTTAGTGCGCTTACCAACACTATTTCATGTTAAGAGTTACTTTTGTCTTTTCTTTTCTTCGTCCTCCCTGAACCCCCTTAATATTTCCGCCCCTACCTCACACAGCCCAGCCAATTTTTTATTTATTTAACTATATTCGTAATGACCATTATCGGAGAAACTGCAAAAAAGAAAAAAAGAAAAATTGAAAAAAGAAAGACGAAACAAGAACGGAAAAGATGGAAAGGTGGAAAAGAATTTTAGTTTTAACGTTTTTCAAGTGCAGTCCCATTTGAAACATTATGGCGAGTTAACAGATATTGCAGCTTTTGCCGGTACTTCAATGTATTCATCTAATTACTGGGCCCAATTTATCTACACCTTCTACTAACTCTATGATCTCGCTCCCATATGCACCCGGAGCTCTGCAACTAGGGTTTGAAGCAATTTCTGAAGACACTTTCCACAATTCATATATTCTTATAGTAGAGTCATTTGCTGCTACGCATATGGAGCAGAAATCTGGACTGGTTGCTGCACTCAAAATTCTTAGGTTGCATGTGGCATTGACTTCCACTATTGGTTTCATTGCTGGGTATGAATAAACACGCATGAGGTTTGATTTTGTAGAGCCGCCAAATCCAAATGTCGCAACTATTTCCTTCTTGTACCTAGACCAGATCAAAGAGGTAATTTGTCCATCGGTGTAAAATTCATTCAACAAAGTGCCACTCAAAGTATGCCAAAACCTAATCTTGCGGTCTTTGCTACCACCGCCGGTGGCCAAGAGCGACGTTGCCCAAGGGCAGTATGCCAAAGCCTTTATTGCCGCATTGTGGGGAAGCACAAATTTCAAAACAGGCGCTTTCAAGCACAGCACATCCCAAACTGTGCAACAATTATCATTTGCACCCACAGCTAATTCATTATTCTTGGAATTCAAAACAATACCTATAGATACAACACAAGACAAGTTTCTTTTTAGTATAAATATTCGAAAAATTTTCTGATTGCCAGGCCTTTTCCTCCTCACTTCTCTCTTCCCCTTTCCCTTTCCCTTTCCCTTTCCCTTTCTCCTACCATTGACTTTTTAAGAAGGAATTGAAGGTAAAATAATACATACCACAAATTTGCTGCTGGTGACATTGAAAATTGTTGAACTCGTCTATTTCCATATTACCAAATGGATCAACAATTATTTCAAAAGTATATACTTTACCAGAATCATCTCCAGCAAGAAAGAGTTGCTCATCATTGAACCATGTCAAACAGAATATACAGTGACCATTGTTCATGTGGTATTCACAGAGTACTTCATTGGTGTCCTCATTCTGATCAATCACCGCCAATTTGCCATTCGCAAATGCAACCAACACCAAAACTCCACTGGGACTACAGCTTATGGCTGTTATTAGCTCATCATTATCATAGTCAACAAGTTTGATATAATCATCGCCACCCCAAATGTATACCCTACTTCCGAGTCCAACTATAATGCGGTTAGTACAACTAGACCAACTTACCAAGTTGGAATAGTAGTCATTGCGCAACCCCGGTGCTTGCAAAATGTCATTTGCCAAGATAGTCTTGAGTTGAGTATCTTTCTCTTTTTTTGTCATTTTCGACTTTAAAATTATATTTGAAATTCGGTCCTGGTCTTGGCAAATGTTGGGTCTGAGCCCCAATCTTTCTTCAATATGTAACTGATTATCAGGTCTATGAGTATAACTTTTCTTGAATTGGAACACTTTAGTATCTTGGGTAAAGCCTAATGTTTCCGCAACAACTTCTTGGTGTAAATCTCGTATGCTGAGAAATATTGAACTAAATTCGGGACTGCTTAAAGCTGTACCGCTGGAGCTATACGAGTTGTTAGAAGTGATTGAAGATTCGGGATCCTGTTGCTCAAGAGATCGACTGTAAAATGCATCATCTCTAGTTGATAAGTCGGCTCTTCTCAAACTCGAGTTTTCTATGTTATTCACCGGTTCAAACAAAGGCAGAAATGATTTATATGCCTGTGGCGATGTAGTTGCGGGAATGAAACGATCATCTGCCAACATAGATTCTGGAGAGTTCATGTTTGACTGCTCACTTAATTAATCAAGTGATTATTTGATTAATTGATTGGCTCGTGTGCTGTCGTTTTTTCTATTAGTAAAATAGAAAATCAAATAAAACCTGAAGCACTTTTTAAACGGGTTTGGTTAGCAATTTTAGAAAGGAGGAAGGAGGGGGGGGACAGGTGATTTTCTGGAGCAAAAATAATAACGACTTTAAAGACCTCTTTTTTTTCTTTTTTTGTATTACTTTAAGAAACTCTTAGTTTTTCAATTGATTATAGCTTTAAGAATACGTCTCTATGTTTCTGTTGTCTAGCAAAGTACTGGTATTCAAACTAAAAACCAGTAATCTTTTAAACAGAAAAGAGAAAAGGGACAGTAAAAAATAGAAAAACAAAAATTTTGAATTTTATTCTTCTCATGCACTTTGTTATGCTTTCACTTTGTTTCTGATCTTCCTTTTTTTCTGGTTTTTTCTGTTTTAATCAAAGTTGTGAAAACATTCAGATCATAGTTATGACACGGAGGAAGTTTTTTTTTTTGGTTGCAAAATCCGTTACCCAGCATTTGTAAAAATTATATGCTACCATGTGTTGTTGATACAATTTTTCGAAATGGTAAACGGTACCTTTTTTGATAAAGGAGAAAGACAGAATTATAAAAAAATTCCTATTACTTATGATTAATACGACTTGAATCTGGATGGTACAACACATCTTTCTAGTTCTGTTTTATTATTCACTCAATTGAGCATATATGCCATTGGTTGTCTCATCACAATTCCAAATGCAGCGACGGCTCGCAAAGGTCAAGGTATTATGTACACTAGCTTTCTATTTATTCGTAGGGTACATTTTCCTCCTTACAACCAAGCACCTCCAAGACCCATTCATTGATGAAATATTCCATCTTCGACAATGCCAAGTATATTGTGCATATAATTTCAGCATTTGGGACAACAAAATCACCACGCCCCCAGGACTATACATCTTGGGTCTAATCTACACAAAGCTTTTGGAATTTATCACCATGACGCATGGCTTGTGCCAAAATGACAATGTTTTGCGTTCCTTAAACTTATCTGGTGGCTTACTTGCATTGCCCTTTATAGCAAAGAAAATTAAGCAGTCGAATGTGAATCGATTTTGGACGGTTAATATAATTGCACAGCCATTATTGTTCACTTATTACTCTTTGTTCTATACTGATGTTTGGTCGACTGTTTTAGTTTTGGGATCATTGGCTTTTGTCACAACTCGTTCAAAACAGCATCCAATATGGAGTGCTCAGTTGGGGTTTGCGAGCCTTTGGTTAAGGCAAACAAATATTGTTTGGCTTGCGTTTATTGCCACAGTCTATATTGATCGACAAATTGTCCGTGATAGTGGAGTATGCAATCGAATCATACAATTTGTCAAGACGACTTTTAAAAGTCACTTGCAGTTGCTTGGCTATATTGTCAACTTTGCATTGTTTGCTTTATTTATTAAATACAATGGAGGCATTACATTTGGAGATAAGGATAACCACAAAGTACAGCTTCATCTTGTACAGATATTTTATTGCTTCACATTTGTAAACTTTTTTACATGGCCCATTTGGTTGAGTAAGAAAACTTTGAGTTTGTATATTAAGTTTCTTGTTGGTAATTATGGTATTAATCTCGTTTTTAATATGTTAGCATCGTGGGCGATTTTCTACATCATCAATAATTTTACTATTGTGCACCCCTTCTTGCTCGCTGATAATAGGCATTATACATTTTACATCTTTAGGAGATTGTTGAACACCAAGTACAGTACCTACTTGGCAGTACCAGTGTACCATTTTGTTACTTACAATTGCGTTGCAACGATATACAGAGCAGGACATCAATTTGGTTTATCGCCAATACTGATTTTGGGTTTTATCACAGCTACGATCTTGACCATTACACCTTCGCCATTATTCGAGCCAAGATATTACATTGTCCCGTTGCTCATCTTTAGATTGTTCATTGCTCCTAGCACTGGATATGCCAATTTATTGGAATTCATTTGGTTGAACATCATCAATGCAATTACGAGTCTTGTGTTTTTCAATTACACATTTACGTGGTGGAGTGAGCCTGGAAAGATACAGAGAATTATTTGGTAAAATTTTACTATTCCTTTTTTTTTTTTATTTCTTCTTATTCCTTATTTTTCTTTTTTGTTTTTATTTATTTAAGGAATACATAATGAAAGCAAAAGCAGACTTGAAAAAACGAAAATTAAATCAATATAAAATGCATAAAATATACTTGAAAAATAATTTTTAAAAAAACCTCAAAAGTCCGGTATTGTCTAATCCTTTATGTCTATATTCTCTAATATTTGTTCAGAGGCTGTTGCGCTAGTGTTGTTGCCTTTCACACGAACGGGATCAGCCTCGTTTACTTCTAAAGTAACTTCCTGCGATAAAGGGCTCTTTCCGGAAACTTTTTCCTTGCCTAAACTAGCAGGTCTAATATTGTTGTCCTTGTTTTGTTTCAGCAGTTTTGAAGTAAATATCTCAATCGGTTGCTCAACCTCCAGTTTCTTCATGTTATCAATGATATCCAAGTTTTTATTGATAAATGTGTCGATGGACTGATAGTTTTTATTGCTTAACGTAAGAATTGATTGCTCGTGTTCTTTAAGTTCCCTCACAAGCTCATTATTCGCGCCTTTGTCCAGCTCCTTGCTTGCACCTTCATTCTGGATTTTGATGTTCTTTTCCAAATCCAAGCTAGACATCCATTTCTTAACTGCTCTTCTTTTCAAAATCTCCAAATACGGTATTTCCAATGACGATTCTTTGTCAACAAATACCAAATCACCTTCACTTCCTATAAACAAGTCGCCGTAGTTATTCTTTTTGTTGATCTTGATGTCCCAGTTTCCCATTTCCAAATCGTTGGCAAAGATTAACAAGAAATCACCCCATGTCTCGGCGATTTGAAACTTGAAATCAAAATCTCTTCCAAAAAGAATAACTTGACCCATAACACCTTGTGAAGCTGGGCAAAGATCAATACCAATATAATTACCAACTTCATCAGTCACCATTGGGATCCACATAGGGTGGGCAAAAGTTTCATGTATAGTCCCTGGTGGTATTGCTCTTTGTCTAGGCATCTTTTTTGTCTTGTGTTTTTTCGTAGCGGTTTCTATATTCAGTGCATCGTGTGAAGTGGTGGATGTGCTCGATCGGGATTCCACTTGCGATAAATCAAATGATGTGCGGCGTGATGACATCTCGCTTGTGTTGATATTATTGTTATTGCTGTTGTTATTATTAATATTGTTATTGCTGTTATTATTATTATTATTATTGTTGCTGCTGTTGTTGTTGTTGTTGTTGATGTTGATGAGGTTCGTAGTGCTACTGGTATTGACACCGACGCCCAATCCAATTTTTTTCTGATATTGACCGTTGTTAGCATGCGACGTTGGCAATTTACTCAAGTTATTCAGCTTGTAGTTTTCGAGCCTGGCTTCGTTATTTATATAATCTGAAACTTTACGCCAATTCTCCGTCTGCACCATGATCTCGTCTAATGACATTAATTTTAACCCAAAAATAAGTCCATTGGTTTCAATGTTCAAACTGCTACCAAAGTTCAGTTGTCCATCAGTAAGCTTGAAGAATGCAACCACACAGTTTGGAAGTGTGATGTTCAAATCTTTCTGGAAATCTCTCAAATCGTCTGATGTGCATTTGCTCAGAAGTGAACTATTAATGTCCGGTGCATTCTTGTGTAGCCAGTGCTTAATGTGTCTCCATGCTAGTTTCATTTCGTGCACACCAGCATCTGGATTATTGTTCTCTTGGCCCGATGCAAGGTTGCTTGCCATTTCGAATGACCCTCCACTGCTGCTACTGTTTTCCGAGCCGTGGCTGCCTGTTGCATAATTGGTGTTGACTCCTCTCCCACTTGCTCCACCCAATAAGTTCTCGGTATCTGGCTTATTCACACGATTAAAAGACTTTCTCGAGTCATATTCCGAGTACTTGTCGTCTGTACTGAGTAGATATATCAACTCACGTAACTTTTGTCCTAATGTCATACCTGATATTTGGCAAGTAAAATAACTCTTTTGGGGGAAGAAAAGAAAATGAAAGAAATATAAAAACAAAAAATTAAAAAGTTAAAAAATTTAAAAACACAGTACTCGTTAATGGAAAATATGAGTAAAAAATACAACGACAAATCGATAGATTTGACAGTTGTTGGTTGTTGTTTTTTATTTTATTTTGAGCTAATGGTGGTGAAAATGGTAATAAAGAGGAAGTTGATAAAACTTATTCCTAGTTTTTGTTGATTCTGTTGTACTGTATTAAAAATGGCGGTAATAAGATAAATGAAACCTTTGCGTTGTTAGTTTAACGAGTGGTGGTGGTTTTGGTGGTGGTGGTGATAATTATGATAACAAAAGTAGTAAAGATAACCAATCTTCTTCCTATTGCCTATTCATATATAATTGTGTCAGTTAGCTAGCAGAAATGGAAAATTATATATATATATATATATATATATATAATTTCGTGAAACGTGATTTTGTTAAATTACAAAGACAATTTGAATATGAGTGTGAAACGAGGGAAAATAAATCTACGGTGACTTTAATGGGACACGCGCCCGCGTCTTGACGCACAGACTATGGGACTGTGGGACTTACTCGAAGTAAGTCAGGAAACCAAAAATAAAATAAATAAAAAAAAAGGAAAAAAAAAAGGGAAAACTTCTCCGTACAATTCAAACCCCCCCCCCCCCCCCCCAATGAGGTAAAAATGTCAACCGTCAAATGAAATTAATTGATCAATTTATCCAATAAAAAAAAAAAAATAGACACTTGCCCATCTTCTCTTTGTTCCCTTTTGTTTTCAAGTAAATCCAACATGGCTTTGAGTTTTGAAAAAATTCAATTTGATAATTGGTTATAGACCTGCCATGTATGTCTTTAACCCATTTTCCACCTCCCCTTCGGAACAGGTCGAAGAGTTTTAACTAACAAACACACCATCCTAACTCTAATAGGAGGATAAAAAAAAAATTTATTTTGTAAATTCCAGCTTAAAAAGCCTTTGTATATATGGAAAAAAAAGCAAAGTCCTTATTTCAAAAAGAAAAAACGAAATACGAAAAGAAAATAAAAGAATAGAAACGAAGAATGAAAGAATAAAGGTTCGTTCAAGATGCTTATACCCTATTAAAACCAACAAACGGTGTAGGATTCAGCATTGTCTACTAAGATTTGATGCAATGTCCATAGTACATAAAGTAGAGGAAGTTGAAAAAAAAATGAAAATAGAAAAGCCAATTTACTCACTGATAATGCCAATAACCTCATCACTACACTTCATAAAGATCAAAGTTTACAAATATGAGGCAACAAAATTCTAACATGAGTATTGAAATATTACTCCTCACTCTCTACTTTCCTTTTGCTTTCCGTCCGAAATTTGATGAAATGTAACCAGTGCATGAAGTACAAATCTCATTGAAGAAGGAGAAAATGTACGATATTAACGGGTGTCTTTTAATCTGGAAAGGACTGTCATGCGCTGATGAATGGGGGAAAAAAACCTAAAACAGGCGAAATGACCTTTACAGTGAAGAGGGTCGCATATCATCATCAAAGGTATGACAGCCTCGATTCGTGGTAACTAAATTAAAGAAGAAGAAGAGAAAGAAAAGGAGAAGAAGAAGAAGAGTTGCAAAGTAGATGTAGAATTGTTTTGAAAGTTTTTCTTCTTTTTTCGGGGGGAGGGGGAGGGTGAGTTGGCTCCAAAGCCAGTGGGTAGCGACATTTGCTTTCAAATACGCGCACAAACAAACCCACGCACTCAAGCACTCAAGCACTCAAGCACATAGCCAGATCTATTGCATAGAAAATATCTTTTCTTCTTTTGTCCAACTCCAGCTACTACATCTTTCATACGTACATATTTATTCCAATCCACCATATTCAATCTAGTTAACTGTATTGAAAGAAAATAAATAGAGAAGAAGTAGAGAAAAAAAAAAGAGAGGTTTGATCTTACGTAAAAGAAACAATTCTAATCGTAGTTTTGAAAATTAAAAAACTATATGTAAAATACACATTCCCTTCCCCTTTCATATATATAAATTAATACTTTATATACGCTGCCAACGACTCATGATGCAAGATGGTAAAAAACCCGTGTGGCAAGTGATGATTTTGTTTGGTAATGTAGTGGTTGTTGAAAGTAAGCTGTTGCTGGTAATATTCAGGGATCCAAAACTTACCAGTTTGAAGCAGCAGCATCTTCAGCAGCTGGGGTAGCTCCTGATTCAGCCCAGTCAACTTCTTCAGTCTCACCAGTCCATTCAGTCTCGGCTTCGGCGGCTTGGACTTCTTCAACTTCTTCACCTTGAACATCTTCAGTAGCATTTTGTTCAATCTCTTCTGGGTCTCTGTAGAAGTACAAATCTGGCATAACTGACCATTCAGTGGTTCTGTCAGCAATGATTCCTCTCAATCTGAGAACTTCTCTGGCCAACAACCACCAGATCAAACCAATAGAGTGCTTACCCTTGTTGTTACATGGGATAGCAACATCAACGTATTCAGATGGTGAGTCCATGTCGGTCAAAGCGATAACTGGAATGTTGACGTATGATGATTCCTTAATGGCTTGAGCATCGGTTCTTGGGTCGGTAACAATAACCAATCTTGGTTCCTTGAATGAACGGGTGATGTAATTTGTAAAGTTACCTGGGGTGAATCTACCAGCAATGGCAGTAGCACCAGTGTGAGCAGCAAACTTCAAGACAGCTCTTTGACCAAAGGTTCTTGATGAACACACGGCAACGTCTGATGAGTTTGGCACAGCTGCAATGATTCTTGCAGCCAAGACAATCTTTTCCCAGGTCTTACCAATGTTGATAATGTTAACACCATCTGGTCTGGTCTTGTAAACGTATGGCTTGTTGTGAACCTAAAAAAGAAAAAGAAAAAGATGCTGTTAGTAACCTAAATTCTATCAAAGTACTAAAGTACTTTACTCAAAACCAATGCAAAGTATTCAAAGAAGAAGAAAATAAAAGATGATAAAAATTATAAAGAGTTGAAGACAAGTATATCCAATTTTCCAATCCAACTTCTGTCAATGCACATTGGCCATCTCTATACATTCTTTTCATTTGCATTTCAGAATCCAATATTCCTTTCTGCTGCAATTCATTAAAGAAGAAGAAAAAAATTGCCACAAGTTGATATCAAAGTAAACATCATATACTGGGTCATTGGATTGAATTTTCTGAATCTTCTTCAACTCCTCATAGTCTTCTCATTTAATTCTCAATACTTTGCTATAGTCATGAAAGTTGGAATTTCTCTCCAACATTATTTCCTTAATTTCGAAAACATACTTGAACGTTCTTTGATCCCAAGTGGACGTTGGCAGCTAACAACAATTTAGCATCTTCTGGAGTTAAGTCAAATGAGGCTGGTAAGGACATCTTTGGTTGTGGTGTTCTATGTAATGATCACTTGCTTGTCGTTAACAAATCAAAGAGGTTAGATAGGTCCTGTTTTTTTCGTTAACTAGAATCTCTCTCTCTTGGTACTGAAAAAAAAAAAATTTGAAAAATACAATCTCTGTTCTCTCACTCAGTATGTGTCTGTGTGTGTTTGTGTGTGTTAGTGTGTTTTTGAGTGTGTGCGTGTGTGTTTGTATTATACTATGTAGAGCTAACGTTACACAAAACTGGTATGGAACGAGACAGAGATTCGCTAGTGAGAATAATAGGTCGACTGGACAAGGTTTCCGAGTGAAAGACCTAATACTTTGAGCGAGGTAAACTATGTTTCCCGTGCGACCTCGACTAAGTTTTCAAAATACTAAGCGCGACTTAACTTTAATGAAAAGAAAAAAGGGAAAAAAAAATGTGTTGCTAAACACGACTTTTATGCCCATTAGGTATTTTTGTCCGCATATTATGTATTCTAAACCCTAAGTTATGCTACATGCACGTGATTTACAAATATATGTAATAACGATACTTTAAGCGTGGTATAAACTACACATGTAGATACATATATAGGTGTAGATGTCTATGGGAAACATTCACGAATTTTCGTTTATAGAATGTGTAAACAAATAGCTTATTGATATCACCACCTCAAGGACGTTAATAATTCAATAAAGTAGATACTCTAATCATTTTTTTATTAAATAAATTGTTATCAAAATTAATTAAAGACAAAAATATTTGAAAAAGATAAAGAAATAGAACTCATTAAAACTTCATTGATAGCAGGATTGACTTCGTCCTTTGACATGGCTCTAATCCCTTTACATATTAGATCATCAAACCACACCCCTCCTGCCCCTCCTCTTTTTTTTTTCCTTTTTTACTCTCCACTCTACTGCTAACTTCACTTGACATATTTCCAAACGCTAGTGGTTTCTCTATATTCTTCAGGCAACATCAAGTACAAAAACTTTAAATTGTAGTCGTAGCGGATCAGAATTACGTTTCCATTAATCATATTCTTCAAGATTGAATCTCTGAAATTCTTTGCTCGTTTGAATAACCTAAAAAAGTTTGTAAAAACTTCATGATACGTTAGTGACTTGTTAGACATGCGTAGCTCAGTTACACCTTTACTACAACGGATTAGACTAAATGTGATGCCGCCTTGGAGTCTTTTGGAGTTCTTCAATTTAAGCATTATGACAAATAATGGAGTAAAGTTCAACACTATCTGTAAATTTTCCAACAAGTTGTGCGTCATCAATGTGAGTATATGTAGGATCGAAAACAATAAGTAAAATGCAAAAACTGTGGGTAGGAGAAAGATTAGGATCATGAATAGCAATGTACCCACAAGTAACTGATCCAATTCGAACCCAGTAAAAGTTCCAACTCTGAGCTGGGGTCCGTCTCCTGATCTGTACCCAGCCCCCGATCCAGTTCCAGTTCCAGTTCCAGTTCCGAAATCTGATTGCAGCGCATTTTCGTAATTATTCAAATTATCGATTCTGTTTCTCAAAACATTGTATTTCTTGCCTCTAATGAGTTGGAACAAGGACTTGATAGCTCCTATTTGCTTCTTGTAGAGCTTAGCAGCACAATAATACGATGCGTATATATGGAATGTGATCAAGTAAACAATGTCAGTGAGAAAGGCAATTAGAAAAGAGCATCCCCCTGTGAAGCAAATATATTTGATTGCTAGCATCACAAGTGTAGTGTTGTAATTTGAGTTCAAGTTGGAGTTCAAGTTCAAGTTGGAGTTGGAACCGGGGAAACTCATCAGGTCCATCACCAGCTTCCAAAAATGTATTGTCCAAATGTATAAATCACCAAGAAATGTTCCCAAATTGGTATTTAATTTGAACCCGGCTGGATGTTTTGTTGAAATCCATGTAATCAATGATGTCAAGTCTTGAAACAAATATTTCTGTAATATTGTGGAATTGAAGAAATAAAATATTTGGTTTTGGTGTGTTTGAATAAGATTATAGATACTGTGTCCTAGCAAAATATCGTTCAAGATGAGCCATATCGAGTTGTAAAAGTTGATATAGTTGGAGTTGTTGATATTGAGATCGTTGTTGAGTACTGGAATCTTTAGTTTGGTGATAACGAGAGAGTCAGATTTGTCATATAGGATGCGTTTGTTGTAGTAGCACAAGAATTGTATAGGAAAATAATTGAGTTGTTGTAGTCGTAAATCAGCTTGACGGAATACTCTAGAGATTTTGACAAGTGAAGTGCTGAAAATTATGGGTTGGTTGATGATGTCGATGGCCATGATCAATAGCTGTTGTAGTATTTGTACAATTGGAACGAGAATCACATAGAGACAATGTTGAAAAAATTGAAACATCCTTGTGCCGACGCCTGCTGTTGCAGGGTTTCTAAACTTCAAGCGTATGCGAAACAATTGATTTATCTTGTCGAGCACATCGCTATCAGAAATAAACTTTTGAGGCATGCCGTTCAGCATTAGTATTTTATTGTTCAATGGTTCATAAAACTTCAATTTGTTTTCTTTTGCACTATGATTGAAAGTATTGTTATTTGTTGTCTCTTTGCTCGAGTTGTTTGCTTCCATTGACTGTAAAAGTATTGGTTGAATTGAAAAGTATTCCAAGTTTCTAAAATTTGGTGGGTCAAAGTAAATGATTGTTGATCTGCAATTGATATTCAACTCGTTTGTTTTTTGATCAAACCACATTTGCAAAGTTTTGTGAGTTGAATGAGGATAACTTGTTGGCAAGTGTTGGTTGATATATCCAATAACTTTCAATTCGGGATCATCCAATTTAAAGTCATGCACCACTTTGTCGTTCAAGAGACAGTCAAACACAATGTAAATGTTTGACATTTCATACCCAATTACCATCACATTTGACTCACAAAGATGTATACGCAAATCATTGGGAAAGTAGATTTGTGTTGTGGAAACCATGTCATCATTCTTTTCGTTTATCATTATGTTAGCTCGTGTATGGCATAGGAGTCGCGTCGTCGAAAGTGGGTGCCACTACTATTGATAATGTTATTGTTATTGTTGTTATATCCAAACTGCAAGTTGGATGCCTCCTTGCGTATTCTCGATGCTTCGCTTTTGTTAATGTATTCAGTATTAGCAAACTTTGGTTCTGGATTCTTTATGATGAATGGGTAGGTCTTAATGATGAGTTTATCAACTGAATATAGTGCGACTAGGAATAAAAGAGAAGGAATGGAAAGCACCACAAATATTCGCACAATAATCAGTGCATATATATCATTCAAACACTGTAGGTACCAGCTGAGTTGCATTCAGAGTTAGATACTTAGAACCATCATATATATATGTACATATACGGATGTGTATGTATATATATAATTTTACTGTTGTTGTTTTTTTTTTTGTTCAAGCGCTCGAAATAGAAGGGGAGACGCGGGTAAGAAGGGCTAGGAGTGGTTACAGGTTGGTATTTTTGATTGTTTCTTTCAAAATAGAATGGTGTATACATTAGTCGCGAAATCTACCATCTGATATCTTGAGTTCTATACATATGTATATATATATATATATTGGTAGCGCATGTTGTTTCCTATTTTAAAAAAAAAACAGACAAGCTCCATGTTTTTTTCTCAAAGACTGTTTTTTTTCTCTTTTTTTTTAAAAATAGACGAAACATGGGGATAGAGTCATAATAAAGACATTTGTACCTGGCATCAGAAGAAGAAGAAAAAAAAAATTGCATTGCAATCTTTCAATGTTCAAAGTATGGAATTAAAAATTTGTCACCAGAACATGTGTGAGAGTTTAATTGAATGGATTGTTATTTTACTTGAACAAAGTCATTAAACGTAGAGAAAGATTAGTTCAAGATGAGGATTATGTTTCCTACTATGTAATTTCACTATTTGTTTTTTATTTATATTTCCTTTTTTTTTTTTTCTGCTCCATTTTGCAACCAAATTTTATAAATTTACAAAAAGAATTGGAGGAGAGTTTATTTGTGTTGGAAATTGCGAATCTACATTTTTATCAAAGTCCATCTGATACAATCTTTTATTTCATTTCTCTTTAGTTCATTTTCTTTTCGATTGATCGTTGCAATATGTGGAGTGTGTAAGTAAATGAATAGTGCAGCAGTTTGTATGAGGTATACCATACAATGTGGGCGAGTGGGTGGAGGAAGAAAGGTACTTACAAGCTATTGCTGGAATCAAGTCTCGCGTGACAGCAATGATTTCCATATGCGTGTGTGTGTGTGTCTCACTCACTCACTCACTCTCTTTAGAACCATTACTTTACTTAACATTACATAGCAGTTGGTGATCTATGCGGTCGTGTCCTTTCCATTTTTTTTCATTCTTTCGCATGAAAAAAAGTAGGAGAAAAAAATAAAAAAATAAAAAAATAAAAAAATAAAAAAATAAAAAATGACTGGAAGCAAAAAAGGAAGAGGGAAAGCAAATAGATGGAGTCATATTGAAGTTGTCTTTTTCTTTCAATTTTCTTTCAATTTTCTGTGTTTTTGAAAAGAGAAAAAAGTTAGTTATAGAAATATTACTTGGAGAGGAGGAAGGACTTATTTTAGGTAAACCGATATAAGCTTTATATAGCATTGACCATTCATATTGAATATGGAAATAGCATATTTTTTTTTCGTTAGTCTTTAGTATTCAATATAAATAGAAACTTTGTATCTATCAAATGTTGCAATGAAAATATTTGGGCTTTGGGACACGACCTACTTGAAATTCTAAGGTAAGGTTTGTGGCTGTCAACTGTTGCATTTGTAGTGATTGTAGAAGAGCCGCATCAAATTTCAGAGTTGACGTCATTCCATAGAGAAGAAATAGATGATGAGTAAGTGAATGAATTACCAAGTGAGTGAATTACCAAGTGAGTGAATAAGCTAGTGAATCAATGAAATCTAATGAAAAGTAAAGAAAGTTGACTATTTTGCTACCCTTTTCACCAATCTTTTGTGCATTCCAAGACTTTTGCATTGTTTCTTCCTGCTACAGAGTTAACGTAATGCTGTGCAACTGGAGCTAACAGAAAGATGTTGCATTGTATTATTTTGATGATATTGCCGTGATTTAATATTGTGATATTTAGACTAATTAATACTTGATAAACAGAAATAAGCCTTTTGCTCTTAATTAGCTTTCACGTTTCAATAAGTCTTGTGTGTTTTCACGCATCACGCACCCACCCCCCCTCCACTCTTTGCTGCTGAGCCCAGTTCCAACAAGGAGAGAGAAGATGCACAAAGACGAAAGAAAAAAAAAACAAACAAGTGAAGGAAAAAGCACGGAAGGAAGAGGGATTACGCGCAAGAAGAATTTCACAGGCACACAGTAGAAAGAGAGAGGCAAGGAAGGGGAGATGGAAGAAGAAGAAGAAGAAGAAGAAAAAAATATAACAAAAACAACTAAACTGCTGGTGTAATATAATATACTAATGGCGTACATCAAATTATTTAGTGTAGCACGATTGCTTCTCTCAGGGTGGAGAAGGAGGAAGGAGGAGAGAAAAGAGGGTCAGAACCTGGCAAAAAAAAACAACAACACAATTTAGTACCAAGCAGACTGCGCATTTCCATTCTCCAATCTTAATATCCCATTCCTCTCTATTTTCCTTCTTTTCCTTCTTTTCCTTTCTCTCTCCTTTCTCTCTTTCTCTCTCTTTTTTTTTTAAAAAGACCCGCACTCTTGAATCTTAACACTGCACATTACTATTACTTCACGATCCATATAAAAATATTTCGAAACCACCTTTTCCCACTTTTCACACAACCAACCCTATACTTGACCTACTTAATTTAATTTGATTTGACTTAATTTAACTTAATCCCCAAATTTTATTTTATTTTTATTTTATTTTAGTTTATTTTTTATTCTTCAATATTTTCGTTTCGAAACCATTTTGGTTCATTTACTCCGTATATGTCAAAAACCAAACATTCTATACCGCGTTACAATGGTTCTACCGTCTCCATAAATGGCACTGGCTCAGCTGCCAAATTAATACTAGTAATTTCAAACTTATTCAAGCTAGTCCACTCGCTTCCTATCCATGCTACTGGCAGTAGCACTGGTGTCGAGGCCAGCAAAGAGACCGAGTTGACACCAAACGAGTATTGGACAAACTTATTCATCTCCATGATGTTGGTTCTTTTGGGCGGTGTCTTTGCCGGCTTAACTTTGGGTCTCATGGGCCAAGACGAAGTTTACTTGAAAGTCATTTCCACTAGCGGTGACAAGAATGAACGAAAATACGCACAAAAAGTTTTGCGTTTGATTGGAAGAGGTAAGCATTGGGTCTTGGTGACTCTATTGCTCTCTAACGTCATCACTAACGAAACCTTGCCCATCGTCTTGGACCGTTGTCTTGGTGGCGGATGGCCCGCAGTTGTCACATCCACAGTCTCTATTGTCATTTTTGGCGAAATTATCCCACAATCCATCTGTGTTAGGTATGGCTTACAGGTTGGTGCATTATTTGCACCATTTGTCTTGATGTTGATGTACATCATGTATCCCGTCGCATACCCTTGTGCCTTATTATTGGACCACATCCTTGGTGAAGACCACGGTACCGTTTACAAGAAATCAGGCTTAAAAACATTGGTGACTTTGCACAAGACTATGGGTGTGGAAAGATTGAACCAGGACGAAGTCACCATCATCAGCGCTGTGTTGGACTTGAAGGAGAAATCAGTTAGCACTATTATGACACCCATGGATAGAGTATACACCATGAGTGCAGACACGCTATTGGATGAGAAAACGGTTGAAGAGATTTTCAATGCCGGATTCTCTCGTATTCCAATCCACTTACCCAATGAGCCAAACAACTTTATTGGTATGCTATTGGTGAGAGTCTTGATCAGTTACGACCCTGAGGATGCTTTACCTGTTGCATCGTTTCCCTTGGCCACTCTACCAGAAACAGGTGTTGATACCTCGTGCTTAAACATTTTGAACTACTTTCAAGAAGGCAAGTCACACATGATCATTGTTAGCGAAACACCAGGTGAAGCAACTGGAGCTTTGGGCGTATTGACATTGGAGGATGTCATTGAAGAATTGATTGGTGAAGAGATTGTTGACGAGTCCGACGTTTACGTTGACATCAACAAGAATATCAAGAGAAAACACCCTGGCCCATTGTCAAAGAGGAATTTGACCTCGTATTTGCACAACTTGTATCAAAGAGGCGGCAGTGCCGCTGCTTCTAAAAGAAATTCTCTTGAGTCGAGCGAACGTCCTGATTTGAAAGAAAGGTTATCTGGAACTGGCTCTTCAGAAGCAAAACTGATATCGTATACACCTAATCATCGAAATCACAAGAATGAAAATGGGGAACTATCAGCAAGTCAAAAAGGCAATTCGTTAACTGGTAACAATGGCACTGGTGCAAGCGCGAACAGTGCTGTCGCTACAGCAGCAGCAGCAGCAGCAGCAGGTGGTGGTGGTTCCAAATTCAAAATCAAAAACCCAGCATTGAACCCATTGGAGACTTCGAAATCTTTTGTCCACATCAAGAGGCCTGACCAAGGTACAATCCACTCTGTTGCAAAAGCTGCTTCTCCGGCTCCTATACACCCGGAGACTACAGGTGAACATTTGAGTCCACACAAAACGGGCGAATTGTACCCAACTGAACATGGCGCAATTAATGAAGCCAAGAGACGTTCGGTAGAATTGAACTCACCAACACCTAAAATGCTAGACCTTTCTAAAGATGGTGCAAAAGGGTTAAAAGAGGAGGAAGGTAAACAAGGTGGAAAGGATGAACAGGAAGAAGTTGATGTCACTGACCACCACCGTCACGACCATCATGATGATGGACATATAGATATACCAGTTGGTAACAGAAGTTTTAATAATGGAGGAAACGGTTTTCTTGATTTGGAAAGGCAAGAATCTAGATCTTATAGAACAGGTGGAATCATTGAGTCCGTTGTCAATGTTGACGGTGTGCACAAGACGATTATTGAAAATGTTTCTGATGGTGATTTAGAGTTGGAAAATGGTGAGGACGATTTGGTGATTGATGATGCAATGCTGAATAGAGAGCAAAACAAGAGAAACAAGAAAAAGAAGAGCTCATCAACTGGAGGAAGAAAAAGAAAGTCTAGACAAGGCTCGACTTCATCGAGATCAAATTCTTTTAGTATGAATAAATTTAGTGATGAGGACGAAGAAGAACACCAGTCATTGCTTAATGGACACAGTAATGGCGATGTTGGTAGTCTACACTCATCAGTTAGTTCTTCGATAACCGGTAATGGTGCTGGAAGAAGATAAGTAGCAATCAACTATGACATAAGAATGATCTTAATTATAGTGCACATTTATGTAGGAAAATTTAAGAGCCAAGTTTTTTTTTTGTTTTTTTTTTTTCATTTTCATAGTTTTTCTTTTGCCCCCATCCCCTCTCCTCCTCCCCATTACCCTATTGCATTTTATCCTTTATGTTTCTTTTTTTCTTGAGTAATATATTCTATACCTGAAAGCTGTTATTAATGTATTGTAAATTTCATATCATCATGGACAGTGGTCCATTTCTGTTATTATATGAATAATTTCTTTTTAAACAATTTAGTAAATTCAGCGAGAGGTACCATAGACTATGCTTTATATTCTTTGCGCATGCAAATCCAAGCTAGCAATTTATATCCACAGAGTAGTTATGGTTGATTTGTTGATGAATCTCAAAATGTCAAGGGTTTGGAAAAGATTTGACAATAGTTTTGACAAAGCAGATTGGGTCAGGCAACGAGAAAGTGGGTACAAAGAGAGCATATGTAGAATGTGTACAAGCTAAGGAGATACAAATAAGGCAAATTTGGTTTTCCATTAGCTTGGAAGTCAATACTTGTACAGGAAAGAGACAAATTGTATTACAAAAGTGGTACCAAGACAATGACATGTGCTTTCGAAACTACAATTTGTTTATCACTGTTATACATTGCTATGAACTTTGATATTGCAAATGCTATTACTAGAACTATTTTTCCTCTTACTCTTTTTCTCGATATTTATTCTGTTAACAAATTCTTTTTTTCTTTTTTTACTTTTAATTTTTTTTTATCCTCGGCTGTATTCAAATAATTGTGGCTATTTCCGACTTGACTTTGAAAATATATATAGCAAGTGAAAGTGATGGATAGAGCAAAGTTAAAAACACACATACAAACAAGCAAGTTTATTAGGACAGAATGATTGAAACAGACGGCAAGGAAGAAAAGAATAGATAAAGTGCGAAACTGATAAGGCAAGACCAGGATAATAAATCGAAATAATAAGAAGAAAAACTGGATTGGATCATTAGTGAGATAGAATATTCTATACATAGTAAAAGCAAGGTAAAAAGCAAGAACAAACGAACCAATGATGTAATAAAGTCCTTAATTGTCTCTTTATTGTTTCTCCCTCATTTTTAATATCGTTGATTCTTCAAAATTGATGATAGAGATAGTAGTCTACGGGTAAAACTTATTGTATTTATCACTACTTCCAATCAATCTAGCAATCTTTCCCAGAACAAACAAAACTCAAAGTAAAAAAAAAAAAAAAATAGAAAAAAAGCTCTTACAATAACACAACAAAATAACAATAATGAAAAATGAAAACGTGTGTTTCCACCTATTCGTGTATATATTTCGTCCTGAACCTGGTTCGATTACATACCCGGTTTGAGTAATAAACGAGATATTTTTAATGTCTATAAAATACATTCTATTATATATATTTAAATATATATTTATATAGATTCGATTTTGTACCAATTTTTCAAACCGAATCAACGACTCCAAATATTTTTCGTATTTCGGGAATTTACAAAGTGAACAAAACGAACCACCAGTACCAGAATTGAAATCAATAAATTTACACTTTATACCAACACTAAACCTATCATTCCTTTTCATATCTCTTCTAAGCTGCTTGTCTTTCAAACTAGGTGTTTGTCTCGAATACTATAAATAAGTCTTTATTTTATTCATTATTCTTATTTCGCTTTATCAACAATTCTTTGTTTTACCCAAGTTGTATTGCTCCGCCCCTTCATCCACACACACATATAGATACATACACACACATATAGACACATACACACACATAACACACATACACACAACACTGCTACTACCGAAACCACCATTACCACCACCAGAATAGTTTCACTGCCATAATAAAATGCCATTTAAAAACCTATTTAGCTCTCTGTCGACGTCACTTACAGATGATCAGAAATCAACATCATCTTCGAGCCATAGATCGTTGTTGAGAAAACAACAGCCTTCGTCGAGGCTGGTATCACCACTGCTACTGCTGCTGAAATCTGAAACCTCAATTTTGAGGAGCAATCAACAGCATCAACCACTGCAAATGAGTAATGCAGCTAGACAAGGTCCAAACCAAGGACAATTCCAACACTACCAGCAGCAGAATCAACAACAACAGCAACAACAACAACAACAACAACAACAACAACAACAACAACAACAACAACAACAACAACAACAACAACAACATCAACAACAACAACATCAACAACAACAATCCAATCATGCTCCGCATCATACCAGCACAAACTCAACAGTTATTCGCAATAATGGGTCATCGGCATCCTTAAACCACAACATCAACCAAAACAATAGTAATTCTCCATCGGCAAGTATTGTATCGGAAAAAGAACACAAGCACCATAGTCCACTTAGAAGATTTCTCAAAAAACTCAAACCACTGGAAAGTAGGTCGAAACACACGTCCAAATTGGGTAAGCCAGAACCGATACATCCCAAGGCTGACATCTTTAAAAAATATGGTCAACCAGGTAAATTGTTAGGGACGGGCGCAAGTGGTTCAGTCAATTTACTCACGTCCAAGACAGATCCGCTGAAAATATATGCTGTTAAAAAGTTTAGAAGTCGATTACCCGCAGAACAAGAAGCTGATTACAAGACAAAAGTGCTTAATGAGTATAAAGTTGGCGAGTTTCTTACACACCAGAACTTGATTCACACGTTTGAACTTTTGGAGGATTACTCACATACAAATTCCAAAATCGTGGACCCTGATTATTTTATTGTTATGGAGTATTGTCCATATGACTTTTTCAATCTCGTAATGAGTGGGTTAATGGAACTCAATGAAGTCTCATGTTATTTCAAACAGATTGTTAATGGTGTTCATTTCTTGCACGAGAACGGTTTAGCCCATCGCGATTTGAAACTAGACAATTGTGTTGTTAGCAATACTGGTATCCTCAAATTGATCGATTTCGGCTCAGCAGTACAGTTTAGAAAGGAAGTGCCACTGGGATATTTTGTCACCGAGGATGATATTATGTTGAGTCCCAAACATAAACTCATTAAGGCTAGAGGCGTTGTTGGCTCGGACCCTTACTTATCACCCGAAGTCTTGGAGCCAGTGGGAACAGGCTACGACCCAAGAACCGCCGACGTGTGGTCAGTTGCAATCATTTACTGTTGCATGATTCTCAAGAGATTTCCTTGGAAATTGCCAAAATTGAGTGACCCTTCATATCGCTCATTTGCAGGACCGCAACTTGTCAACCCACAAAATGGAACATCGTCAATTGAGGACGGTATGAACAATATGAATTTGGGTGAGCACAGTGGTAATGGTAATGGTAATGGTAATAGTATTGGCCACGGTCGTCATAATCACCATGCAAATATTGGGCCCGATAGGTTACTAAGATTACTTCCCCACGATTCACGCACAGTAATTAAGCACATGTTGACATTAGATCCGAAAAAGAGATATCTTATGCCCGACGTAATAAAAGATTCATGGGTGCAATCAGTTCACGAATGTAAAATCATCGGTCAGCCTGGAGTTGACGAACACACTATAAGCAGTGAAAACCACCAACATCATTTGGTGACTGAAGATGACTTGAAAAAGATTAGTCAAGAAAAGGAATCCATGAGAAAGTTGAAAGAACAAGGATTAGCCTAACCTTTCTTTTATTTCTTTTTTTTTTTTTTTTTTTTCTTTTCGAGTATTACTACTATTATTGAATATCGCTTCTTTTGCATTAAGACAATAGTGCCTTTTCTTGTTTACTTATTGTTATTTTCTTCCTCTACATTTCACTTTATTTCACAATTCTTTTTCTCCTTGCGTCTTATGGTGCTTTTATGCTACTTCAGGTTTGAAAAAAGGGTTTTAACGTAATGTTAAACTTTTCGTAATGTATTAAACCAATTTGGTTCTAAATCTTTGGACTAGTTCAGTTCAAAATAATTTACCCGGCATTACTATGGGCATGACACAAAAATTCTCTTTTTTTTTCTTAAAATAAAATAAAATATGCACAAGCACCTAAATTATTATATATGAAAGAAAAGAGTAATCAATCATTCGTAATCAGTGAAGCACAATCATAATTGAAAACATCGCCACAAGCAACCAACTCTTTGTTGACATTTTTTAGGCTTATTTTTTTTTTTTTTTAACTTTAACTTTTTCTGTTTCTTGATATCTTAAAGATTAACAAATTTGTGTATGTGCTAAATGGTAATGTCAATCCACGATGTCATATCATTCAATATCAATAGCAGCAACCCCGCGACAGTTAGCACAACCACATTCAGTACAGCCATCACTACCACTACCAACACCACCATCAGAACATCTCATCTCATGAACATCACATCCGTTCCATATATTCCGCAATGGATAATCACGCTATCTTTCTATAGCTCATTAACTTCGGCAATGATTATTTTTCTAAGTATACTTCTCCACCTCTTCAATTACCGCAAACCTTTCCAACAGCGACTTATGATTCGAATCCAGCTTATCGTTCCACTTTTTGCCATTTCGTGCTACTCAATGCTTGTAAACCAAAAGTCGCCGTTGATTCGTTTTATAGTTGAACCATTACGGGAAATTTATGAGGCATTTGTGATTTATACTTTTTTCTCTTTGCTTACAGATATGCTTGGAGGAGAGAGAAATATTATTATAATGACTAGTGGCCGAGCACCTGTACGACACCCTGGAATTATGCAATACATTATGCCACCATTGGATATCTCAGACTCTCGTACTTTTCTTAATATCAAGCGAGGGATATTGCAATACGTGTGGTTGAAGCCAGTGATTTGTTTCTCGACGTTGTTTTTTGAGATGATTGGTTGGTATAATGTCAACGATATGAGCTTGCATCTGATTTATTTGTGGATGACGGTTATTTACAATGCAAGCGTAACATTGAGTCTTTACAGTTTAGCGATTTTCTGGAAAATCTTATGGGATGACTTGAAGCCATTTAAACCAGTGGGCAAATTTCTTTGTGTGAAACTAATCATTTTTGCCTCGTATTGGCAAGGTGTTATTCTCGCAATATTAAATTTCTTTCAACTTCTTCCGGGTAGCGAGGGGGAAAATGATGGTAGTGGTGACGGTAATGGTAATGGTGAGAGTATTGGAGTGTGCATTCAAAATGCGTTGTTGTGTGTTGAATTAATTGCATTTGCAATTGGCCATTGGTACTCATTCTCCTACTATCCGTTCACAGTTTCGCAATTACCATGGGGTAGATACAAATTCAAATATGCATTAAAGGATTGGCTAGGGTTCAAAGATCTTTTGATTGATTTTCAAAAGACATTTAGTGGTGAGCATTACAAGGATTACCGCCAGTTTGACTCTGTTGAGGCGATGGTGGCGCATCCGGATTCCAAAGGTAGAATGAGTCGAATACATCAGGGTTTGCGATATCATTATGACGGAAAACACAAACATTGGTTGCCAGAACCGGCCGCGAACCAAAGTGGCGGAGTTGTATCCGCACCCGGGGTTGTTCCTAGTACATCGGAGATTCATGCGTTGCAACCGGATAATGCATCATTGTTGTCCAACAACACGTCGATGAGGGCGATATATCCTACTTCTCCAAAAACATCACCAATGACTTCACCACCCAACTCTCCGATATTGGAGGAAGATGAGGAGGCGACTGGCGTAACGGGCATGGAGGATTCGGACGCGATGAGATCAATTGCGTCAGGGTCATCTCAGATGTCTACATCTATGCAAGATGTCTTTAATAGTGATCCGCTTCTATCAAGAATAGATTACACCAATGAGAAGTTTGATGAAGATGAAGCAATTTACCAGGAGGCAATAGACACCATAGGGAATTATGCGCTAGAGGATAAACATACAAAACAAATACTTAATTACCCAATAATCGATGGAGTGTTAGCGAGTCATATGTATGGGTATAGGGTACAGAAACTACGAGAGCGACAGCAAAATTTACGCGATAAGAAACTTGCAATCAAAAAGAAACAAAATGATAAGATTTTGCAATCGAATCAAAGTTATAGATATGGGAGTATTGTATAATGCGTTATATGGCAAATTTTTCAATTTAATTTTTGCTCCGCATTACATATCTGTACTCAGTACTTTGTAAATTTTTTTGTTTTTAATTTGGTTTAATTTAATTTAATTTTTTTTGATTTAATTTGATTTAGTTTGATTTAATTTGATTTTGGTTTTGATTTTTTTTCCTTAAAATTTTTTTTTTTTAATGTAGATCATCATGAAATTTATAATATATATATATATGTACACGTTATTGCTTAGTTTAATCGTCAATCTTGAATGAGTATAATGCATCAAGGTCCTCATCTGTTAATTTTTTCTTTTCCTTGGCTGGCGGTTTAGGTTCTGCTTGCTGCAGTGATATTGATGCAGACACAGCAGAACCAAGTTTCTCCTTCTTCTTATCCCTAATTGTTCCGTCTCTATTTTTATCTGTTTGTTTAATAGTACTGGTACTATTTGTACCTCCGGTAGTTGGTTTTTTTGTTATGGAATAAACCAACTTTGTTTCGACATCTCCTTCCGAAGTCCAGGTCCACCCCAATTCTTCGTTATTCAACATCTCTTCAACTGTTTTCTTAACCAACTGTCTTCTTTTCAACTCCAATTTAACTTGTTCACCCAGTTGGTCTTTTTTGTATATATCGTATACTGACCAATCTGCCCTTCGCTGATCATGGATCAAGTATAAGTTAACTTTATTACTGCCTTTACTTCCCAGGAGACGGTTTTTCAATTCATTGAATTTTTGGTTTTTCAAGTCATTCATGCTTATTCCCCAGGTAAATTGTATGGACTTCTCACTGCTTTGCTTTTGCGCTGTTTTCAATTTTTTGTCCATTTGACGCAATGCCTTTTTGGAGCCCATGCTGATCAATTCGAGTTCCTTGAGTTTCGCTTTTTCCTCGGAGTAGGCTTGAATCATATCCCTTATGGGACGAATGCGCACAATTGGGAGTTGCGGCTTGGTACTGGCTCCCTTGTCTGCCCCATCTTCTGTCTTTGAGTCAGCTTTTCTGCTGCTCGAATGTATAGATATTCCTTCTTTTTTCAAATCCAAATTTTTTATCACAAACTTGATATCCGTCTCTTTCAACCCTTGATCAGTCACCAAATTAACAAATCGATCAGGGGCTATATCGACCAATTGATTCAATAGTGACCGGATTGCATCTCTTGTAGATTCTGTGCTACTTTCTAATATTTCTTGCAATTCATAAAGATCCCTACGTGTATAGTAACCATCTTTTGCAAATTTATCATTTGCAAAATGATTGATATTCAGTTTTTGGTTAGGGGGTGCAGCATTCCTACTGTTTACATTGGAGCTTGGATAACCACCGTTGTTGTTGTTGTTGCTGTTATTGTTGTGGTTGTTGTATCTTTTAGGTGCAAAGTCACCTCTATAACGATCGTTTTGACCCAGTTGTTTACCCGATGCTGAGCCATACCTTTCATTGTTATTGCCAAATCGGGTTTGTCTTGGAGACAAGTTACTGCCCGTTCGAGGTTGGAAACGAGATTCGTGCTGTGGTTTAGATTGAGCATGAGTAGGGGAATGAGGTCGATGAGGGCGATTCAATGCGCGGTGGATGGATGTACTAGAAAAGAATCTAGTGCTTGGTGCAAGCAAAGTCCTTGTGTGCAGCTTCATTTTGGGCTCTTTGCAATTTGGTACAATGAACTGGAGTAGATGTGAAGGAGAGCAGATGGAGGATAAACTTGGATTTGATTAGATCATTTCAAGATGAAAAAGTGCTTTCTCTCTCTCTCTCTCTTCTTTTTTTTCTTTTTATTAGGGTGGCATCTGTGCGGCTCAGTTCAAAGTTTTTGCATAAAATAGTTCTTTATTTTTTTTTCATTTAATTAAGTAAGTGATTCCATTAGGAATAATCTAAAAAAAAAAAAAAAATCATAAAAATTCCTTTCACGTGATACTATTGAAAATGGTCAATAGGAGATGTAAGGTTAATGTTAAGGTTATGTTTATTAATTTTTTTTTTAATTAGTCTTTTTCCAACTGATTCGTGAGCTTTACAAAGACAAAAAAAAGAAAAGAGACATGGATGATTATGGGTGGGCTAATGTGGTAGCTTACCAGGTTTCCAATCCAAAAAATTAGCCTGGTGCTAGTTGTGGTCAACTTATTGTTGGAGAATTCAAAACACATTTAATTTTATGACCGTTTCTATTTATGAATATGGGTATAGGGATAAGTCCACCATTGGAGATTTTTTCAACATTGTTACGAACAATGTATACCTAAGCAACATATATATATATATATATATATAGAGGGAGAGAAAAGTTTATGATGTAATATCAAGTTTATTAATGGATTGTTTAAAAAAAATAATTGGGCTCTAAAAATGCACGTGACCCTTTTTCTTTTTGCAGCTTGAACTTAGTAATTGTAAATAAAACAAAAAAAAAGAAGAAAAGGAAAAGTGCTGATGTTCCTCCTAATTAGAGTGTCCACTGATCTACTCAAGTTTGAGGGAAATCTCTGATTGCAAATTCTATTCATTCACTACTTCAAACCAAGTGGATTGAAAAAAAGTTTAGATGTTGTTTGTGAACTTTCTCTTCTTTCAAGTATACATAAAGTTTAGTTCGGCAAAGTGCTTGGGATCAAATACTTTATGTGATCAACGTTTCTTGGTTTGAATACTGAATACAATAGCCTAAGCTTATGTATTCAATTTTGGTTATTAAAATTATAAAATAGATTATGTGAGTCACTCGGATGAAAGGCTTTATTTCTCTTTATTGTATTTTGGATAAGGTGGCATCCCCCAAGGAAAAAATAAAATTGATAATCTTGATGTTCCAGTCCACCGGTAAATACTTTACATCCGCTTTTCCACCGCTAACCCCCCCCACTTCTCCTCCAGCCACTTTCCATCCATATGGAATAAGGTACCACCCGGAGATAAGGAAATTCTTCTAATTGCAAAAAACAAATAATATATATATATATATATTATAATAACAATTTGATTACACAAAAGTGAGCGATAAGTTCAATTATTATTTTCTTATTTTATTTTTTATTTTTTATTTTATTTTTTATTTTTTTAGGGGGGGTGGGGGAAGCGGGAAAGGAAGCAAAGAGGAAATTGGGGGAAAAGCGGCGGAAATGTGTATATCCACCTTTCCATTTAGACTCATTGATATATCTGTAGAAGAAGACGGGAGTATGGGGGGGGGGGGGGGGGGGTAGAAATAGATAACAAAAAAAAATAGAAAGCTTCCCTCTTGTTTGGATTACTTGTTTCCCCTGTTTAAGAAACACGAATCTGGCAAAATACTCACAGGTAGTTTATTGAAAATTTCATTTGTAAGTGGTTTTGAAAATCACATGAATGGTTGCACGGTACATCTTTGCGGATCATTAGCCAACAACAACAACAACAACAACGAACAAGAAGAAGAAGAAGAGGAAAGTATAATTTGTATATTCGCCACTTTCTCAACAGTGCGATGAGCATATGGCTACGAAATTTTTAAACTCCAAGTCTAGACCCTAATATATTCTATAATAAACAATAAAAGAGCAAAACCAAAAAAAAAAAAAAACAAAATTGAAGTTTTTTTCATTTTAGGATGCAATGTCAGGATGGAGGACCGGGATCCACAGTTCTAGTGCTGAACAAATAGCTCTATCATTTAACCAATAGGAAGGTGAATTAAAAAGAAAGCAATCGAGGATAGGTAAAGTAGAATTACAAATTGCTCTATCTAGCTTTTTCTCTCTTTATTTTTTCTTTTGTTTTTTTTTGTGCTGACCACTAGCAACATGTAGGAACCAGAGCAACCTCAATACTACTTCTTTGTATAAGTATAAACAAAAATCCATAAGAAAACGTTTGATAGAACGTAGTTGAATTCTTCTCTTCAATGTAGACTTTCGATTGTGACGTTGCTTTGTATAATCCATCTTTCTTCTTTACTCTTTTATTTATTTTCTTCTTTCTTCACATTATAAAATAGAAACAAGGCAACATGACAAGCAATTACAGCTGTACTCTGGAAAAATGATTTGGATGATGTACCATGTTCCAAGTGATATGTATGACCACATAATGGGCGAAAGTGGGAGAGAACAAATCTGTACGACGTCTATACACTTGGGTAATTAGTGTGAGTAAGCAAGAAGTTGGGTAGGAATGACAGGGATGGTGCAATAGATTGCTTAATCCCACAGTTATTCGTTTTAGTATGTGTAGAGAAGACAAATATACAGAGACAGAAAGCAAAAAGAAGGAAATTCAAACAGTGTATTGTATTATGAAGTAAATGTAAATCTAAACTTTTTGTATATCTTAATGCTCATTCTATTTTGTATAAAACATGTAGTAGTAGTAGCAGTAGTAGGTAGTATTAGTGGGTAATAGTAATGGGTGGTAGTAATTGTAATTGCAGTCATATATATGTGAAAAATTCATACAAGATAAATGTGTAAAAGAGCAACCCTGCTCCACACAAAAGATTGGCAAAAAAAATAAAATCAAACAGTAATATGCCAAATAAACAACTTTTGTACAATCATATATGCCCATGTGGTGATGCTGTTAATTAATCCATAGTCCAGCTATGATGTAAAGAAAACCTTTTTTCATCTTTTTCTTCTTTGGTAGTTCATCTCCCCCGCCATTCCACACCAAATGCCAAAATGTTTAAATCAAGCAAAAAACGAAAATAGAAAAATAAGAAAGGAAGGGGAAAAAACTCCAACTCAAATGTTGCACTCCACTGTCATTCCACAATCATTCCACTGTAATTCCTGTTTGTTTAAAGACAGTTTCTATCCAAAAAACTGTAGTCCAATGCAATATTATCAATAATCTCTCTAGTGCTTATAATATAGTTGAAGCTCACTGATTTATTTGGTTGGTTATAAACTTCTCTTCCTCCTTGTTTCTCAACATTATTATTATTGTTGTTGCTGTTGCTATTACTATTATTACTATTATTATTTGTCTTGTTGTGATGTTGTTTCAAAATGGATTTGATCTCTTTTGTTGCCTCTGCAGTGGCTGCCAATTCCATCAATGAAGTGACCGAAGTGGAGGTTGTTGAGGTCGAAGTAGTTGAATCCTTTCTGGATGCTGCAGATAATGTAGGGATAAAATCTTGGTCAAACTGTAAACAGATTGAGGACGAGTCGGAATCTGATTCATAAGAAGAAACAGACATTCTATCATCTTCAACACCATCTTCTATAGCATTGTCCAAGTCATCTAAAGATGATTCATTGCGAAAGATCATTACATTTGATTCCTGTGCTTGTGCTTCGGCAGCCTTTGCCTGCGTCGGCAGCAGCAGCAGCAGCAAGAGTGACACGGTTTGTTGGGTTTGTTGACTTTGTTGTTGCGCATTGGCAAAGGGGTATGAAGGTACTGAGCTTGCTGGTTGTTCAATCTTTGGTCCAAATAGCCAAGTGATATCTGAATTTTTGTCCCAGTTGATAGCTAATGGGTTAAGCTCTGGTATGTTTTTGTGGTTTTTGAAAATTCTCCTCCAGCAGATATTGTGTAATCTCATATAGAGAAACTTGTTGTGGTATACATAGTCTGGGTTTGAGTTCATGTATTTGATAAAGTTTGTCAAATTTGTATTGTCTTGGAGGTGGTGGGTTCGTGTAGTGCTTGGAGGGACATACTCTAGGTAGTCTATATTCTGAGTAAATTCTGTATTGATGTAGGACGTATTGTTGGAGGTACCTAAGACCATATCGTCTAGTGAATGGTAGTAGTACATTGTGTAGTGGAGAGATATGGGAAAAGGCGAATAGGTATGTGTTTTGTAAGTATATATGTATATGTATATATAAATATATGGTATTATGAAGGGAGATTTAAAGTAAAAGGGAGAAAATAAAAAAGGGAAAAAGAAAATAAATTGAAAGGAACAGAGGTTGCTATATATATATATATATATATATGTGTATATGTATATATGTATATATGTATTCGTTTCCATATTTGAAAATGGGTGATTACAAGTTGCAAGTGTTGGTTGATATTTTATTTTTAGTTATGGGGCGGTTGGAGACTAAAGTGGGGGAAGTTTTTACGGAATAATGGATCAATGCCTCACATGAAGAAAAGCCAGAGAAAATTATTCTGTGCCTTTTGGCGCTTTTTATTTTTATTATTTTTTATTTTTTTATTTTATTTTATTTATTTTTATTTATTTTATTTTATTTTTATTTTATTTTTTATTTTTTTTATTTATTTTTATTTTTATTTTTAATTCCAGAAGAAATTGTGCAAAAAGAAAAGCTGATGATGCACAATGTTTTATATGTACAAATAACACAAGCACATGCATCCATACTCATTTGTAATATATTACATAATTATGAAACGAAGGAACAAAGGCATGGGAAGGCATGGAAAGGCAAGGCAAGGCAAGGCGTCCTTTTTCCATCTGCTAACAAAAGTTTCCAGCTACATGTTGTATAATTTTCTTTTTTTCCATTTTCCTTTTTTCTTTTTCTTTTTCATGTAGTTTTTGTAGTGTTTTTGGTTAGCCTGTGTACTTAATTCTTCTTAATATAATATGAAGTATCCAATTTGAGGATATAGAGTATCAGTTAGTCATCCATTTTATATATCCACTTTTGTTCTGTTGCACACATTATAAGCCAACTAAAGCAAATGTTCTGCATCGCTAAGTTTCTCCAGAGTAAGAGGGAGGCGAAGGCTACATCAAACAAAGAAGAAATAAAAAAAAAAAAGAAAGGGCTAAAACAGAAAACTTGTGTTTGAGTCTAGCTGTAACTTGCTACAACTACAGTTACAGTTACAGCTCTACAGCTAGAGCTAGAGCTAGAGCTATAGCTATAGCTACTACTAGAGCTATAGCTACAGGGGTACAGTTGTTACAAGGTGCCACTACAGCTACGACAAGTTACTACCATGTGCTTGCCTATACTGCAACTGCTCATCGTTGCTGTAACACTCTTTTTCAACAAAATTGCATTTCCGAATTTCTTTTTTTTTCTTCTTTTCTTTCTTCTTTTCTTTCTATTGCACTTGACTCCACCTCATTTCTACACCTCTTCATCTCTTGTGTGGTACTCCTCCATTCCGTCTCAGCTTCAAACGCATCCTCCACCTCCACACCCCCACTTACCTCGATTGCTTATTGCTTCCACCACGATATTGCGTCATAGGTCTTTATTCTCGTGCGGGTGTCATTTCTAGTTCCACCCTCCCACCCTTTTTTTTTTCCCCCTCTTTTTTTTTCCTGCTTCCCCTCGCGCTGCTTAGTGATATCACCTAGTAATTTCTGCAGCAACCTTTACTCGCACGACCCAAAAGCAATATTTACCTTCGAACTAAAAGAAGGACTAGCGAATGCTTGAGTCGGCCCCATACATCTACCTTCTACTTCTCATCATTCTCTGCACCTGTCTTTTCTTTTCAGGTACCCAAGCCTTGCTCCATTTACAAGTAGAGGAAACAAGCCACAAGCAAATAAAAACAACAAATTGAAAAAAGAAAGCAGAATCAGAAACAGAAACAGACTGTTTGAAAGAATGCTAAAACTTGGTATTAAACTATATACTAGTATATTCACATTGATTCTATAGATATAGCCTTTATAATGTCGTAATTTGTACAATTTAAGTCAGTAACATCTTTTTGGTGATGACGACTTGAGGGCCTCGACACAACATAAATTGTATGGTTTTCTTTTTATGAATCTGGCCATTTTTTGCAACATTGGCACTTTTTTTTTTTCTTTAATTGACCATTTTGCCTTTCTTTTTTTCCTTCGTTCTTTCTTTCCTTTGCTTTTCTTCTTTTTCCTTCCTTTGCAGGATTGTACATGAAGGAGATATCGTGAGATGTTGTTTTATAATACGGCCCCCCCCTTGCCACCCCTGCCCCCTCCCAAAAAAATATCAAAGAACAAAATAGTTTGAGTACTCTAATAGTGCATAAAACAATACAATATATATATATATATATATATATAAAAATTATGTATATAATATATCGCAATAGTCATTAAGCTATTGGAACAACAGAGTATCCACGAGATGTCGTGAGATTATGACTCTATAAAACCAAAGAGGTAACAGCAGTACTGCCGAGTATCCACAATACCCCTTTCCATTTAACTTTTTTTCATTTTTTCATTTTTGATTTTCTTTTTTCGCCTATTTTTTTTCTGATTATAGCTCAGATCAGTATTGGTCAAGAGAGAGCATATGGTTCGATATTTGTATGAGCAAATGTATTTGAAACTTGAGGCGAAGAGTGAAAGTGAAAGTGAAACCACTAAAAAGCAATCTTTTCTTTTCTTTTAGTATGAAACAACCATAGTTTATGGAAGTAGAACCATCTGTTCAACTTATCGTTTCGTAGAAATAAACATCTTGTTTCACCAACACCAAAAGTCCAAAAAAAAAAAGAAAAACAACATTTGTCAAGGACTATGCCAATGACTTTGCAAACGAGAGAAAAAAAAGTGTCGCCCAATGTTTCAATTTTGTTTTAAACCCACACGGGCGATAGGGCGGAAAGTGGAGGGCAGAGTGCGTTTGTGGTTTGCCTTGTTTCTTTTTCTTTTTTCCTTTTTTTCTTTTTTGGTTCTGGCACTATTGTGAACTTATCTCTAGTGCATTTTTGGATAGTAACCAAGAGGTGCCATTGATTTATGTTCAAGCTTCATACTCATTGGATAGTTTTCACTAACCGTTACATGTTTCGCCTTTTTTTTTTCTTCAATGGTACTAGAACTACAACACACAAAGCATTATCTTTCAAACTCACCATATACTATACCCAATATATCAGAAAAACCAAAACCAATGCCGAAATGCAAATTGCAAAACGCAAAATCAAAATCACAAAAGGCAAAACGCAAAGGGCAAAAAGTGAAAAGCCAATAAAGAACAACAACAACAAGGAAGTATAGATAGGAACATTGGAAGATATACATGAAATTGTAAATAATGAGATATGGCTTAAACAAAGTTCTTCTTCTTCTTCTTCTTCTTCTTTGTCTCTACCAGCTATCTTGGTTAGTGTGTGGTCTTTATTCGTAATTTTAATTAGCCATTTTAGCCAATAGGTCTTTCTTCTTCTTCTTCCCCCTACCTTCTTCTTCCCCCTACTCCTTTTTGGTTGACATTTTGTTGTGATTTATAATTGAAATTAGCAACATGATATTATGACAATCTTTCCACTTTTCATATTCTTCCCATTAAAATTTTGATCTTTTTTTTTATCCTATAGCTCTTCAATCCTAACTAAGAAGTTGCTATCATCCTTTCGCTTTCAAATTGCAATGTGCTTAATCCGGGGAGAAGTTCCGAGACACATTTCTAATTCTTTTCCTTTTGTTTTTTCATTCTTTTTTCATTATTCCATTGTCTGTTTTGCATCAATCCCCATTGATCAAAAATCAATTCCAATTTTTTTATGTCTAAAAAGAAAAATAGCTTTTGAGCCAGCTTTCTAGCGGGTGAAGAAGAAGCGACAGATACGGGCGGAGAAGCCAAAGAGCCACAAGACTCCGGAGTACAATAAAGAGTGAGGCATGCATAATGCAATAAAAAAAATTTTTTTGATACAAGAGCAAAATGGTACTGGAGAATGAAAGAACAAAGAGAAAAAAAAAAAACACACACACAAAGAGATTGTAATACATGAGAAATATCACAGATTCAATCTTTGTGGTTCTTTTGTTGTGTCTAGCTGTTTTGTAATACTTTGTTTTGTAATCCATTTGGTTCTCTACTTTTGTTGAACTTTTTGTGCTTCAATTGTATTTGTTTTTTTTTTCCCTAGCATAAAAAGAGAACTAGATGAAATTTTGGCTTATGTTGATAATTCTAAACTGTATTATTATTTTTTTTTTTAATTTTTTCGGAAATGTGCCAGGTCCTCCAATCAATATAGAAATAGTAGTATATGTAGATGAACAATGTGAAGAAATTTGGTAGAGATATTTTTTCCATGTTCTAACAATCATGATTGGTTTCAAATGGGGTAAGGCTCACAATCCAAGCTAACAAGATACAAAACAAGATAAACAATAAATAAGAAATTTACGCAAATGAATGAGGCAAAATAGTAGGAGAAAAAGGCCATCAAAGGCGTTGCAAGTAATACATTATTAGACACATCCGGAAAAACCAAACATCAACTTCTTTAATTATTTTTTCTTCTCTCTTCTATTTTCATTTACTTAGTTTGGCTCTATTCTACTCTACTTTGTTCTATAGTATTCAAGAATAATCACAAAAAAGAAGGAAACAAGATAAAGTGAATATTCCGTGGCTGTTCTGTGCTGCTTCCCATGTCTGCCTGTCTGGGTGTTCGCTAAAACTTTCCATTGAATTTGCTCGATTATTAATTTTTGGAGAAATAAAAATATTTTTTATTTTTATTTTTTTAATTTTTTTTTGGGTTTCACTTTCAGCTCTTTTCTTTTCTTTTTGTACTCTTTTTCTAATTTTTGTGCAATATTTGTTGTTCTCACAACAAATATTGTACCACCATGTTCTTTACGGGCGGGGGGAGTTGAGAGAAGTAAATTTTTACCCCACGGATTATTGGTCCATTATGTAATTGCTTTCAAATGACCACCAGCACCACCACCCACCACAGTCTATCAAGTATCAATACATATATATAGGTATATATATTACACAATATAAATATGTTGGTTTACTAAATAAATGTCATCTATCACCTTTTGCAAATTGCCCAAACCTTTCCTTTCCTTTCTTTTTTTTTCTTTTTTTCTTTTCCCTTCTTCATAGTTAGGCTCGGGACATCCCCTAACAATTCGTGAGGGGATGTCTAAAGAAACTGATTGCTCGCATTAATTCTATGGCCTCATTCTTCTTTTTCTTTCTTTTTCTTTATATTACATTTGAAATTTCTTTCCACTATACATACACGCACTCTGCACAGACAAGAACAAAGACAAGTGTTATTGATATTGAAATATTAACTCATTTGTGTTTACCCTATTCTTTTTTTTCTCTTTTTCTCTTTATCTCTTTATCTCTCTCTGTCTCTCCTTTTCTACAAAGCAAAGCTTCTCCACAGCTGTGTTGAACTACTTATTGTTGTGAATATTACAAATTCTTTCTTTTTTTCCCTAATCCTTTTCCCCCAGTATTTATTTGCCGTGAGAACGCCACTATAGATGAAGCCTCCAAAGTTATTTAGAGCTTATCCTCCTTCTTTTGCTTTTGGTCTTTTCTCTCTCTCTCCCTCTTTCTCCTCCTCCCCATCAACAATAGTTGTGTGTTTGTGTAATTATAAAGTATATAATGCACAAATGCTCAATAACATAACCAATCACCGTAATGGTTGGGGTAATGCAAAACAGGTATTCCAATATATTACAACTTTACACAAAAAAAAAGTTTTTCCGAAGACTAACAGAAAAAAATAAGTTTAAGAAAAAAAAAAGAAATTTAATTCAATTATTTATTTTATAGCAATTTTAGGCACTGGTTACGAACGTATGTTTATTTTTTTGTTTTCACCATTAAAAGCTTGTGGAGACTAATATTGGGGAACCTCAATTTTATTTTTGAATTTATTTATTCCTCTTTCTTATTTGGGAGATTCCTCCAATATCTTATATCACAAACTAATTAATCCGTGTCTCCACTTTTCTCATTCTCTCTCTCTCTCAATCTCTCTGTTTGCTCTCCAGCCACTACTTCATCTCAATTTTACCCTTCTTTCCCCCTTTCATGGAAAAACTCAACAAAAGTGATTACTAACAGATATATATTGGGAATTTGTGGAGGTGGAATAGGAGAGAATAGGGGTACAAAGCGGCTGTGACGAAAACAAACAATAAGTCTATCAATGAATTTTGTCTGACTCAAACGAACAGAGAGCTTATTACCTTTGATATGGTATTGTACTTTTTCTTTTTTAACCACTTGCTCATCACAAGATAAACAATAACTTATACTGTGCGGTGGGTGTGGGGGAGAGGTGGTATGGTCAGCACAGCAAATAAGTAAAAATAGGCAGTAAAGTACTACTAAAGTACTAGAGCAAAAATGTTTACAATAGCCTTTTTCTAATATATTGCTTGATTTTTCTTTCCTTTAACCCACCCACAATGCCTTTACCTTTTGACCCGGAGTCTGTTTGAGAAAAAAAAAATAAAACAATAGGATTACGGAGTTGTTCTTTAGAATACCACAGATTCCAAATGAACATTGGAAAATCTCTGACATTTTTTTTTTAATTTTTTTTCTTTTTAATTTTTTTCTCTTTATCTCTCTACCTCCACTTCATTTTTCTTTTCCCTTCCCATTTTCTACTATAAGGAGATTTTAATTGTTTATGAACAGCTTAGGTTAAGTGCCAAACTAATTTATCAAATTAATACCTCGTTCAAACTTAGCAACGACTTATAATTGTATCAACTTTGAAGAAATTACAGTTCATTATTGATGATATAGAAACTTGAATTTCGTTTTTTTTTTTTTGGGTGTCAAAGAAGCTGCGGGTAACTCCGGAGGAAGAACAAAAGAGTGAAGAGGGTAGAAGGAAGATTTAATCAACACTGCTTCCTTCCTCCAATCCTTCCATTTTTTACGCAATCTTTGTGGGGAGGGGGGGGGTAACTAACTATTGGGACTAAATCCAATTTTTAACCACATCGCCATGTATCTCTCTTTCTCTCTATCTATCTCTTTAAAAACTTATTGAAATAAAAAATGGGGAAAAAAGAGTTAAAAAAAATTTATGGTTTTTTTTTTATTCTGTAGCCGTTTTGTACAATTTTGTTTTTGTCAAATCAAATTACCCCACCTTAACTTTGACTTCATCTTTGTCGTTCCATACTTGTTATACGGTCTTTGGAGAAGATACAAGCCTCCTGGAAACAATAAAATTGTGTTCTCTACTATACGGTAGTTGCCACAGTGGACATACATAATGTAACAATAATTAGGCAAATAAAGAACTTACGCCAAATGCAAGCGTTTGTTTTGAAAGATTGTTACATCTTCTTCATGTTTTTGTCTATTCTTCTCTTTCCCTTCTTCCGGATCTAATACTTCACGTACAATTGGTGAAATAAAAGAAAAAAAAGAAGAAAAGAAGGTAGCAAAAAAAAAAGAAGAAATAAACTGTGGCTTTTCATCTAGCTTACCACAAATGAATTACATTTGCTATTCTCCAAATTGGAAGAAATAGTTTATAATTCAACAGGTGTATCAAAGATTAATCCTAGTACCTTGAATACTTGTTTGCTTACATTTCCTAAATGTATCAATCCAAACACTCAAATAATTCCAAACTCAAATTGTTTCCAAAACTTTTTTTTTTGATTTTTTGTAAGCGGAACCATTTACCAAAGTTCATCTTGCAAAGGAAAAAGGTGCTTTTTTTGCCTTTCCTCAAGTTTTCCTTTTGAATGATGTGCCGTTTGAGTATAGGGCAGTTTTCAGAAAAGATGGTGAAATTATATAATATGGCTTATTTACTAAGTTGCTACCATATGTATATATGTATATTTCCATTCAGATTGGGTTGCCTAATTTCCGTCTATATTTGCGACACCATTATCACCTTTGACGAATTTCTGCTGCATTCTTTGGTAAATATATATGCTAAATATATATACACTATTTTTTTTTTCTCTTTCTTCTTAACAAAACCTGTTACAAAAAGTTAAAGAACAGAAAAGAGAAAAGAGAAAAGAGAAAAAGAATTACAATTAATAGTACTACAACCACCACCCTTACCATTATCACGACTGTTTGTATCTCAATTTTTTGTGCACACAGTCAAGTCGATACTTGGTGGAAGAAAAGTACAGTTTTGTTATGACACTGTCTAACCAAAACTCAAAGTTCCATAGGGACACACAATCATCAAATGACGAGTATCCCACCGTTGCAAATAGAAACCCCGGCTCACCATCGTTGAGGCTGCCTACAGCTTCTTTCTCTTCACCAAGACTTGGAAGTGGAACCGGCACGGGGGCTGGAGATCCCAGGATACTCCACCCAGATGCAACCCACCTCCATTCCAATTCTAACTCTAATTCGCAAACCAATCTTAGCACATTTGGACGCCACAATTCACAAACGTCTCACAATGCAAATGATTCTGCCTCGTCCTTGGCCAATTTGTCACCACAGGAAAGCTATGATGATCACATTTCACAGTTGAACACTACTAGCAACTCAAAAACAATAGACTTGAAGACTATTAGTAAACACTTGGTTAGCCCCGAGGAAAGTTTGAAACAACAGGGTGGCGATATCACTCGTCGATTATACCATCAAATGGAAAACGTTTCTGACTCTCCTGGTTTAGAGAATGCAGAAGGCTCACTACATGGCGTTGGCGGGACCAATATAGGAAACCCAAAACGACGTGCAAGGAGCACCTCGTTTTCATACTTGGAAGAAGCAAGAAGAGGCTCAACCGCAAGTGATATAAATGTGCCTGGTGGATTTCGTCGAGAGTTTATTATTCAAAAGTCCTTGAAGAAGAACCAGCCACCTCCAAACTTTCTTACCCTGAACTTTATGGAGTTCCTTAGTATATACGGCCATTTTGCTGGTGAAGATCTTAATGATGACGACGATGACGATGATGACACAGAGGGGAAACGTGGTGGTGGCGGTGGTGATGATTACAATGATGATGATGATGGCAATAATAATGATTATGAAGATGTGTTTGATGAGGATTCAAGCTTGCTTTCATCAACAGGCACGAGTGCCGTGGGAGGAGGGGAAAGAAGAAGCTATGGCGCAGTTCACCACCTTCCAAGACAATTGCCACCACGGGTCAAAGCACCACCGAAGGGAACTGCAACTGTTGCAAAAACATTCTTTTTGGTATTTAAAGCGTTGGTTGGCTCGGGTGTTCTTTTTTTACCAAAGGCCTTCTACAATGGTGGATTGCTCTTTTCCATCATTACGCTATCTGTATTTGGATTCGTCACTTTTTTTTGCTACATAATATTAATCCAATCAAAGCAAGTACTCAAGCTAACCTCTTTTGGTGAGTTGGGGTTCAAAACATATGGTAAACCATTGAAATACTCCATTTTGATCTCGATTCTTCTCAGTCAAATTGGGTTTGTGGCGACTTACATTTTATTCACTGCAGAAAACATGATTGCTTTTGTTGAGCAGTTTATTCTGACTAGACCGCAATGGCTCAATCGTGCAAACGTTGTTGTCATACAATGTTTATTATTGATTCCCTTGGTCTTGATTAGAAACTTGACTAAACTATCTGTTGTTTCACTCATCTCCTCAGGTTTTATAGTTGTTGGGTTATTGATCATCTTTTGGTTTTCTGGATTGAAAATATATTTTGAAGGTGTTGGACCCAACATTCAAAGCTTTAATCCAAATAGTTGGACGATGTTGATTGGCGTTGCTGTAACAGCATTTGAAGGTATAGGATTGATCCTTCCAATCGAGGCATCAATGGCCGAACCTGAAAAATTCCCCATGGTCCTCTCTGTTAGTATGACGGTGATCACCTCGATCTTTGTTGCCATTGGTGCAATTGGATACACTGCTTTTGGCGACAAGGTTAAGACTATCGTTATCTTGAACCTTCCGCAAGATAACATTGCCGTACAATCAATACTACTCTTGTATTCAGTTGCTGTATTCTTATCGGCACCATTGCAACTCTTCCCAGCTATCAAGATTGGCGAGTCGGTATTGTTTAGGCATCCAGGCAAGGGTAAACATCCACGCGGTTCCGGTGGCAACACATCTTCAGAAGGTAAACTATACCATCACTCGGGTAAATATAATCCCCAAGTCAAATGGCTCAAAAATTTGTTCAGAGCTCTCGCAGTGGTCCTCATCAGTTCGATTGCATATTTAAATGCAGATAACATTGACAAGTTTGTGTCGTTTAATGGGTGTTTTGCTTGTATACCATTAGTATACATATATCCACCTATGATTCATTTGAGATCGATGAAAAAGAAGGAACATTATACCGTAGCTGACCATTGGTTACCGTTTTGTGATTATCTTCTTATCGTCGCAGGTATAAGCATTGTTCTCTACTCAAGTTACCAAATCATATACTTAAATTAGATATATATATATATATTGTGTGTGTTATAGAATGATAGATTTTTAGAAAAAAAGCGAGCGAATCTTTACAATTATTTGTATATAATCTGCAGTAATAGTTACCGTAGTTGTTCTTGTTGATGTTGTTGTGGTTATCAAAGATTCTCTGCGTATCCATTTTAATATCTTTAAGTTAGAATCGTGTCTCTTTTAGCGTGACTCTGAGTCTGAGTGTGCTCATCGTGCCGCGTGTGCACGGTAAAACACAAAATCTAAATAGATCTACCCCAACGCACAAATAAAATTTACATCCTCGAGCCCTATACTCTGGACTTTACTTAACAGAACTTGCTTTACCGTCAGCTTTACCGTCAGCTTTACTGTCAGCTTTACAATATGCCACAGGCAAGCAAGCGAAGACTCAGCGACAATGAGGCTACTTCAATGAGTCCCTCTTCTAGCTCCAATAGCAGTAGCGGGAACAAACTTTCAGTCTCTACGAATAAGACCACGCCAGCCCCGAAAAAATTGAGCTGTCAAAGATGTCGTCTTCGCAAGATGAGATGTGATTTCAATAACCCATGTCTGAATTGCAAAACAGTTGGCGTTGAATGTATTGAAACGACTCAGGACATGAGAAAAAAGAGACCACCAGCTACCTATGTCAAAAGTCTAGAGGCACAAGTCCAATCGATCAAGTCATTTATCCAATCCTTCCGTAAATTGAAAAACACCAATGATCAAATTAAGTATTTGCAAAACACGGATATCTTGACCGATGTACTCCAAATGGAACAAAAAAATGGTCTGATTCCTTCTTCGATGGGTGTTGATTCGCCGCTTCCGCATCCACACGATCCACATGATCCACACGATCATCACGATCATCACGATGAGATTGAAGAAAATAAAGCCATCTATGGACCAACATCGGTGTATGGAAACTCCATTATTACAAACAATAGAAATAATTCCAATGCAACTTCCTCAACAAGTAAGCGCGAGACAGAAGTACTGGTTATAAATACGATGAATAAAGATCCGGAGATTTTACAATGTCTTCATCTATTTTTTACATGGCAGTATCCTGACCATAACATGTTTATATTTCGAGAAGCATTTCTCATTGATTTTTTCAACCCAACGCCAACCAGTCTTTACTGCTCCAAAGTTTTGGTCTTGAGTATTTGTGCATTGGGTTCACGAATGGCAATAGACGAAAAGATTCATCATAAATCAAAGCAATACTACCGCGAACTGAAAACATTGCTTTTGAACACTATGAGCCAGCCATCTATAACTTCTTTACAAAGTTTCTTATTATTGGCATTCTTTGATATTTGCAATGGACTGAACTCTAGTGGATGGATGTTATCGGGCAATGCAATGAGAATGGGGTTTGATATAGGATTCCAGTTGAACCCGGAAGTCTGGTTTGTGAAATCTAAAGAGAGCTTGAATAAGTTAGACGTGGAGATTAGGTCGCGAATATACTGGGGCTGTTTTATGGCTGATCATTTTATTAGCTTGGTTTTGGGAAGACCATCGATCTTGAAACTTTCCGATGCATCTATTCCTGTTACCAGTGATTTACCAGATTTGGAATGGATTGACGATTTTACTTACAATGGCTATTTGAAAAACAAAGAAAAGGAAGGTAATTTGAAACGGAAAAAGCTTGAGGTTATACCTAGCACGGCAACAAAAGCTGTTTCGTACATTAGCGATCCTTTAAACCAAATTATAAATCTCATCAATATTTCCGACAATATGTTGAATGATATTTTCACAAAGTCCGATTTAGAAAATGAAAGAACAAACAATTTTAACAGCAACAGCAACAGTAACAGTAACAGTAGCAATAGCAGTAACGGCGGAAATGCTACGGACGATTTGGACTTGACATCTCGACTAGGCAAAGTATTCGACTACAACTGGCAAATTATGCAATGGAAGGAGAAACTACCAAGCGACTTGCAATGGGACAGAGAATCTTTGGTTAATACTGGTGAAAACCCAACGTATTCAGGGATACGCTACTACTATTATATCTTAATTCTTTGCTTAAATAGACCATTCATTGGACTTGAGTCGGAGAGCTTTCCAACAAACAACCATTTGTCGCCATTGCCCATTTGCTTGAATGCAATAGATGACCTTTATGCATCGATTCAAAAATTTGAGCTTGAACATGGTTACAAAAGAGCATCGATTTTTATTGTTTATGCGTCAATCTTGTCTATTTCGATTATTTTGTTAACAAATTCCTCAATCTCACAGACAAATGAACATAGCGAGCGTCTCCAATTTTTTATGGGTGTCCTAAGAGGATGCTCACGCACTTGGAAACTTGCTGAAAAATCATATAATATGATTAAAGAAAAATTGAAACAAAGCTACGACTCAGATGATTTAAAAGGTGTCAAGAATCAAAGCGAAGAATTGTTTAGGACAACAATGAAAAATGAAATTGAAGATGTCGAGAACCCCATGCCCAACTCAGAGATGCACTATGCGCCGCTCGTAGAGAATAGCGATAGTATCGATAGGCAAATTTCTCCTACCTCGAGTGCCGAAACGCAAAATTTCTCTAATGCAGATATGCTACTAGCGGATAACATTGACTTTTTTGGTGGTCCTCCTGTGTTGATGACTTCCGACTTGTTCAATGAGGATTGGGAACAGTTGTTTCCTGACTACATTTTCCATTCGAGAAACTGAGATAAAAAGGTTTTGTTACATACATTTTGATATACGGCCTTGAGTAGATATACCAAGATAAACAAGTATACAAGTATACAAATATGCTTATACTCAATTGTATTTATTCTATTATTTTCATGAAGAAAGAGAGAGCAAAAAGAAGAAAAACAAAAGAAGACAAAAAAAAAAAAACCACGTGCTGATCATTTTATGCATCGTTAGTTTTTGAGGACATTTCTGCTTGCTTCACTAAATTCTCTGGAGCATCAAAAGTATCCAACTTGATTTCTACCAATCTGGTTTTGTTGTTAACAGCAAAATCTTTGTCCTTGAACAATTTGGAAAGCTCGCCTACCTTGCCAACCGAGAAGGTTTCGTAGTTTGTAGCTTTAAATGTCTTGAGCAAATCGGTGTACTCCCACTCTTGAATTTCATTGTAGCTGGCCTCCATACCGTGAATCAACCTCTCAATCGTGAAACCGCTATTGTTCAACACAAAAATGTAAATATTGTTATGGTGTCTGGCCATAGTTGAAATCTCCTGCACAGTCAATTGTAAAGAGCCGTCTCCAACAAACAAAATAACTCTTCTGTTTGGATCAACTTCCTCGGCCGCAATAACAGCACCAGATGCTGCTCCAACCGAGTAACCGATAGAGCCCCACAAGACTTGTGAAATTCCAATAACATTTTTGGGGAATTTGGTTTGAACAATACCAAAATTTGAAGTACCAGTTTCGGTAATGATAACATCACCTTCTTTCAACCAAGAACCCAAATTAGACCAGAGCCATGCTTGAGTAAGTTTGTGGTCATCTGGTAATTCAACAGGACGGATCAAGTCCAAAGAAGATGCACGGGGCTTATAACCTTCTACAATCTTCTTCAACTCTGGAGACTTAACCAACTTTGCCAACAACTCCTTCATTCTAATACCAGGGTATTGTGCATTTCTAATTTTGGTATAATCCGAGTGGAACTCGACAACTTTTGAGGATGGAAGAGAATAAGAAAAGGCACCGGTATTGAAATCCGACAACACAGCACCCAATGACAAGACCAAATCCGAACTCTCAACCAACTCCTTGGATTTAGGGTAAGACAAATCTCCCAAGTAAACACCAACGTACCTAGGGTCATTCTCGTCAATATCTCTCGATCCTTTAGCCATTGGCGTGACTGCAAAGTTAAAATTGGTCAATTCAATCAATTTACTAGCCTCGTACGTCGAATTATGTCTACCGCAACAAGCATCGATAATAACAACTGGATTCTTAGCCTTGGAGATCATGCTCAAGATTTCATTCAAAACTTCATTTTGGATCTCTTCGTTATTTGGTGGTGGTGTCAAGTTCAATGGCTTATCAAGCAAGCTTTTGGACACTTTCATGTTAAAAAAGTTGGATGGGAACGCCAAGTATGTGGGTCTTTGATTAATAAAAGCAGATTCAATAACTCTATCAATCTCCTTTGTTGCTCTACTTGGGTCATCCAAAATTGCAGTAGTGGCACTAATGTATGATGAGATTTTACCAAAAACGGTGAAGTCACCATTACCCAATGTATGGTGCAACAACAACTCCTTCTTTTGAGACTCAGTGGATGGGACTCCAACAACATGGACCAAACCCACATGTTCTGAATATGCTCCTGCAATTGCATTTACAGCCAGTAGCTCTCCAACACCAAAAGTTGTCACTAAACAACCAATTGATGAACCCTCTGCTGTAAATCCATTCTTGACTCTTGAGTATCCGTCGGTAGCGTACCCTGCGTTCAATTCATTTACACTTCCTACCCATTTCATTCCCTTAACCTCGTTGATCTTATCCAACAATACCAAGTTGAAATCACCAGGCACACCAAAAACATTTTTGATATTAATTGGGGGTTGGTTCAATCTTTCAAACAAGTATTGACCTAATGTGATTTGATCGTCGGACATTGTAACTGTATATTTCTTTATTTGTACGTTTTTGAACTTATTCTAAAGTTTAAATCAAAAAAATAAAATAAAATAAAATTGAAAAGGGAATTGTGTTTATAAGTAGAAAAAGGTGAAAGAAAAGGGGAAAAGGAAAAGAAAAAGGAAAAGAAAAATAACAAGGAGGAGAACGGATAAAATTTGAACAGATTGAAGAAAGTTGTTGAACATACATGTTTATATATAAAACGGGAGTGATGTAAATGGAGCGGAAAAGGGGGGAGGGGAGGAGTGGTATCTGCGGAATAGAGTTTTTTGTGTAACGGGGTCTTAAATTGCTACGTATTGCTTGCTGATTAAACAAGCCCACCAACAAAATTTAATAATAGAACAGAAAGCAAGGAGAAGAAGAGATGAAAAGGACAAGGATACTTTTACTCGGTCGAGGAACGTCCATGATGCGATCTAATAGATTACGAAATTAGTATTCCCACGGATGAAGGATAGGAGAAGCAATGCATATACGACTTCAACTGCGGATTCTTACTCTGATAGCCATATACATCTGCTTTCGCCCTTCCCTCAAACCATTCCTTTTCGCTCATTTATCTGCGAACATTTCACATCTGGTGAGTAAGCATTTGCTTCAAAAAGAAAGAAATGAAAATGAAAATGAAAATGAAAATGAAAATGAACAAGAAATGAAAAGAGAAGAGAAGAAATAACATAGAAAATGAAAAAGAAAAGTAACTTTTATTTTCTACTTCGGAGTTTGAAAAACAAGATAATATTATTAATAGTCACGTGACTGTTTTTTTTATCATTCTTGTTCCCCCTTTATTTTTCTGAAAAGTTTTATGAGTGATAAAATGTATTTAAAATCTGTTTCTGCAATTAAGGAGGAAAAAGAGAAAGAAAAATAAAAGAAGAAATACGATCTAACAATACTAGATGAAAGAACAAAAAGAAAAAACAGAAAACATTTGTCCTCTTCACAATTTCCTGTAAACAAATTGTTCTTATTCTATTGTAGTAATTTGAAGTTAAGTATTGAAAGAACTACTTATCATTTCCACATACATCGCATTGCATCCTTGTTTTTTTTTGGTATTGATTTGACTCAAAGTTAAATTCAACAAAAAGTAAATTTTGAAAAGTCAAACTAAGTAGTAGCACACCAATATTAGGTCTCAAAGGATTACTTACTCTTTTTTTTTTCTTTTTGTTTGAATTAAGATAAAGTGTTTGAATAGTTATTTATTGCATATATTAGTGCATTACTCCCAGATGGTTTCATCTACAAAATACAACCATGAAAAAATATTCCAGCTACCAACAACGCCAATACCACAGTACACACTGTAGATCATCAAATTAAGAAATTCAAATTGCTTCAAGATTGGAAACTTTCCTTTGAGAATGTCAACGGTTGTAGTAAAGGTAACGATCAAGATGAACAACAAAAGGTATGCATTGACCAAGCGGTCGACGTTTCCACTCCGGTCGACTGTTTTTGATACCCTAACTACCTTTCTGAAATTAAAGTAGAAAATAATGTACCAAAGAAATGTGTAAACAACCTTGAGCAACCATTCATTGGACGTGAAAATCAACGGAAACAATGACCCATATCCACATGCGACAAGTAAGTTGTAAGCCGGCAACAACCTTCGATCGCGAGCCACAATAAGTGTCATGGGGAATATCACAAGCAAAATCGCCTTTTCGTGCACGTGCCATCCAAACAAGAAAGAAGCATAGCCACACAACGTGGTGGCCCCGATAAATTTTCGATACGAGGGCTGTATAAAAAGCGGGATCAATGCCATAATCTGATAGAATAACGTCAATAAAAACGTAAGCCTTGGTGTAATCTCTGGTAGAATAAAAAACTCAATATCTCCAATTAAACCGCGAGTTGAGGTTTGCAACAAGGCATCATTGCCAAGTGCGGCTGCATCAAACCTAAATGTTCTTTCCAAAAAATATCGAGTCATTGGAACACGTTTATAAACTTGAATGAAGAACCTATCAAAAAATGAATACAATGCCCACATATTTGGCGCCCAGTATGCATGAGTCAACCCACGACTAAATGGAAATAAACGCGATAGCAATTGGGGTAATGCTTTATAAAAAGGAACAAAAGCGATCCCAAATACAAGAACCACAACTGAACCCAATTTGAGCAAGTTTCTCCATTTGACAAGTTTGCAAAGATTACTAAATACATTCATCTTTTTGTCCCAATGCAAATTCAAACAATATGACCTAAGAAGAAAAACAAACACAGCCGGTGCCAAGTAGAGGTAGATATGCTTGAAACACAACAAGAGCGCAAACCAAAATCCACAAAGTAGATAACGATTTAACCTCGCACTGTTGAAGCATAGCAATAAAAACCCATACATCATACCGTTGTACTGGAAGTGAATGTGATCAATCAATAGGAGGCCCGGCGATAAAGCTAGACTTGCAGTAGCAACATACATTCGTCGTCTTAATTCGTAGTTTGATGAAGTATCAATGATCCATTGAAGAGCTGCAAATAATACCAACTCACTAACAATGACCGTAATTCTCTGGAAATAGACAGTTGGCAAACCATACTGTCCCACTTCAACAATATCCAAACATCCATCTTTCTCAACTCTTGACGGAACAAACTGGGATAAAACCCATTCGAAAAAGGCAAAAAATGGTGGATAGTCTAATGTCCACTGAGAAGTGTTTTCAGTATACCACTGTGATAATGGCAAGTTGTGTGTGACAGCTAACCAATTTCTATGCACATCGAAATCGGTTGAATGGTAGCCAACCATTAGTAGAAGCTTGAGAGCGAGAGTGACAACCCATATGTTGAATAACGTATATCGTTTTGTCGCTTTACCATGGCCAACAATACTTTTGAATGAATTCTTTGCCATTTGCAGTATTTATTCTATTTGTTGCCAGTTAGCAAATGAGTAAATGTTGTGAATATATCACTTGTTTTTATAAAGTTTAATAAAATGTAGAGGAGATATATAATTTGAAAAATAATAAAATAAAAAAAAATATAAAAAATACAAAAAATACAAATTAGAGTGGTTGAAAACGCGCAAGCACACATGCGAGGTTACTTAATTTATTTTTTGCCAAAATCAGATCACGTGGTCGAAAGCACGCAAGGGTGGCAGAGAGGAAGAAAATCAAAGAAAGAGGTGGGAGGAAGAAGAGAATCATAATGATAATGATGTAGGAAATAGGTGAAAAATACGGAAATTGTCGAATTGCAGGTTAACAGTAACTTTGTATAAATTTTTATATTCATTAGCTTGATTTTTCTCGCTCTCTTTTTATTTGAAAATGGGTGGTGTGGAGGGGGGGGGAAAGCTCACCAGTCTATTTCACCCATAATCTTGTCTTTTTTATTCAATAGTAATTTTGTTTCTTGTTCATGTTTCACTTTTTGAAAATAAATACTGCAATCACGATTGCTGCAGTTATCTAAATACTGCGACATAATACCTCCAGGTAAAAAAACACCATGCACACAGTTTCTGCAGGTGTTTTCATTCATTGTAATCTTTTGTTGAGCTGATTTGCAAGTCATTACAATATTATTTGCTAGTTGCTGTGGAGAGTATCTGCATTTTGAACAAACATACATTTGTCCATCCAACCGACCACCACAAGTCAAACAAGTGTCATTAAATGGATTTGTAATATTATCCGTAAGGCCAAGGGTCTTTGGCATTTCTCTGTACCATCCTCGAACGTCAGCTCCCATGAGATTAAAAATTCTCTCCAAGGGTGGGATTAGCACCCTAGTAATATAGTATTCGTAATCAAGCATGAGAGGATTTGACGTGGAAAATGACTTGATAAAGTCCTCGGGAAAAATTACGCGATCCTTGATCCTTTCCTTTAAAGGGTCGCGTATAACCAAGTAAGGAATTCTTTCCTTGTATTGTGGCTCACTTCGAGGATCATCTTCGACGGCTTTGCTTGCGAGAACTGCACCAGGAGGTAAATACCTTTCATCTTTGTAATTACCGTACTTCACCTCCTTTGCAAAACAAAAGTCATTAATGGAGATTTTATTAGCCATGATTTTGTAAAATTGTTTTACTGTAAACTCCTTAACTTTAGACAAATTTTGAGTCTCAAATAGAATTCTCAAAGCCCGCTCGGTGATTTTTTGTTGAGCAGGAATTCCATCCCTTCGTACCGTTTCGATTCCCTTGGCATCAAATTTGGGATTCACTTGGTTCTCAGTTTCGTATGAATAACCTACATATCTCTTCTTTGCCAATAACACACATGGATGATAGACTTTTTCAAACTGAAGTTTAATTGGATCTGGGAAATAATCTGTAACTAGCTTTGCAATTTCCCTACCCAGTTTAAATGCTTCTGCCTTGGACTTGCCTGGAAAATAAACAAAAAGCGAGTCGGTATCTCCATAAACAACTTTTGCCCCGTACCCGCCGTTTTCTATTAGTTCAATAGATTTACCGAGAATTTCTCTGCCACTCGAGACAATCGCATCAGCGATATCGGGATTCGGCATCCTCCCACTGAACGTAGCTGACGCATAGCCATAAGTAACATTAGCAATTAATTTCAATGCCGTTTGTCTGGAATTGTACAACTTTTTCAATTCTGTATCGTCGCCAAACATTTTCATAACGGATTTTGTCTTGATACGTATGTTTAGGATCTCTTCCAACATTTTTGCCAAAACTGATTTTCGCACATGACTTTTTACAAATGCAAAGCCATTAGGTGATACATTAATAGCATCATCATTCTTGAGCAAGTCAATCATACCAGGCGGCAAGTCCAAATTCTTCAAATAGCCAACATTGTTTTTTTTGGGCTTGAAGTTGTGTAGCTTACCAATCAATGTTGAAAAACAATAGTTGTAGGCAATCATGATAGTTGGGTACAAAGATTGAAAGTCCAACACAATCAAAGGTGATTTGTAAAAACTTGATTTTGGTTCCATAACGAGAGGTATACATTCAATTGGTCTCATTTCATGGACTTGGTATTTCGACGGAGAGTTGAGAAGCAAACTCTCTGGTTTGGTGATTCGAGCCAAAATCGACTCAACTTTATACTGAGAGCCACGGTAAAAATTGGAATTAAACTCGATTCCAATCAACCTTGAGTGTTCAACATTTCGAGTGATCAACTCCTGAACAAATATAATCTTCATTGTAAGCTCAATTCTTCTCATGTAGTAAGAAGCTACAACGTACAAGTTTTGGAAATTACCACTTTGCCACCACTGTGACAATTGATGGGCCAGGTACCGGGGGACTGAGACGTGAAGCAAGTGATAACACACATTCTCTAAAGTATAACTTGTTAAACTCAAATCTGACTTCAATATTCTCCACACATTTAGAATATGTCGACCATTTATCTCTATGTTTGCTGTATGAGTATACCCCCACCGATCGCCAAACTTCCCATTGCTCCTTTGAGTACCACGACTAAGATCACTCATTATGGTTGTTTCAAAGACCAGTCTACACCTTTCGATGATGTATCCCCAAGACATGGAGTTCACTTCGTAACCGGACAAGATATCAGGATCAAAAATGTTGACCAATTCAACAAGCCGCATTATCATTTCTTGCTCATCGTCATATATTTCAAACCGTTGACCCAACGAGTTGCCCAAACGATCAAAAAGATGAGGATTCAAACCCAAGTTGTTAAAGATCAAAACTCCTGACTTGTAATTGCATTGTTCAAACATACAATTCTCATCATCAAAGGAGTAAAAAATCATCAATATTGGGTCACGAAGTGGATCAGCAACAAGTTTGGAGTTTGGAGGACTAGCATGTATTTCCAAGTGAAAGCTAGTCAAGTAATTAAATTCATCTGGCTTTCTAGTAACTTTTTCTGAATTGTAGCTAAATTTAAAGTCATACAATTGAGTCTTTCCAGAGTCTATTTGTGATCGGTACCTTTGTCGTTTGTTGATATTTTTTTGCTCTTCTTCTTTGACCCAATTAGCAACACTTTTTTTCGTTGGTGGTTCTGGTAAATATTGCCATCGGTTGAATAGAAAATTTGTATATCTTGGGGTTTGGTTCAGATTAGGTTTCACCTCCTTGTTTTGAATTATATCCAAAGAAGGTATTGTGTGTTTGTTCTTTACAGGAACAACCATTTTTTGATTAGCAAAAATAAATGGTTTAGCAGGAACGTCCTCTTTTTCGCTATAAAATGGGTCATTGTAGTTGATTTCAAGTGTCCCGGTATTTTCAAATTCATCTTTAAAAGTTCGTTTGCAAAGATTTTCAGGGATAACAACTTCGTACAGGTTCTTGTTGATAAGCAAATTTTTCAATCCAAGTTTTGGATGTGGACCTTGTTGTTGTTGTTGTTGCTGTTGTTGTTGTTGTTGTTGCTGTTGCTGTTGTTGTTGTTGTTGTTGCTGTTGCTGTTGTTGTTGTTGAGTTTGAACTTGAGTTCCAATTTGGGTTGTAGTCGAGGTTGGAGTTGAAGTTGGAGTTGGAGTTGGAGTAAACGTAAAGCTTTCCAAAGATAGTGAAATCACTGGCAGTTGTTCAGCAGTGTATTTTTGAGTTTTTGCCTGTGTCATAGACCTTTTCATAGCAATATCAAACTCTTTAGCAGAATCGTATTTTTCATCAATTTCATCCTCTAGCAATTTGTCACCACTCTCTTTTGAACTGTTGCACGCATTAATGGGGGAATGTTTCATTTCATTATCGCTAAAGCTTTGTTGCACTTCGATATTGCCGAGTTCATCAAACGCAGATATAGCTTTACCTCGCTTACCATGATTTGGGGAAGTTTCACCGTAATCAAAGTTGTTTTCACTACCAGATTCGTCAATCTCCTCATCAAGATCAAAGTCTACTTCTTCAGCAAGATCTACATCAGATTCTTTATCATTATTCCAGCCATTAACTGTATCAGCAACTTTATTTTCCACAGTTTGCTTGCTTTCGTTATTTTCGATGGACAAAAACTTACCATCTTCCTCAGACATTACAAAACTTGCCAGATGGGCAAGCTTAAACAAATCGTTGAATTCGCCCCAAATGACAATATCATCACCAAACTTCATCTTCATGGAGTGCGTTTCGGTAATTTTCTCCAAGTCTACTAACGCAAATGAGGTTGGAAACTTATTCATTATGTCATCTTTGTAAAACTTTTGCGAGTTTCGATTCTTGATAACTTTTTTCGAATACTTCTCAAAGTTGAATGCCAGCTTTCCATTGATGTAAATCATATAGTTCAAAAGTTCGTCGAGCTGTTTTTGGTTGGACCACGTGGTGGATCCAGTGCCAAAATAGCATCTGGTTGATGATTCCAATACGTCAACAGAGACATCAAAACTGGAGTTTTTCAAGCGACATTGATATTTCAAATCATTGTAGATGTGTTTTAAAGAGGAGAGATATATTTTGGGACTTCCATCTAACTCATGTTTATATCCGTGTTTGGGACGTCCAAAGAGCTTTATATCGGCTTGGTAGTCGTTAAATGCTTCGCGCTCAGTAAAGTCATCATGTAACTCTCTTGCAGAAAGCCACCTTCGGTTAACTATACTGCTGGTGGTGATGTCAATTTCTAACATAGATTTCCCGATTCTGGCAAAGTTTTGGTAGGTGCTATCCACCAAAACATTATCTGGAAGAATATAGCGCTGCAAATATTTCGTGAGACAGCGTAATTGTGATGTGGTATAAACATTTTTATGAGTTTCGGTGAACAAGGGCGATCTAAAGTACAATCCACGAGTCTGCAGTCCGTCATTTACAGTGTCTCTATCTACGAATAGCCACCCACAACCAAATAAGTTGAAGTCAGTTAGAAATTGCAAAAGAAAAGGAATATGGACTTCATACGTGTACGAGTACCGTTTTTTAGTCTTTTTATCGCCTTGAGCTGCGCCAGATGCATGTGAAGATGGTTGTGGCGGTTTGTCAAAATCAACTAGGGATATTTTGTTTTCTTGAAACAACTTGGCGAGCCTGGTCTTGTATAATGGTGAGAGTAATGATATCTTGTAAAATAGTTTGTAACCTAATTGAAAACCGTATATTGGCACGGCTTTACAGATTGAAACCTTTGCCACATATTTTCGCATCCTTGGGGCCCTTGGAATTGCTCTACCTTCGTCGTTATCTTCCTCCGGTATAATTGAGTCGTCATCCAATTCCTGCTCTTCAGTACCTTTTCGACCTTTACGTGATTTAAAGGAAAGTTGCATCATTGTTTCCAAGTAATTGATTACTTGAGTGATGTATGTTGGACTTTGTAGTTTCTCATAATCGGTCTCATGACAGTCAACGTAAAAGTAGGGATAAAAGTTGTGAATATGGACTATAACGTTAAACACAGAGGATGAGCCACGAGTGGCAATTTTAGCGGTAGCATTTGTAATATTATTTGTAATATTATTTGTAATAGTAGTTGGAGTTGCATTGGTGGCTGAATTGGTAATAAAATCAGACGCTAAATCTTTGCCATTTTTTGACGTTTTCTTCAAGGGGGAGTTTTGCACACTCAGTTTCATATTTACGTCATCATTCAGTATAGGAATCGACCCATAGATTCGAATGATTGGCACTTGGGAGACTTGGGTATATAGTTGGTCAAGTTTAGTTGGAGATGCTTGATAAGTGTCATAGTCGTTTATTTGAATTTTCAAGTTTGATAAAGATGAGGCGCTATGATTTGACCAAACGATAGAGCTAACATCATGTGCCGGATCATATGTGGAATCATTATGGCTGCTGTTCATGAAAAACACATGGATGCAATTTATAGATAATGCCGATGCCTTTAGTTCTGAATAATGGATTGACTATTATGTTAGCAGTGCTGCTGGTGTTGTTGTTGTTGTTGTTGTTGTTGTTGTTGTTGTTGTTGTCGTTGTTGGTGTTGTTGCTGCTGCTACTGAGTGATGCCAACTCTTGACGGCAATGACTAAAACGTGGAGAAATGAACTGATCTAGGTAAGAAAGCAAAAGATCAAAAAAAAAAAATAAAAAAAGAAATGGCGAAAAATAGTTAAGCAACCGAAAACAAAAACCTAGATCAAAAGCAGGAGAGAGAGAGAGAGAGAGAAGAAAAAGATTGAGAATTATCAAGTGACAGCTTTTGGAAATCGACGCGTGGTATATTTGGTTGCAAAACTACTACAGAAGTGGCAGCCCAATATAGAATAAATGAAAAAGAAAAAAACAAACGAAATACAAGAAACATAGCAAGTTGGAAAGACCTAGAGTTTCCACACAACATAGGGAATCAAGCTTTACTCCCTCCCCACCCACATTATCGTTTGGAGCAGATGGGGAAGAAGCATTAACCTATTTACTGGTTGTACCAACTGAATGAACATGAGAGTTTACTAAGCAAGAAGACTAGAGAGTGATGGTTTTTTTCCTGTCCAGTCGCATGTCAAATTCCAAGCCAGTTAAATATTTCCACAAGTTCAATTTTCTGTTAACATATTGTTATCATAACAGCAACAACTTGGAATGGTTCCAAGGCTAACAATAGTTTACAAAGCTTTTGGCGAATGTTTAATTATGTGATGTTTTTTTTTCTTACTTTGCTTTTGAATAAGTATCTTAATTTCTATAAAGTAAAGTAAGACACAGCGAGAAGAAGCGAAAAAGCGAAGAAGCAAAAAAGAGGGATAATAAGAGAATAGCATCCATCGCCAATGAATGTTTTTTTATTTGTCAACTTAAATTACTTGCCCAAATAGAGCAGAGGTCAGAAAAATAAATCTAGAAAGTTGTTGTTCTGACTTTATAGTTTCCTCAAATGTTTTGGCAATGCTATATATTTCATTTTCTTCTTTTGGCAGTGATTGTTTTTTGAGTCTATCAAAAGCTTTAGAACAATGTGAAAAGACAAGCCCTCGGAATAGTTGAAGCGGTCGATGTGAACAGGTTGGAACAGGAATAGAAATGGAAAGAAAATTGGAAAAAAAAAAGATAGAAAAGAAAAAGTAGAAAGAAAAAAAAAAGACCTGAATAAAGCAATGCGCAAGCTCTTATCACGCTTGTATGTATTGTGTCGTGTACAGCAAGCACATGCCAACTTCAGCCACTAGAGAATGTGCATATCTTAAGCCCAAGTTTCTCCTAACAAAAGACAGCTAAGGCGGGCCTGACATCAACATGTCAAAAATCTAGGTCGAATGCAACTTATTGTATACATGAAAACAGAAAGAAAATTACAAAAATAAAAAGAAACAATTGCCTATTTGTTTATTTGCCCATTTGCCCATTTGCCTATTTACTTTGAATCGACTCGGGTATGTCGTACCGAAGATATTTTGAGCATGTGCGATGAGGGATGTGGAAAGAATTAAATCGCAAAGTTTTTTTTTTTTGCTTCCGCACAGCAATTTACTCGGTGTTCCGAAGGGCAGTTTTTTGTTTCAGCATATATCCAACATAAGCAGAGAATATCATCTTGGTTTTATCAAAGGAATTTAATAGAGCAAAAGAGATAAGGGGAAGATACTAAGAAGTCGATACCGGTATCTGACAAGTATATCGATATGGTGGGCGTTGACAAAAAACTCAAACTTGGGAAATTCAAAAAAAAAAACGGAAAAAAAAACAAAAAAGAAACAAAAAGAAACAAAAACATTTTCTCTTCTTGCGGTTTGAAGCACCATACACCATTTATATAAGCCTGGTCTTGGGGATACGGTTCATCAACACTGCAATCTAATTTCTATTTAAACCAATTTTATTTCTGGAAATGAAAAAGAAATAGTATATGGAAAGGCAACAGAAAAAAAATAAAATCATAAACTACAACAAGAATGCCCCAAGACACGCATACCATTTGAAGAAACAAAGGGGAAAATAAAGCGCAATAATTTTGGATTTCTTTTTGTACTTTTTTTCTTTTCCACTTCTTCGTCTTCTTCTTTAGCTTCAACTTCTGCTTTGGTTTTTGACTTAAAGTTCGACCTTCACTTGATATTCAAACATAAACATAGGAAAAAAAAGCTACAGCACCAGCAAACAAGCAAGCAAGCAAGCAATGTAACCATTTTTGTCCCATTTTTGTCTTTTCAGTCTATATAAATTCTTTTTATTTTTTATTTTTTATTTTTATTTTTTAATTTTCAATTTTCAATTTTCAATTTTCAAATTTCCTTTCTTTTTTTTTTTTATTTTTCTTTCTTTTTTCGATTGAATGTTCTTTTGGGGCAAACTGTATTGAGAACAATAGAGAATAGAAATAAGCAAGAGATAGGAAACAAAGGGATGAAAGTATATGGAGGATGACAATATTTTGAACAGTTTATTGTGCTAGAAAGGAGTAAGAATGTTTCATGTTTGTATAATCATTCAAGCTTTTCAACCGTTTTGGTGCTCGAGCGGAAACTTTACTACACAAAAAATTTATTAATCACAATACATCAAAAAAAAATGAACTAAAAAAAAAATTCTAACATTGGGTGGCAAGTACAAAATAAAATATCAAAACCAGGGGGTAAACACACACACACATAAAGACAGAGAGACACACACAAAGACACACACTAAAAAACAATTATGGAAACTAAACATCACAACATTTCTATTAATACACCAATATCCAATTTTTTATACACAAGAAGATGTTTACAAAAGCATGTAAACATGTAAATATGGATACATATATATATAGATGTACATATATATGATACGGGACCTTGTTCTATACACAACAACAGTCATTTAAAGTCCATTCGGCTCGACTAATTGTATTTTTTCTCTTCCTTTAATTCCTCTATTTCATTGCTCATTTTCTTGTATTAATAAAACTTTACTTATCCCCATCTCACAACATCATCTCTAATGATTTAAAGTTAGGGATAAGGGAGAGGAAGAGTAGAAGAAGCAGTGTTATTTCCGACTTGCACATTTCTACTAGCTAGTGGCCATCTCAATACCAATTAAATCCTCTCCAACCATCTTGTACAACCCAGTAGCAATCAAGTAAGGCCAAATAGAGACAAAGAGCACAAAAAAAAAAAAGAAAGAAAGAAACAGAAAAAAAATAATAATATAAAATAGAAACTAAAAAAAATTATAACATACAAAATAATCAATAATCAATAATCAATAATCCCAAATAAGAAAAAAAAACGAGACTTAAACTTCAATCAACCTCAAAAAGCTCAAGAAAGCCTAATAAACCAAAAAAAAATAGAAAGAAAAAACAGAAGGAAAACTATCAAAGTCTTTAGATTACAAACTGAAAAATTTATACATATCCACATACATATCCATAGATATAGACAAGAGAACAGGTGCCAAACTTTCTTCTAACTCCCCCTCTTTCTATTTTACAATCACACACCTTCTTAAATCCACTTTCCTTCCACCCCCGCCCCCTCCCTGAAAAAAAAACATCTCAGGAGGAATCATTGGATGCACCCATTTTGAAGAGTATCAATTCTACTATAACCATCTTTGTTGAAGAAGAAGAAGAAAAAGGTCAAAAAAAAATCAAAAATCAAAAATCAAAAAAAAAAGAAAACTTGAATTACTCATTCAAAGCAACAAACAAATATGTCATTAAACGATTCGGCATCTTCAGACGCTCATACCGTTGACTCCAAGTTGCTGGAATTGAATTTGAACAATGATCAACAAAATGACCCCCACACCACGACAAATAATAATTCCGCTAATCAACAACAGAATGAGTCCAAGAGCGACTTGAAGAACAGTTCGGGAAATGCACCTGAGGGTCTTGCTTCGCCTCCCACCCCAACTCCACGTTTACCCACATCTCTATCAGCATCTAACCACCCCTTGCTCAATAGTGACATGCAAGCCAGATTAATGGCTTTTCAGCAAAGACGCTCAAAGCCTGCTTCAGAACCAGTCAATGCATTCGATCCTAATCTCCTACAACCACCAGCACCCCAGAGCACTGCAGGGTCCAATAGCGACTCAATCCTTGAAACTGTGGTTCATAATACAACCGTGGAAACTATGGCTCCCTCCGCAGCTGTCGATAATGCCGCAAAAAACTCATCAACTCTCAATACCGAGAATACAAATACGGGTATAAACAATGATAACGACTCCAGTAATAACAACAACAACAACAGCAACAACCACACCGCCAATACGAATGATTATAACAACAGTACAGTCACAAACTCATCACAAGCTCCACCATCGATAGCTCCACCATCACTAAACATGCCTGACCGTTCCAACCCAGTGGCCCTGAAGCTGAAGTCTGTCAATAATGTTCCAGTGGCTGCTAGTTTGGGTAAAAAACCCTCTTTATCACAAAGAAGAGGAATGAAGCTAAACACCAGTGCAATGCCATTCAATAACCCACTTGGCTCCCCAAGCAACTTATCTCCAGGTGCATCTACAAACAAACCTATAAATTCTACAGGAGTTTCTCCTAGGGAAGAGTCTAACTCTCCATTTGCAATGTCAATGGGCAAACAATTTGGGCAAAACGAATTGTCCAGGCGATTATCGGAGAGAAAGAAGAAACCGAATTTCAAACTCAATTTAAGCGATTCTTCATCTTCAACGCCCTCAAGAAACAATAGTTTAGGAAAGTCAGCGACTCCTTTGTCAAGTGACACTTCTCAAAGATCATCGGCCTCGTCTGCAGATCTGAAAGAAGAACCACAATTACAAGGTTTATTCGCCAACTATTCTAAATACATTGATATCAAATCAGGACAACTCAATTTTGCAGGTAAAGCATCTCTACATTCAAAAGGTATCGATTTCCTGTCGGGGTCCTCGTTTCGTGTTTCGCTTGAAGAATTTGAATACTTGGAAGAACTAGGGCGTGGTAACTATGGGTCGGTGCTGAAAGTTTTGCACAAACCTACCAAAGTGCTCATGGCAATGAAAGAAGTTAGACTCGAGTTGGACGAGACCAAATTCACCCAGATCTTGATGGAATTGGACATTCTTCATAAATGTGTCTCACCATATATTGTTGACTTTTATGGAGCCTTTTTCGTTGAAGGTGCCGTATACATGTGCATTGAATACATGGATGGTGGATCACTTGACCAAATATTTGGTAACAATATTGGTATCAAAGACGAAGCAGTTTTGGCGTACATTACAGAATCCGTTACTAGAGGCTTGAGAGAATTGAAGGATAATCACAACATCATTCACAGAGATGTTAAGCCAACCAATATCTTGGTGAATTCTGCTGGTAAAGTGAAACTTTGTGATTTTGGTGTTTCGGGGAATCTTGTGGCATCAATGGCAAAGACCAATATAGGATGTCAATCCTACATGGCCCCGGAGAGGATCAAGAGTACCCGACCGGATGATGCGACGTACTCAGTTCAATCTGATGTTTGGTCACTTGGTTTAACGATTTTGGAAATTGCATGTGGTCATTACCCCTACCCTGCAGAAACATACGGAAATATCTTTTCACAGTTGAGTGCTATTGTTGATGGCGAGCCACCAAACCTAGATCCTCAAGTATTCTCCAAGCAAGCACAATTTTTTGTCAAAAGTTGTCTCAATAAGAACCCCGATCTCCGCCCGTCTTATGGTGCTTTGCTTCAAAACCCTTGGCTTGTTGAGTATAGAGACAAGAAGACGCATCTCGATGAACTAGTGCAAAATAGAATTAACGAATTGAAGGCAGAAAAGAAAGGAGGTAACAAGACGAGTGCTACAGGTGGTGGTGCTGCAAGTGCCGACTCTATTGGTTCCGCTGGAAATAGTAACAAGAATGCAGCTGCTATTCCCGCCAAGGCTGCAAATAGTGAGAATGTAAGTTCCTTATTGAAGGGCAAGGTTAGGGCACCGGCATTACACAGAGGTGGTCTTCAATCAGTGAATAGAAGCTTTTTGAATCGTTGAGATCAAGTAGTTTGCGTTTAGCATATCAATTTACTCATTGTTAATCAAATAGAATTTACGTTGCATCTTATAGACTAATACACAAATTGCATTTTAATCAACCATTCTTATTTGGTATATTTAGTTCTGATACATGTAAAGGTAATATATTTCCAAATTTCAAATGTAAAAACAAAACAATAAATAGAAAAAAAAAAATATTAACTTATAAAGCTTTAGACATGAAAGGTCCGTCTAGCTCGTAGCCTAATTTCGCGTAATAATTTCTCACACCAACTCCAGAAATAACACTAATCTTCAGTGAACCATGCTCCTCCTTGGCAATCCTAGCAGCTTCCTCCATCAACAATGTACCAAATCCTTGATGCTGGAACTTTCTTGGATCTCTTGAATGCAAGGGAACGACCGAACCATACACATGTAATTCTCTCACAATCGATGTTTGCTGTTTAGTAAACTCTTTCCTATAAGTATATTTCTTGCTTGCCTTTCTGAGTCTCAATAATCCAATCAAGATATCCTGCTTGGGGTCTTCATAGCTCAAAAATGTTTCCCAACCTCCGTTGGCATAGTAGTCTCGTCTGATGAGTTCAACTTGATCGGGCACAACCTTGTGATGCACCTCCTGTATACCAACTTCTCTTGTTCGTACATCTCTACACAGTGTACCTAAATCCTTCATCCTTGCCAATGCCAACTCCCTAAGATTACCATTTTCGACACCGGAGGTAACCAATGGCATAGGAATATCTCGTTGGACACGATAGATACGAGTCCATGGTGGAACCAAGGCTAATATTCTGGCGACCAAGTCGATCAATGCATTTGCATTATAGGATTTGTACAAGCCTTGTTTCCAGAGTTCGTATAAACCCGTACCGCGAATGACCAAGGTTGGATATAATTTTAATCCATCTGTTCTAAAGTCCGGATTCTCAAAATACTCTTTAAATTGCTCCAAATCTCTTTCCATACCAACATTTGGCAAGTCCGGCATCATGTGACTAACAACTTTGTAACCGGCATCTTTAGCAACGGCAAAAGTTTCACAAACAGCCTTGACTGTGTGGCCCCTATTCGTGTCTCTAGCAACATCTTCATAGACTGATTGCACACCTATTTCCAATCTGGTACAACCATACTTTAACATATCGCTCAAATGAGTCTCTGTACAATAATCCGGTCTTGTTTCTATTGTGATACCTACACATTTTGTTTGGGATTGTTGTGAAAATTCAATAGCTTCGTCAATGTTCTTACCATTGAAACCAGTCAAGGCATTATGCAACTGTGTTATGAAATTTTCTCTGTAATCGATAGGCAACGACATGAATGTACCACCCATGATGATGTACTCCACTTTATCTATCGAGTGGCCCAATTTCCTCAACTGATCCACACGCCCTCTAGCCTGTTCATAAGGGTCGTATCTGGCTCTGATTGCTCTCATCGAGGTGGGTTCGTAACCTGTGTATGACTGAGTGGAATACTCAAAGTCAGAGTCTGGGCCACCAGGACAATAAACACAAATATTTCCTGTATATGCAATGTGTGGACATCTATGTGGTTTACACATCACGGCAACAACTGCGATACCAGACGCAGTACGCACAGGCTTGGCCTTCAATTTCGGAATAAGATATTTCTTGTGCTGATCAGGGATAGAAGATATGATATCTGTAAGTCGTGGTTGTGCTTTAAGCTTGTGTTTTTTGGCATACCTAATAATTAATCCGTTTAAATTGATATCTTTTGATGATTTAAGGGAGGCAACTAGCTCCAAAGAAATATCGGCGCAGCACTGAATGAATCTCTCCTTCTCAGGCTTTTGTTTGGTCTTTGTCTGTGATGGCATCTGTGGATGACTTTTGTTTTGACGAAAGATTGAAATAGATATATATGTATGTATGTATATATATATAAAAGAAAAGGTGCTATTTTATGAAAAAAAAAATGAACTATTATAAGTCGGTGGTAGGGGGAGGGGGGTTAGCTCGGGAGAGAAGGGTGATGTATCTATAGCTGAATTTGATTTCTTTTAATCCTCAAGAAACAAAGCTCATCGAGGTATGTCTCATATAATAAAATAAAATCTCTCTCCAGTGTCACAGTACCTGACTCGGCCAGAAAAAAAGCAGATAAAAGTAAGCAGCAGCAGAAGTAACAGAGGTAACAGTAGTGACAGTAGTAACAGAGAAGACAATTTTTTTTTGTCTGTTCTCTCTTTTCCATCATTCAAGGACTTACGACAATCAAAACACGACACAAGCGATCTAAGACCAGATTTAATTTCGAGACTTTTCATGAAAGCAGAAAAAGAAAAAAAAAAAAAATAGAAAACAAAGAAACAAAGAAAGAAAGAAAGAAAGAAAGAAAGAAAGGACCTAATTAAGGAAGACTCTAGTCATACATTAAATATCATCTATATCCAGCATACATAGCAAAGCAACGGACAAAAGGAAATTTAACTTTCACTTAATTGTTATTCCATTCTGTTTTTTTTTTTTTTTTTTTTTTCTTTTTCATTCCTTTTATTTACTTTTTTTTTGGCTTTTCACCTGCTTTTCCTAATGATTGGTCTTCGAAGATGCCTAGTGGAAGCTGCTTTTCGGCTGGTACCTACGAGGCCATTAGTGTTGCAACAGCAAACACTTGCTCATCGTTTATATTCCTCATCAACTAGCGATGGAACCACATCCACCTCGACACCGGCGAAGAAAAAGAAAAAAAATAAGAATATGAGTATATCGCAGGTACCCATCTCTGTCATTGGTGTTATGTCCGACCACTATATTCCTCCCAAGTTGACATCAGTATCCATCACCAGATGGCCTAGGGTGCTTTTGAATAGATTTTTACTTTTTGGATTCAATACTTATAACATCCTCAAGTTCAAACGAGAAATCAACAAACCTTTGCAGTTCAATGATTGGAAAGACCAGGCGATTGAAACATATGTCCGTACAAATAAAGTATTTGCTCAAGCATGTAACAACTTCACCACCTCACCAAGTAGTACAATTTACAAGTTCATAACGTCGAAATTGGATCAATCATGTGGGAAACATCTTAATGAAGTTCTTACAAATCGAGCAGTTACCTTCAGACAGCAGCCAAATATAGAATTGTCATGGGACTTGGTTTCGATCGATAAGAATCCTAAAGTTTCTGTGTTCACTACCATTCCTGATGAGGATGGAATCGGTGTTTATGTGCAATTTGTCATGAATTTGAAAACGACTCAAAAATTAACTATTTCCGATAAACGTGACTCTGGTAAAATAATTCAACAAACTGAGACCAAAGTCAACGATTATTTGGTGTACACAATGAACCCATGGGATGGAAGGATCTTGCTTGTAGGTAAATTGTTCGAAAGCGATGCGTACAGAGGATTGAAGTCAGAATTGGATGTATTTGATACCAAGACAATGGGTGACTTTTTAAATGAAGCTGCTGATATATACAGGGAGGACCCTCGATTGTTTACAAGAAGCGTAGAAGGGAGCGACAAGAATGTAAATAAAGATTAAGCAAATTTTTTAAAGTAAAATGTAAATAACAAATGTTTGTATATTTTAAATAATTACATACATGTATGTATAATTTTTTAATCGTTATCTCTATCTATTCTCTTTTAGATGATCAAACATTATTAGCCGTGAATCAAAAGAATGTATAATGTTTGGTGAATCTGTCTACCTCAGAACGAAATAATCAAGATCAAAATCAAAATCAAAATCAGAATCAAAATCAAAGTCAAAATCAAAACAAATGGAACCCCCGTCAACTTTTGAAAAAGGGTGGTTAATTGTAACCAAAACAAGGGTAGTTCCCTAAAAATTTTATTTAAGAAATGCCAGAAATGAATGAATAAAGGAAATCAGATATTTAAAAAAAGAAGAAGATATCAAAAAGAAAAAGAAAAAGCTCGCCAGCCAGCTAGCCTGTAAAATATTGTCAAAGACATCAGTAAAATACTACTTTTTTGTTTCTCTTTTGTTTAATCCATAAAGAAGAGATCTTCTTGCTGGACAAGGTATTTGCCATCTTCTTTTCCTGATATTGTTGTATGATCCTTGATTGTTAAACGGTGTATCGCTTCCTCTTTGATATTCGGTCTCAAGCTCAAAGTTCCGCTTTGAGATCTTGATGAACGTCTTTTCAGTTGTTGCGGAGTCAAAATTTCATCAGCCAATGAGCTGGGTAAAAAGTCTTCGTCAAAAACACTACAATCACTATCACTCTTATTCTCGTAGCTGCTAACTGCTTCGTCTTCTTCTATATTTTGAAAATCATGGTTTTGGCCAAGGACAGGTCGTGCAACATCATGGGTGCCATCAAGTAGACTTGAATCTCCGGTATTCAAGATCGTGGTCATATCATATGGTGTGGCTTGGCCGATATCAAAAGATATTCTACTGTCAGCAGAGGCATGCACCCAAGCTGGCTGTGATTCAAGATTGTGTACGTTTTTTACTGAAACTGGGGTTTGGTATGGTATACCCCAATTGACTTGTTCTTGTTGTTGTTGTTGTTGTTGTTGTTGTTGTTGTTGTTGTTGTTGCTCCTCTCTAGTATTGACAAATGACTATAACGGTGACCCATCTAACTCCGCAGTATGACCAATATCTTCAGGACCAAACACACTCTCATTGGCTTCGCATGTTTCTGGAAGTTTAACAAATTGTGATTTCACAGCGTGTGTTGAGTTGTCATTGTCAAAAAAACCATGAGTAGCTGAAGTAGTCGGATACCGCTGATACAGTGCCAGTTTGATTGGCATTTGGAAAGGAGAAGATTGCAAAGGTGCCGGCGTATGATATTGCCATTGTTTATTGTGCTCAAGTGAAGAAGATAGGAAATGCGAGTGAGGTTCAAATTGCATCGAAGATGATCGAGAATGACCATTTTTAACCATGGAGTTGGATCTTAGCAATCCTTGTCTTCCTTGAATCGAGTCAAGTGACTGTGGCGCTTGCAGTTGACTGGTTAGTTTCAGCTGGTGATTTGAAAATACCAGGGCCGGAAAGTTCTTATTAGGGTTTTGACTTTCCTGCAGAGGTGTTGAAGATACAATTCCTATGCTGCTACCTGTACCCATGAGACTCTGAGAATGGAATCCATTCTCATTTGAATAATGAAAATGCTCGTTTAAATAGCTTGGTGATGAGCTAATGCTATCCGCCTGATAATATTGATCATTACCTGAAGAATACCTACGATAATCATGATTCTGCCCATTGGTGATTGTGTAGTTGTAACTGTTTGAGTTTGTATTATGGTTTGTATTCTGGTTTGTGTTCTGGTTTTGGTTTTGGTTTTGATTTTGGTTTTGATTTTGATTATGATTATGGTAATGGTTCTGTCCAAGAGTCACATTGCTTCCACCATTGCCGTTGGAGCTACCCTTTTGTGCAAGGTTTTTTGCATTAACAATTGTACCATCAGGTAAATAATGAGCCAATGCACACTTCATACCAAATTTACAATTGCCTCTTAAAAAGTATTTGCATGGTATCTTTTCAGCGGATAATGAGCCTTCGATATTGTGACTAAAAGGACACGAATCACCAGCTTGGCAGGTGCCCTGTCTAAAGAATTTACATGGCACATGGCTTAGATTTTTGTTATTGGTGGAGCTGCTTCCATTGGTCACGGGAACGGTACCTGGTGGTCCAGTATTAGGTGGTAGATGCTTACTCAATTCCCCAAATTCAAATGCCTGAATCGCATGGATCGATGAAGTGCTGGATCTTGTAGCTTGATGAGATTTTGTGTCATTATTGACGCTACTATTTATGCCACTGCCAACTAGCGGTGCATAAGGAGACATTGGGGGACCTGAAGAATGCAAATTGTTACCTATTGAGCTCTTGATATTGTTACTATAATATTGCTCTGGCTGAGCACTCATGAGAAACGGAACAATACCTAGTGGTGGCGGTTTGGTGAGCAATAGTGTAATATTATGCGTCTTTTTGCTCTAAATAGGATCTATAGTTTTATTGAAAAGTGGTTGTTTTTGATCAAGCAAAGGAGGAGTAATGAAAGGGTGTGAGGTTGGGGAGGAAATTATAGGGGAGGGCACGGGTGCAATGATCTTAGATATTGATGTAAAAGGCCAATGTTGTAGCTAAGATCCGAACCTCGGTTTGAAAACGAACTTGAAGAAAGAAAAAGAAAAAGAAAAAAACAAAAGTTAGAGAAAGGCAACTAATCAACCTAGTACAGAAAGGGGGGGGGGGGGGGTAAAAAGGGGATGGCCAAAGATTTGAAGTGATGATAGGGAGAATGGCAGGCGGTAGTGGTGGTGGTAGCAGCAGTAGTGGTACTAGTAGTGGTAATGGGGGCAGTATTGTTTTTTTTTTTTTTTGTTAAGTGATAGGAGTATAATCGATAATTTCTCCTTTAATAACCTAGTCTGTTAGACAAAAATTCAGTATAGAATGGAAACTTAGTTTGCACTTTGAAAAGATTGTTTTTGGAACCAATGTGGTGATAAGTTTCTTGCCAAATAAAACAGTGTATTTGACTAATTAAAAAGAGAGAACCATAAAATGAAATAAAATGAAAAGAGGTATAACTTCTTTACTTCTTCTTGTTTGTCGTTATCTTTTACTTTTTGATGGAGGACTATATAGAGAGAAGGAAAAAAAAATAGTAGAAAATAAGAAAGAAAGATAAGAAGAATATCGTGGAACTGATAAGGGGGTAAAGTGTGGATTAGAAATTAGGCTTATTTGAGGAATAAAAAGGAATTTCAACACTCCTGAAATAGTTATCAAAAAAAAAATAAAAATAAAAATAAAAATAACAATAACAATAACAATAAAGGAAAAAAAAAAGAGGAAAACAGGAATCCTGCAATGGCGTTCAAGATACGGTCTCGACGTTAATAGTGAAGCCCCTGTGAAACAAAAGCAAGTGTGGTTTGGCTTTACCTCTGCTTTGTCAAAACTTGAACTATACAAGGAAAAGAATGGTCTGCGCAAATATACAATCCATATTAGTTTCTTTCTCTCGTGCGCCACTCCTTTACAATATAGGACTCTAAAGGGGGAGATATTAAGAACATCTTACACAATGTGATCCGAAGTCTCCGTTTTATTCACGTTGCTAGTATAATTGGTTTGATCGACACTTTCGGATCATGAAACGAAAACCAAAAATCAAAGAACAAAAAAAAAAGAGAGAAATGGATCGCTCTCCCCAAGTATGAGTGAGTCAGAAATTGCTACACCACACAAATTAACACACTAACACACTAACACACTAACACACTAACACACTAACACACTAACACACTAACACACTAACACACTAACACACTAACACACTAACACACTAACACACTAACACACTAACACACTAACACACTAACACACTAACACACTAACACACTAACACACTAACACACTAACACACTAACACACTAACACACTAACATTATCAGTTATATATATATACGGGATACAAGAACAAGTGCAAAGGAAAATTGCTCTTAATCATCATTTGTTTCAACTCTGTTTATATCTTCCTCTTTTTCTCTCTCTTCCCTCACTATTACTGTTACTATTTTCATTTCTTTCCCTCACTATTACTGTTACTATTTTCATTTCTTTCCCTCACTGTTACTGTTACTATTTTCATACTCTTGATGCTCTCCTATACATTAACATATTGGTTGTACCCCCTTTATATCTTTCCCGCTCGATTAGTACACCATGCAGAATCGTAACATTGGAAAAAAAAAGGAGATTGAAAAGAGCGGAGGAAAACTGGCAGTACAAGAGAAAATGATATCAAGAGTTGATGGTGGACTAACACGCAGGTGCAAAGAAATGCAGAGAATTCAAACAATATTCTTTGGAACTCACATTATTAAAAGAGTGAAAATCAGCTTACCAAACTTGTCATGCAAGTTGTTGTCTTTGCCAATTTGATTTCTTGTTCTTTTTCTTTTTCCGTTTTTTTGTTTCTCTTTTAAAGATTCAAAAACTTATTAAATTACACATATACTAACGACGATCATTAGAACCAATACCTCTCTTACCACTGAACAAATGCTTGGGCAATGCAGCAGTAGAATGTCTATCACCTTCACCTTGTCTTGCCATTCTGTTTCTCTCTCTCCTTTGAATCTTGGCCAAACGCTCGGCTTGAGACCTCATAGCACCATCACTAACACCATCATTCAACCTATCTGATTGGGTAAGTGCGTGCTTCTTTTTGGTTAACTTACGCGCCTTGATACCTTGGTCGCGTCTAAGAACATCAACACCCGACATCTTGCCACTATCACCGTCTGCCTTTCTCTTCTTGTTAATAGTTTCACGCAATTTCTCAGTGTCATGACCAATGTTGTACATATGCTCTTCCATATCACCAATACTCTTTTTGATTTGGTCTCTTGGCATTATAGCCTTGTTTTTCAAAGATTTTCTATTTCTTCCCTCGATAATCATTGTCTTTTGCTTGTTTCTAATCCATTGGGCCTTGGCTCTGATATCGGCAATATCTTCGGCATCTTCCATATTATCTTCATCTTCACCGTCATCAGAGTCATAAAAACCTTCTTGCTCTAGCCTCTCTTCCTCTTCCTCTAAAGCTTGCAATTTAGCTGCAATATCTGGGTCCAAGTAATCATAAACATTCTTACCGTTCAAAAACTCGGGCATAGTGTCTTGCTTCCACTCTTCTTCATCCAAAATATATTTATCCTTCAAGTTAATATTAAACACACCAGCACCACCATTCTCAGCCTCATAATCTCTGGCCAATTTCCGTCTGTTTGGATCCTCGGCATCATAGTTCAACAAATCTTTAGCACCTTCAGGAATAAATGGTAATCTTTCAACGTCGTCTCTTTGTTGTGGTCTAGCAACATGGATCTTGTTCAAAACATTATTGACTCTTGCAGTGCCCTTCAATTTTTGCTCGATTCTAGCTGTGAGTAATTTCTCACATGCATGGTTACGAACTTGCATAACACCATCTTCTTCATAACACGAAGTTTGCATAATCTCAACACCTGGAACAACTTTCAAAGTCTCGAGCAATTCTTGGTTTGCTTTATCCAAGTCTTCAATCTTGATAATATCTGACTTGTTCATTACAATCAACACCGACTTGTTGGCAAATAATGGCTTGATTGAATGGAACAACTTGACTTGAGCCTCAATTGAAAACCCACATTGTTCACTCAAATCCATAAAGTACAATACACATGATCTCAAATGCGCAATGGCATATATACTTTGCATTTCAATATTGTTCATCTCTTCTGTAGGACGATCTAAAATACCTGGGGTATCGATAGCTTGGAATCGCAAATACTTGTAATCAAAATGACCAACGTACAAGGACTTGGTAGTGAATGCATATGGTTGAACCTCGACATCAGCCTTGGTGATGCTTTTCAAAAATGATGATTTACCAACATTTGGGTACCCACAAATAACCAAGGTTCTAGTGTTTGGATCGATACTTGGCAATCTTCCCAAATGCTGCCTCACCTGTTCCAAATAAACAAAAGGATCTTTTAATTTCTTTGTGATGGTAGCCATACGACCCAAAGCAGCTCTCTTCAACTGTTTACATTGATACAAAGATTGACCAAATTTTAAAAGACGGTTATAATCTCTTGCAACTTGTTCAATCAAAGTTTTGGCTCTGGACACGGCAGCTAAAGAGACTTTGTAATGATTCTTTTCATACAATGTATCCATCAAATCACGATGAAAAGGGTGAACATCATTAATATTAGGAAATCCACTAAGCAAATCGTTAAATTTCTCAACGAAACCTTCAGCTGTGAATTTGACTTTTCTCATGTAAAAAGCACGAATACGAGTGATTTTGAAACCAGGACGGATCACAGTAGGTGTTTTCCTCTGTGTCCTGTTCAATATGATGTCCAACATATCATTTGATGTTGGCACCGGTGGTATGTCCTTCCATGATAACTGCATCTTTGTTGATCAAGTAAATAAATAAAATGGTGTTAAAAGTATTGTACAGAATATTTAATAAAAAAATGATAAATGAGATGAGGTGTATATCTTTGTCTCTCTTTTTCGCTCTCTTTCTCTCTTTCTGTGTGTCTCCCCGTTTAATTTTTTTTTCTCTTTTTCTCTTTTTCTGTTTTTTTTTTTTTTTTTCTTTTTCTTTTCTTTTTTTCTCCCCTTTTTCTTTTATTTCTTTGATAAAGAGAATGGATAAATCAAAATGTATCGCACTCAACATTTACACTGACTTGATAGAGGAGCAGGTGGGAGGATAAGGAGGGGTGAAATCACATTGACCGCTAGAAAATAATGAATTTCTATTTTAATTTTTATTTTTTGGTCGATGAAAACAATAATGGCCAATTTCTAATCTAAACATTACTTAATGTATAAAAAATGTCTAACTCTATCCGTGTCTAGTTTAATAAGTAATTAATCATCTACTCATTGTGATGAAACACTAGATAGTTGGGCAACCCAAATACTTCATAGCCCAATCTCTTTGCCATCTTTGCAAAACCCTCAGTTTCTATCAAATGATAGAATGGAAACGATGGGAACATTGCACCATCTCTGTGAACATCGGCTTTGACCAAAACTGCTCCGCCTCCAACACCATCCAATGCCATCTCTGTATTTGCATCTCCCTTAGCATCATAGAAATGTGCCATTAAAGGTCTATATGTCGCAATCTCAGCGTATCCTTCCACAATAATCTCATCATCCGCCATCTCATTTGCGATCTTCAAACCTTCTTCGCTTTCAATCCAATTGTTAAAGTCGTATGGTCTAATTGAATTCTTTTTGAGATCTTCATCATAATACCTTTGATAAACATTGGCTGATAGCACTGGTTTATTGTGTGCGGTCATATCCTGGACAAGTGTTGGCGGAGTTTCAACAATATCTGAATCAAGCCACAAGACCCATGAGGTTTTGGTCGAAATCGTGGTGAACAAGAGCGAGTTTCTGGCAATAGCCATCATCGACCTTCTCTCCTTCTGAACATTAAAAGCGTGTCTGTCTTTTTCCAATTGACTCTCCAAGGACCCTGAATCTTGTCTTAGTAAAGTGACCTTTTTCCAATTCAAGGTTCCCTTGGCCTTTGCCTCTTTCAAAGCATGTTCCACACCCTTCAATGCTACATCACCTTCCTCGGTTCTAGGAAAAATAAACCCTAATGACACTAAGGAATGGTCATACGTTAGCTTATTCAAATTCTGCCAAAACTCGGGCAAGAATTTCGACATTGGTGTCAAGATCAACAACTCCTCTCGCTTTGCTAGAGCATCTGGTGAGGTGGTCAACTTGTTCAAATCATGGTGACTGATTCGATTTTTGGGTAAATCTTTGATAATTACCGAATCTTTGTTTGGGTTACTATTGAACCAACCCTTTGTCTTTTTCGTATAGCTATATTTGTTCTGGCCCTTCGTTAAAGCAGATCCAGACCCTGTTGACGATGAAGATGAAAAGAAAAATAAGTAGATGATGACAAGTAAAGTAAGTGGTGCTAGCAAAGCAAGCGGCTTCCTTCGAATATAGTTGATATATGGATTCCTGTAATATACCATCCTTATCTTAGTCCTTGATGTACTGTATCAAATTTTGCTGCAACAGGTTAAAGTTGTCTAAAAATGGATTAATAAACTTTTAAGGATTAAAAGAAATAGAAACCCCCAATTGATTAATAATTTAACGGAGAGTGCAAGAAGGATTGTTTAAGTTGTGGTGAGAAAGTGGAGTATCTTGAAATGAATCCTTTCCCAGTTGTTTTTGTTCTATTCTATTTTATTTTATTTTACTTTATTTTATCTTATTTCCTTACTTGGAGCGTCGTTGATTCGTGTTGGTGATGTTATTCTTGATGGTAGTGGTATTTGTTTATTTTTATTTTTTTTTTGTTCTTCTTTCTGTTTTTCTTTGTTTTTCTTCCTCAGCTATTTTTTTTTTTTGGCTTCGACTCAAATTACACAGCAATTCAGTACACAGGCACCGTGTCACATAGCAACGTCACTCCTCGTAAGTGTGCGACTGCTGTACACTAGATTTCGCTACCTAGCTCACTAGTGCCAGCGATTATATTTAACTACCAATTGACTATATTCGAAGGGAGTGAATTCTTCCTTGATTGTATACTGAGTAAAACAAATGTTTTAAGTGTAAGGTGTAAATTATCTGACACAATCTGTTAAGTGAAGGCATTCGGCAGAGTGGCCATTCTCTACGAATACACGGCAGATTGCGCCTAACTTATGGTGACCAATAAAACTAGTATTTATCGATAATTCTATATAAATTGAGAGTAGTTCGAGATGCGACTTCTCTCCTCTATTTATATTCTCATTTCTACATTTAATTCTATTGTCTTCGCCAAACCTTCCCATTTTTGGGTTTGGCACGAATTTCCACTTTGTGGAAATATGGGCATATTGCGACAAGTTAGTGTCGCAATGTGACAATCCTCCCCCCTCCACGAGGGAGTAAGGGGGGGTATGTCGACGAGTTTCGACTTAACAATATTTTCTTTCGGTTAATCTTAATTCAATATAATGGTCAACTTGTATTTGTGTATTGAGTAAATTCATTTGGTAAACTCATTGAAATTTTTTGTTTTTTATTTGGTCTTATCATTAGATTCACAAACCTTTGTTTTCGATTTGAAGTACCGTCATGATTGCTCTTTTATAACATTGTAAACATGCTTTGAAATTTTTGTTTAAATTTCATGTGACTTCTTTAAATAGGTTTCAGCGATGATTTTTTCATGGATCGCACCCTCCCTTTGAGAAAAGAATTAATAGTACAATCAAGTTTCCTTTGCCTTCAGTTGCAATAGGAACAGACATGAAAAATCATCCTCTTCTCTGCACTAGGGTATTCTTGTTTTCAAACCTTCATACTTTAATGGTCTCACGGGTTCTTCTTTTAGGATCTATCATTATCTTAGTAGTAGTTGGGAATCATAACTTCAATACTGTGAACTGATTCACTTTACTTCAACCATCTGAAGATTTGTTCAATACCCATATTATATCATTATCACTATCGGCTCTCATTCTTTATACAGGTGTCGCCCTTCAGCACTCGTGAATAAGTCCGGATACTTTCTCATCATTGTTTCTTTTCCGCTTATTATCAATTCAGTGCCGTCAGGAGTAAACACCCTTCTATTCTTCATTAATATTGTACCACGTTTCTCTGCCTCTTTTGCTCTATAACATTTTGCTAACTCATGTCCAATTTTACCGCATACTTGACACAAGTCTCCTTTCGTCTGTTTCATCTTCAAAGTCAGTTCTACGACGTGTATACGTGACATGTTATCGTCATATGTTGTAATAACCGCATCCCATATATCATTATATGGTACTTCGCCTTCCACATCCAACAATTGTTTTAGACTACCCATTTTCAAGGAATATAGGTGGTGCCTAATTTCGAATCCATTCAATGTGATTTCATAGTTTAAACCTTTTTCATTAACTTTTACTACCTTGATATCTGGACTCATATAATATATAATTTGATCCATTACCACACTTAGTCTCTCATATAACATCTTGGATATTCTGATCCATCCACGACAGGCAAAGCATTCACGTGATTACTCTCAAGGTAATTTTCAATTTCTCCTTGTACATTTACCATCACACTCTGTGGATGAATGTTCAACTTGAATATCTCATCCACCTCCCTGATTATATCGGTAGGCTTCTCATCATTATTACTCTTTCTCCAGTCCTTGAATATAAGGTTATACTTAATAGGTGAATATAGCGCTTTGTCTATTTTCTTGCAACTCGTTTGGACGGTCCTAGTCAATGTTGGATCATCTACTTCCTTGGCTGTTGCAATTATCGTATCACGGATTAAGTAATCCGGAATGAAATAAGTGTGTTTATACCAAACCATACTCCTTAACCAATAATGAAATCCATCTATATCTTTCACTCTCATAGGCGGGAACTTTCGAACGTTATACCGTTTCAAGGCTAGTTCATCGCTAGGTGTCCTATTCAAATTCGCGGCTAAAGCATTGTAGTATGCCATAAAGGTCTTCTCAACCGCGGAATTCGGATGCATGATATAAGGAATTTCTTCAACTTTACTATCATCAATAAACCTCCTTCGAATCTCATTAATATATTCACAAGTCTCTTCATACCCTTTCACCATGATACCATCAGGTCTTGATTGCAGAGTGTAGGAAGTTCTGTCATAAATGGTAGAAGGTTGTAAACCTCCTTGAATGTCAAGACTTTCGTTATACAATGGTATAGTACGGGCTGGACTGTTACACAAATTTGATCCCATAGTAGGCGTCGATTGCACGGGTTGTTCCAGCATTCTTGATTTATTTTCAGGTTCAGAACTATGAGTTTGAAATCCTTTTGAGATACCGGTCAACATCGTAGTCAAGTTCAGCAAAGATTGTTCAATCCTAGTCATCCGATTTTCCAATTCTGATATAGATTCTTGGTTTTAGTTTATGGTAACTGGTTTCTTTAAAGTCACATCTGCTCTACTGGGTTTTACCAATTCTTGCACAATCAGTTTAACATTATCACCGATGGAGGACGTATCTTCATCTTCGATAGTGGAGTTTGAGTGGAGCGTCTGTCTTAGATCAGCTCTATCAGGTGTTGGGACATGAGTATATGGTTTGTCAGGTTGAACTTTATTTTCTGTGGGCTTAGTGTTTTCAGGGTTTGACATATTGTTTAGTATATGTAAAGATTGGATAGGTACATTGCAATGTTAATGGTTGTATTGCTATAGGCTAATTTGTTAACTGGTTTTAGGTGTTGTTCAATGTAAGGTCGTTTACTTTGTCGAGAATAGCATGGATATGTATAGGGCATCTCCTGTTTTCAGTATAAATTTCTCTGACCAATAATATTGCGAATAAATATCACGATGGCTCATCGCGAAATCGAAATTTTTCGACTTGCAGTAGTTGTAGCAATTTCGCATTATTTTCGCTTCCGGAATTTCTTCCCGATTGTGTCATGTCAACAACCATCAATTTTGCCGTTTGATTCTGAAACAGGTAAGATATTTAGGCATCCTACAAGTAGTGACAACCTTCTTTAATTTATGGGATTTCCACCCAATGGAAGTTTGATCTTCACAATTATAATACCTTTACTTTATGGGAATTCCACCCAATGGAAGTTTGCTCTTCTCATTTGTAAGTTCTTTTATTTATGGGATTTCCACCCAACGGAAGTTTGATCTTCTCAATCGTAAATAAGCGCTTTTCATTTCTGGGACTTCCACCCAAGAAGAGTTTGCTCTCCTAGCTTTTAAAAATAAATCACTTTTCATTTCTGGGACTTCCACCCAAGAGGAGTTGGCTCTCCTAGCTTTCAAATATAAAATACTTTTAATTTCGGGGACTTCCACCAAAGCTTTCGGGAGTAACAGGCACATAAATCGAATAATTCCTTTATGGGATGATTGAATCATCCCATTGTCTTGGGGGTGGTACGGGACTGAGAAGGTTCCTTTGATTCCATGAGTTTATAATAAGTATCGCAAAAACACCCTTGATAAACTCTGGTCCGTTGTCAGTCCTTAACACTTGAAATGACCCCACTCGAGCAATAAAAGCATCATAAAGGAATTTCGCTAGAGCTGCTGCTGTGAAATCCCACAATACTCTGGTTTCCGTAATTTTAGTAGGTCTTTTAATTTACGGGACTTTCACCCAAGGGGAGTGTGCTCTCCTCGTCAGCTATTTCAGCTAGATGTCTTTTAATTTACGGGACTTTCACCCAAGGGGAGTGTGCTCTCCTCGTCAGCTATCTCAGCTAAATGTCTTTTAATTTACGGGACTTTCACCCAAGGGGAGTGTGCTCTCCTCGTCAGCTATCTCAGCTAAATGTCTTTTAATTTACGGGACTTTCACCCAAGGGGAGTGTGCTCTCCTCGTCAGCTATTTCAGCTAGATGTCTTTTAATTTACGGGACTTTCACCCAAGGGGAGTGTGCTCTCCTCGTCAGCTATTTCAGCTAGATGTCTTTTAATTTACGGGACTTTCACCCAAGGGGAGTGTGCTCTCCTCGTCAGCTATTTCAGCTAGGCCTTCTTTGTTCCTAGGGACTTCCACCCTGTGGGAGTGAGATCTCCAACATTCATGCATTTCTTTTCAGCATATCCCCTAACTTTGTCTTTCGGGTAGGGTCTTCCGATAGTATTTTATACTGGATAGTGATCACTTTCGCGACAGTGTCACATTCCAGTTTGACAATTTAATGCACTAAAACATCAATCAGCAACAATCGTTTGTCTGAGTCAATTGATCTGCAAAGTTGCAGGAATGGTCATTGTTCCTGCTAGGGACCACCATTTTGTCACATAGCAACGTCACTCCTCGTAAGTGTGCGACTGCTGTACACTAGATTTCGCTACCTAGCTCACTAGTGCCAGCGATTATATTTAACTACCAATTGACTATATTCGAAGGGAGTGAATTCTTCCTTGATTGTATACTGAGTAAAACAAATGTTTTAAGTGTAAGGTGTAAATTATCTGACACAATCTGTTAAGTGAAGGCATTCGGCAGAGTGGCCATTCTCTACGAATACACGGCAGATTGCGCCTAACTTATGGTGACCAATAAAACTAGTATTTATCGATAATTCTATATAAATTGAGAGTAGTTCGAGATGCGACTTCTCTCCTCTATTTATATTCTCATTTCTACATTTAATTCTATTGTCTTCGCCAAACCTTCCCATTTTTGGGTTTGGCACGAATTTCCACTTTGTGGAAATATGGGCATATTGCGACAAGTTAGTGTCGCAATGTGACACACCGCCGCCTTTTTTTTATATACACAAATTTTGTTAAAAGCTAGAATAGTATACATGACAAACTGGTTACATCTGATAAATTATAAATATAAATGTAGAATGAACAATGTAGTCGCTGACCACTGAAGAAAGAAAAAAAAAAGAAAAAAGATAATTAAACAGAAATATATAAACTAGCTAGTTCAAGATCTACTTGAAGACTTTACCGTCAGCAATTTCTCTCTTCTCACCATTGACTTCGACTGGCTCATCCCAAGCCAACATGTTGTTGACGAATTTTTGAACTTCTTCCTTTGAGCCATCCAATTTGGTGAACTCATAAGATTCCCAATCTGGAGCAACATCGAAAGCTGGAACGTAATCTTGACCTCTGACCAAGAAAGCACCAGTGATACCATTGTTGTTGTTTTCACCGTAAACAACCATACATCCAAACATGTATTTGGTTGAAGCAGACAATCTGTTGAAGAAACCACCAACCAAGTTGTTGGACATAAAGGTCAAGGTCAACTCATCGTTGTATTTGTAGTCAACCTTCCACAATGACCATTCTTCTGGGTCATATTGGTTTTTCCAGAACCATGGAATAGCAGTTTCTCTAGTCTCCTCGTTGGAGTAGACTCTCTTCCATTCATCCAATGCAGCCTTTGGCTTACCCAAGGCCTCCAATGGGTGCTTTGGCTTTGGTGCTGGTGCTGGCTCAGCTGGTTCAGAAGCAGCAGCAGCAGCAGCAGCTTTTGGTGCGGAAGCTTCCTTCTTAGCAGCTGGAGCTTGAGCAG